>NW_004524759.1:1314062-1346698 GCF_000260255.1 Octodon degus | reverse complement strand
CAAAAGTCCACTTTTACCAATGGACCATTTGAAAAACAAAATACTGCAATGGACATTACTCTTCCCCCATTTCCTAGTTCCTCTAAACTTAATCCTTGCATTGAGGGATTATTAAGAAATAATATTCCTGACAGAGCGGGATCCACAGCTGCTGGGAAACGATCTGCTGTTCCTTATTCCTGAAAGAAGTGAATGCAGTGGATGTTGAAATCAGTCTTTGGAATTTAAAAAAAAAAAGACTTTGGAAAGGAACCCTACTCAATTAATGATGAAGATGAGGAGGAAGAGGACAGTTTTGAATCTGATGAAGATGGAGATGATTATATCATTGACAACTTTGTGGTACAAGATAAGGAGTGTGATGAAGAGAGTAAAACTCAACAAGAAGAAAGATTGAGTACCTCACCACTGAAGTTATTAAAGCAGAATTCTCTTTATTCCTTTGATGACCCCTACATTCACTTTAAGAGAGTGGTAAAGGCATTTCTAATCAATGCTTTAGATGGCTCTTTTCTGGGAACATTGTATGATGGCACCAGGCACAAGTCATATGCGCAAGACATGTTGGCCTCTCTTCATTATTTGGATGAACGCTGTGTCCAGCCGCGACTGGACGGTTTATTTTCTAGGAGTCGCTGGAAGGAACAGTATAAGGAGCGGGTAGAAAACTATTCTAATGTAAGTATCCATTCGAAGTGTCCTGAAAACTGCTACTGCCAGGCTTGTGGACTGCATTGCTACTGCAAATTTTCAGTGCACTTGTCAGGAAAGTCATATAACACCAGAACTTTGGAAATGGATGAGTTCATGTCACATGATGAACAGGTGTTTACTGTTGGCAGAATCTGTGCTAACTGAACCAAAATTTACCATAAGCTGAAACATTTTAAATTCAAACTGTACAAGAAGTGTTGCTCCATTGTAAGGACAGAGGCAGCTGAGGATGAAGAAGTTAAAGAAACAGTGGAACGCATTTTCAACCGGTCAGAGTCAAGTGGCTGGATTACAGTGAAATACAGACAACTTCAAAATCATCTTGATTTTGCAGACTGCTTTCAAGAAGAGAAGTTTGACTTGTAACCCCTTTCCTCAGAGAAGATTTTATAAATTCCTATAAATGCAAAGATCATGAATGAGTCTTGTTTTTCTGTATCATGTGGCATATTTATATATTTTATGTGTATATTCATAGAAAAATACTTTGTTTAGAACCTGTTCACCTATATTTCTATGAAACAGCACTCTAAAGAATTCTGTAATTAAATTTATTTGACATATACATACATTTAACAGTAAAGTCTATAAATGCATTTTAAATTTATTAATGTCTTTAATAAATGACTATCAGTAAGTGAAAAAAAAAAAAAGAAATAATATTCCTGAAGCTGTGGCATTTGCCTGTAGAAATGCCTTCCTTATGTGATGTTTTAGCGTGACTTTCTCAGTCTTCAGATAACAGATGCATAAAACTCTGTCACTACCATGCAGCCATCCTCAGCCATTGTATTCACTTCCATTCCAAATCCCTTCCCATGTCTGCTGCCGTTGTTGTTCAGTCAGAACTAACTTTGTGCAGTTGCCTGACTATTCCAGACTTGGAATCCCTGCTGTCTCAGAAACAATCTTGTTTCACAGCTCCATCCTCTGTAACTCTGAATCTTCATGGTTTCCTCTATCACATAACTCAAACCTCACTCCTTCTATACCTCATTTTAGATTTTATGTAAGGCATAGTTCACTATGCCTTAGAATTATTTTTAGTGTAGTTGCAGTCAAATCTCAACTCTCCAAGCACAAGAAAGATTCCTACTGTGATATAAGACCAGCCATAAGTAGGCACTAAATATATGGTTGTGGGATGAATGATTGAACTTAATACAAGTTCCTGCTAATCAACTGTTTAATTCACCCAATTAGCTTTTGTTATGTAACAGAGATAATACTGTATGTGATGTCTATAGCCAAATAAACTTAGCACTAAGACAGCAAAACCAACCATGATAGGGAAGTATAGCTTAAATTTCCCTCCAATTTGCCCTGGATTCAGTTTTTCCCAATGTCCCATTAATAAAACAACTGATGTTTGTGCCTTTGTTGGATAAAGTCTTTATGGAGCACTAGGATGTTCTGGGTGTGTGTTTAGCAGCAAGATAACAAGACAAGTACAGTTGCTGCCCATAGAAGTCACAGCAAAACTGAACATACACATGGTTGTGAAGATTGAAATGGAAATGGTGAAACGGGACTGGGAACGTTGTCCCACACAAGCTGCACTTCTGCAAGGAGCCACCTGCTGCTCTGCAAGACAGTAGAAAGGGGCACACTTCAGTGTCTCCAGCAGGAGAAGAGCAGCCAGCTGAGCATGCAGACCCACAGTGGGCAGATCTGACTCTGAGGCTGTGCCCTCTCCCCGTTCCTTCCTCCTCCCAGGTCCAAGTAAAGCTCCAGATACAATCAGTCTTAAGTGCATTCAACTAAAATCCCTTGGACTAGCAGAGCCTGAGGACTATTCTCACTTAAGGACAGCATGGATTGCAGGGGAACTTTACCAGGGCTGTATTAAGTAAGAGCCCATCAAACCCCAGAAACCCAAACAGCCACTGTGCACTCTAATGAGTGTTTTTACATGGACCTGAGAAGGTAGAACAAATAGAATCATCACAGAGGCTCCATGACAAACACCAGATGAGGTCCTCAGCCTTCTACAAGGAGTAGACAGCAAGTCCAGTAAGGAAAGCCTGGGATAAATCACAGGGTAGAGTGGAGTGCCATGATCAAGCTTCAGAAAGGAGCAGAGCAGGAAGTGGATTATCTCCATCACTGGAGTGCAGACATAGACAAGAGATGGCTTGCAGGGACCCTAAGCTAAGCATGAGGAGAATCTTTATGATATAGGAAGCCCAGAAGGAGCGGGGAGGAGGAGGATGGAGGGAAAGACAATAGGCCAAAGGGGTGAGAAGAGTCTCTCTGCATGCATAGTTTGGGTTTTCAACTAGAGAAGGAAAGCCTGTGTGATTCTGTACTAATAAAGGTAATGTTTGAGGACACATCAGCAGCCCAGATTTACTCAAAAAGAAATAAAATACCGAGAGTGCTGAGAACACCATTTGTGCCTCCACCTCTGGTGGCTGCTGCCTGAGGCTGTGACTGTCACCTGTGGTGTTCCTGTTCACTGTCTTCCTTCCACCTTGGGGAAAGGTATTGCCAGGGGAGGAGTCAGCTTCCCCAGGACCCTGAACAAGAGCACCTGGCGGCTGGTCTAACAGGCAATAGCACTCACACACCATGTCCCCCCTGAGCTCCTTGGGAAGGGCCCTTCAGGTCAGTGGGTTCCACCCAAATGCCAGACCCTGCATTGGCCAGCAGGACTGACTCACCATCCCTAGATCCACAGCTGGAATCCTACCAAAACCTCTCCTTGGGCTTACAGGTGGCCAAAACCTCTCCTTGGGCTTACAGGTGGCCTCTGTGTCCTCACAGCCCCTGCTCCCCTTCTTTTCTCCAGGTCCACCTCCCAGAATCTTCCCTCTGTGCCCAGTGTTTTCCTGTCTGCCCAGCAGCCTAGACCAGGACCCACATCCTAGCCTCAGTAGAACTTCACTCTACCTGCAAGCACCATCACCTCCTGAAGGACTGAGGGGCATTCAGGACTGCATCCCTAAGTGAGGCTTCCAAATGCTGCCTTGTAGGCATCCATGAAAGCACCTGAGATAACCCAGGTTCCAGCTGTGGCCCTTGTACTAAGACATTTTATGACTGTCCATGGTGACCATAAATAAGTTCCCCCTTCCACTACAAGTATCAAGTTCCTTTTCTACAGAACAAAGGGATTTAACAAGATGAGGAGTATGGTGTTCTCACACGGGAGGGAGTAAAGTCCCTGTGCAGCTGCAGTTCAATGTTACACTGAACAGGTAAGGGCTGAGGAGAAAGTACCACAGCTCAGGAGGTGGGTCAGCACAGAAGCCTGGATGCTGTGTTTGGAAGAAGATAAATGACTTCATGCCTGGCCCCTGGTGGCCCCAGGAGGCTGAGGCAGATTCACGTGTTCACAGAGTAAATAGGGCCAGCCTACTACCTAGTAGAGGCTCCACACATAAATTTTTACAAGTGTTGTGCCACATTTATCTGGTGAACAGCAGATTCATTGTCTCCTCTTTTTCATGTCTCTGTAAACAGAATTCACTTTAAAATCACCAAGATGAGGGATAGCTCAGCAGCATAAACATCTGCCTTGCAAGCACAAGGTTCCTAGTTTGATCCCCAGTACTGCATGCCATGCAGGCCCTGGAAACCTGAGTTTGTTGAGCCGAGCCCAAAACCAAGTTTGGTGGTGCAAGCCTGTAATCCCAGTGCTGGGGAGGCTGAAATAGGAGGATCACTATGAGTTCAAGCCACATAGTGAGACCCTGTAACAAAAAAATTTAAAAATCACCAAAGCATGCAGTGGTCATAGTGTGGCTCTCTCTGCTTGGACTCAAGCATGCAAATTCTTCAGGAATATATGTCTATTTTTATGGCGAAAAAATAATTTTGGGGTCAGCCAAATAGCTCTGCACATTAAAGTGCCTGCAAGCAGGTGCAGGGACCAGGGATTTAAGCCCTGGACCTGCTGTGCCAGCCTCATCCCTGGAGCGCGCTGAGACAGCAATTGAGACTGGGCGTGGTAGCACATGCCTATAATCCCAGCTCTTGGGAGACTGTAAACAGGTGGATCACTACAAGTCCGATCTAATAGTGAGACCCTAAACACCCTGTGGACCCTACCCTAAAAATACAAAATAATAATAATAATAATAATAATAATAATAGCAATAATTTCCTCTCTTTGCCACAGACAATTCTTCTAGCAGAGGTGTAGGCTGCTCAGACACAACCCAAGAAGAGGCTGGTGGGCCAAGAGGACCCCAGAGTCAAGTGGCTGATGTGTGGATGCAAAATATATAAGAAACGCCCAGAAACAGCAGAGGATGACCTCTGCAGAAAGGCAACATCCTGTGGGTCCCGACCATGAACCTGACAATCTGACAAGACATAGCTGAGTAAGCATTAAGCAAATGATCCAGGGGACTCAAATTCCAAATAAGAAAATGTTTTAGGAAATGTACCAATCAACTTTTCCTTTCTATATATGTGCAAGAGTGATGTATGTTTTAAACACTGCATCTAACTAAAGCTACATGAGGTAATTCTGATCAACATAGAATAAAATGCTGAGTGGGGCAGGGAGCAGAAGGCATGGCTGCAGGGGAAGGAATGTATGTCTTCAGCCTGTGCATCTCAGGCTGCTAGGTGTGTTACAGACAATACCTTATTATCTGCCAAGCACTGAGCACAGTGATGCTGAGCCCTAAACTCAGTAGTTTGCACAGCATTGGTTTATACAAGGTGGCACAAAGAAGCAAGAACCATAGAGGAATGCAGGGCATTGCTGGATGGAGGGTGTCTCAGAAGGGCCTTATCCCCCTGGCGCCCAAGGACCAAGGAGGCCTCCTGGGAAGGCAGCCTTTCAGTTGATACAAGGAGTAAGTAGGAGTCAGCCAAGGGGAGAGGAGAAGGGTGGATAGATGACCCAGAGTAAGGACCAGCAGGGAGAACCAAGGGAAGCCCTGGACAGTGACAGAGAGCACAGGAGGGAGACAGGGAGATATGAGACTTCATCCCACCAGCTCTGGGTCCAGCCTGTGGGTGGATATGCCCCATCACTGTGGGAGGGCCTTCGTGTCCACACTGGCATGGTCACCCGCAGGTTGTGGAAATCTCCTTGAGTTGGGAGGCCCCTTGCAAAGAGGCCCTCTTATTGCAGCTTTAGAAGCCTGCATCTGGCAGAGGCATGGCACTCCTACATGAGCCAGGCCTTCATGGGAAACGTCAGCCACTTGACTCTGGGGTCCTCTTGGCCCACTTCCCATCAACCTTATCCTGGGCTGTGCTTGAGCAACCTACACCTCTGCTAGAAAAAATGTCCATGGGGCAGAGAGGAAATTACTTTTCAGCCACCCAGATTATTCTGTAAATAGTATATGTATGAGAATTTAAGACGTATGCCTTCTACACATTAGTTGTTCACATGGGTGTGATATTTCAGTGATGATTAATTAACCTATTTAGTATATTTCCATTCCACAGGGATAATACAATCACAGACACTGAGCCCTTAATAAATTTGAGGCCCTGGGCTAAAAGTCTTCATTTCCCATTCCCCTTGATTGAGTCTTGCAAGGGTTTCGACAAAGGGCAATTCTATCATCATCTCATGTTGCAGATAAATAGAAAATGATGCTTGGAGATGCATACATGTGCTAGGGTCCACCAATCTATTTGACTTCTGAAGGACAGAATGAATCTGTTATATTGTGCAAATGCTCCTACTTATGTCTCTCATTCTAACATCCCTAAAGCACTGTCCATTTAATCCTAGCATCTCCACAGCACAGCTGCAGAGAGATGTGGTCGCTTCTCATGCAAGAAGAAGAAGCTGGATTAAGTCTCAGTCTTCAGACTCTTACATCCTTGTGCCTACCTTCTGTGTCACCTGTGCAGAGGCTGGAAAGCTGGGCTGCAGTTTCAACTTTGTGAGTGATCGGCTCTGGGTCCTTGGTAGCATTACTTAATTAGGAGAAGACTGAATCTACCTCACTAAGAGTATTGTAAAATCCAGTGCTGTCACGGGCCAGCAGTCCATGTGACCACCTCAGCACACTGCTGTGCAACTCCCCCTGCTATCAGTAGGCCTTCACTAGGCTGCACTGCCCATGCTTTGGTGCTCATCCCAGCTGTATGCGGCTGCAAGGAGCACCCCACATTGCAAGGCTGGAAGTGGGGCACGAAGGGAGCTTTGTCACTGCACTCATTTTGCAAGTTTGGCTTTGCCTCTGGCCTGAACAGGAGCAAAGAGAAAGAGAAGGACAGTGCAGTCCCTGTGAATTGTGGACATGAAGGCAAGCTGGGGATCACACTGACCCGCAGGTCCGTCTAGAAGGCCTGGGTATGGGGAATGCTGTTGCCACCCTGCACCGTGTTCAGAGAGCTAAGGACATTTTCCATAGCTCTGGGCTTAGAACACACAACACTCAGGATACCCGGCAGGCCTGCTGTGCCTGTTCCTCAAGTCTCCCTGGGAGAAGGCATGACTCAAGTGCCACATCCACGCTAACTACAACACTACGCCCTCACCACTTGAGGCCAGCTGGTCTCTCAGTCTCTCCTCAGGCCGCAGGGCAGCAGCAGGGTCCCTCCCCTTCCACTTGGATGTGTCCTGGGACAGGCACTTCTAGGAGGGCTACTGTACTAGTCTCAAGCTCTGTCCTCTGGGGAAACTGCAGGATATTTCTATGGCTCTAGCCAGGACTTCAGCTGGCTGCACACAGCACTTTTTCACTTATCAGTTCCCACTTCAAAATGCTCGAATCCTATAAAACTGCATTGCCATGGTGACTTCTATTGTCACTGCTAGAAGCTTTGTAAGGTGCAGTGATACTCTTATTATATTCTAGCTTTATAATTTTCTAGTAACAAGAAAAACAAAGCTTCATCTGTGAACCTAGGATTTTTTTTAGGATGCTGGCCTCCCCATTGTACGTATGATGAAAGGGAAACTTCTGGCGTCACAGTGGACTCCACAGACCCCAGGGAGGGTCCGGGGACACAGTAAAGGCTAAGGCAGTGCCCATAGGAACCCAAGGAGCTGAGAAAGTCAGCCGCCAAAGAGCAGGAATCAGTAAACTATGGCCTGCAGGCCACCTGTCCCCTGCTACCTGCATTTGCAGTACAGCTTCATGAGGACACAGCCAGGTCCCTGCATGGCTCTGCTGTGTAAGGGAGCTTTTAGTTGGCCTTCACTTGAGGGAGTAGATGCCCCAAAGGCCATTTGCCCACAAGCAATTATATGGCAGAAAACCTCATCCTTTCTCTCCCCAGAGCTCCATGGAGGCAGACGACTGGGAGGAACCATGTGGATCCCAATTCCGTCCCTGCCTTTGGTCCTTGGATTCCCCACTGTGCTGTTTTTGCTTTTGCCAAAGCTTGAGGACAACAGCCTGTGTCCTTCCTGTCTTTCCCATGCAGCTTCAGGGCCTTTATGGGCAGATGCCAAGGGCAAGAAAGGTTTACTTCTGGGTAGGGTGTATGGCCTCAGAGTAGGAGCAGACAAGGCTGGAGGAGTCCCAGAGCTGCCCTCTCAACTGCCTGCCAGCAGGGTGTCACATTCCCCTTGTGGGCTGACCAGGCTTGTGTGAGCTTAAAGTGAACAGAGATAGAGCAGGACCCCTTTTCTTTTGTTTTCCTCCTTTGTTTTTTCCCCGGCCTTTTCCCCCCCCCCTTTTTTTATTTCAATTTTTTCTTTTTTTCGGCTTGCCCCCTTGTTGGGGGGGCCCCCCGGGTTGTTTTGTTCTTCTTTTGTTAGAAGGCTATTCACATAAAACAGACACGAAAACTGAAACATCACTCAGAGAAGGCTAGAATCTCTTTGGAATCTCTAGCAGAAGGATGATCATCTCCAATCTCTCTCCCAGTTGAGAGGCTTCTGCTGTGGGTTGGGCATGCAAAACACACAGAAACCTGCAAAAACATTTTTCCATGCCAGGCACCTTCTGTGGAGGAGACCACAGAGTAAGCAATGTGGACAGTGTGGCTCACAACAGCCCTGAGACATCCTTGTTCTCAGCCATCAGGACAGAGTGACACCTACCTGCCTGGTGGCTCCTGCATTACCACAGGCTTCTGCTTGGCAGTAGGAAGAGGCAGATAGAAGAAAAGAATTTTAAAAGATCATTCCGTAGGGCCAGGGAGACAGCTCAGTGGCATAAGTGCCTGCCTGACAAGTGCAAGTTCCTGAGTTCGATCCCTGGTGCACACACACACACACACACACACACACACACACACCACACACAAAAGATTTAAAAAGACCATTCCATGGAATGTTTATGCACAATACAAATGTTTAGCATTCTTGGCATCTTTTCTCTTGTTCTCTGCATATTAAAATCTGATCGACGAACCACTGTGGTTCCAACAGTGCAGCAGCATCATAGGTCCACATCACCCCAAGAGCGCCAAGACATCACTCAGAAAATCAGTGACCCAAGTGGGGTTGGCATTGATCACAGACTTCTGCTGTCCATTCAAGCTACCTAAAAAGATGATCTGGAATCCCCAGAACTGACTGGCTCTTGTTTTAAAAGGCAGAAGTCTTCCAGAGTACACTGAAAGTTCAGGATGAGATGACACTCCTTTTGCTTCTCTTATCGCTTCCCAGTTGGCACTGTGGAGATCAAACCTACAGACTCAGTCACTTGACCGCTTGACCCCATGCACTAGCCTTGGGGCTGTGGATCCCCCACTTCCATCTCCAAGTGCTCTGTCCCCCTTGTCCTTTCTATTGTCCTCCAATTCTACATAGTACCAGGAGGAAGGCAGAGAAAAGGACAAATAATTTGCCTCCCAAAAAAGCAGAAACTCATACGTTGCAAAGCCTTTTCTTTGTTCTGATTGTTCTGACCTTGGCAACAACTTTCTTGGTGACAGTTTTCAGATGGAAAAATCTCAATAACTGTATCACAGAAAGCAAAAGAGACAATGACCAGATTTTAATATCTTCACTATTGTGCATAAAATAGTAATGACTGTGAATGAGCATTGTATTTGCAGAGATATTGGAAGGAAAAGAATTCATCTTATGTAAAACCTACACCTTGAGCATGATATTGATTCTGTAAGATTGCATTGTGAGGTTGAGCCTCTCACAATTCTGCCACCCATAGCATCACACCAGGGAGAACAAAGCTGTTCCACTAAAATTCGCTGAAGGTAAAGAAGACATGAATAAATTTAAAATATCATAATTAAAATTGATAAAAGATTTCAGCTACCAATATTTCTAGAGGTATATCCTCATACTTGTTCTCTCTTATGTTCTACTTGAAGGAATATACATAGCTGTGGACTTCTATACATACATGTGAAATCCTGACTAATGAAAATTCAGATTATGCTCAGTCCTGTGTGATCAAAATGAACTAGGCAGAAGTTCATTTTTCCATTTCCATTTATCAGGGAATATGTAGCTGTTCATCGGGAAGCTGATATAATTTTAGCTTGAAGACAAAGTCCAAATCAGCCAGCACAGGAGCAGCTTGCATTATCAATAGACGTGCAGGTTATATCAGGCTGCTTTTCTTTAACAAAAAGTCATAAATAAATGCTGCCTGAGGCCTCCATTACTAACTTCACAAATCCCCCAAGGACCTACGGACATAGCTTAGAAATATTACTCTGAAACCAGGGGGCTGTATTTCTAAACCATCTTCTACTCCAAAAGTCAGGAGTCACACCTCACTCTTACTGGTGCTGTGGGTTACAAGGGCATAGACTGCTCAGTCTGCCCCAGCAGGAGGGGCCAGAGAAGTAGGAGAAAAGTAGAGCTATAAGAGGAAAGTGTCATAGCAATGCCTGAAAAACCTGCATGTCTACCTTCTCAGCTGAGAATACGTGCTGGAAGTTGTGTCATTCCTGAAAAGGAAGGGATTTGATTCTCTTACCTTCCATGAACTTTGGGGGTGGCTGGTTGTGCAGGAATTTTCAGGATCTAGGATATTTGCATTAGTTTTTCTGCAATTTAGAAGAACAAAGTAGCATCTTTAGACACTCTGTGAAAATTACAGTTCTGTTCAGAATCCCTGAAGCCCGAGTCTAGGGAGCAGAACCTCTGCCCCCTTATGACCACACAAATGTCACTCCACACTCTCAGAACAGGCAAGGCAGGATTCTCAGGAAGAGCAGCCAACTCCCACCACAAATTTCTTTGTGTGCTTTTTCATTTCAGCTCCCGGGTGGCCTTTGCTGTGGAGAAAGCTACTTGGAATTTCAGATGCTGAGATAAAATGTGAGGGTACACATTGAATGTGGGAGGCAAAACGTATTGTTCCTTTCTCTGCAATGATGAGACATGCCTCCCACACTCCCAAAGTTAGCATGCCGAATGAAACCTTAAACCACAAACCTACTGATCTGCTCTGGAAATGGCCTTTCCAATACACTTGGATGTCCGTGATGTTGATTTTCTTGAACTTTGATGATCTGCCAAAGTCATCCTCATATTTTCCAGGGAGCTTATTGCTAGCTGAGCTCAATGTGCACGGACACCTTGAATGCATTACAGTAATCCACAGAGTTTTATCTTTCAAAAGACTGCAAGCTAGAGTTTTTGCTAATTTTACTTTCAAGTAGAAGCTAACCAACCCTCTCAAGGATCTAAACTTGGAAGCATATCCAAAACCAAGCCTGCTCACTCTTAATGTGTTGTCTTTTATAGTGGAATTTACAAAGCACTAGAATGTGCACATTGTTAACCATGTGGCCTTTGGAAAAAATTTCCAGTAGTCCATAATTTGCATTCAGGGGACAAGAAGCAAGCTACAGCACAGAACAAACTAAGGAATAAATAGAAGTTACCATAAATATTACTAATTTCCAAATGTTAATGCATTATCTTCGTGTGCCTAAGTGTACATCTAAATAACAAAAGGACTCATGTTCAAGTTGTTTGAATTCACTGCAATTTATTTATTTCAGGATTTTCTACATAGATGGTTGTGTTAGTCAGCTTTCAGTCGCTGTGGCAAAATACCTGATATAAAGCAGTTAACAGAATAGAAGTCTACTTTGGCTCAGATTGCAGAAGTTGTAGACCGTGGTTGCATTTGAAGTGTTGATGGCAGAGTGCATCATGGCACGAAGCACATGGCAGAGGAAACCTGTTTACATCACAGTGGCCAGGAAGCACAGGGAGACGAGAAAGGCCCCGGTGTCCCCTGGAGGTCACCACCCTGGTAGCCTAACTTCCTTGCACTAAGGTCCTTTCCCATGGCACCACAGGCTGGCCATTCAGCTGTCAGTACGTGAGCTTGGGGGTCTCATCAGAGCTAAAGTACAGCACCAATATACCTAATGAAAGTTAGTTGCACAACAGAAGAGTAGACTTGTTGGACATGCAAGCTTCCAGAAAGTTCATTGGTGTGGAGCTCTGCACTGCACATGAGGAGATTCAGGCACCGACCGTTGCCTGCACATTCAGGCCTTCAGGGTGAGGTTTTTTTCCATTACGGCATCTAGTTACATGGAAAAACCCAAAAGTCACTCTTTATCACAGAATGTGAAGCATGCTTCAGCCCATGTGCCTGGGCTCTAAAAGACAGCATGGGCCACAGAACATAAGGAGATGGGTGAAGTGAGATGGCATGATGCGTCCCACGTGGTGTTGCTGGACAGACCTTGAAGCACAGTAAAAACAGTGCCTATGGCTTACTGTGCACTACCAGTCAGGCCCAGGCCCACCTCGCCCTCAGAAAATCAAGCAATGCTGCTGCAAAATCAGCTTCTCTCTATGCATTTTTAGAAACTTACCAAGATTTTGAACTCCTGCAAGAGAAGCAAGATTTATTCCTACATACCAGGCTGTGCTGCTTATGGCAGCACTGGAGAGGGGGTGCTGAGCTGTTGGATATGAAGTATAACAGAACAGACTTTACCACCTGAAACTGCTGCTTCAAGTTCAGATCAGGCAAGTAGTAAACCTCATAACAACCAACAAGACCAAAGAAGAGTACACTTAAGTTGAAAACACAACACTTGATCTGAAACAAGAAGTTTGTAACTACTCAACAGCCTTGAAAAAGCGTTTCCCAATACTGCTAGTAGTCTTGGTTTTCTTCTGTGCTGTACTGCGAGATTGTCCAGTGCAGCAGCAGTTGTATTCTTTATTGCCTTGGTAGATCATTTTCTCTCACTTTTTTTTAATACCAGCAACTTTTACCCTTTGAAACTTGTGCTGAAAAAAGAAGAATCAGCTGATACTACTAGAAGAGCAATATTTGATTATCACTGCGAGATGAGCTTTGATCCAACCCTTCTCTGAAACAATGTACATGATGGGTACCCCAATGGGACTTCAGCAGCACTTTGTGAAATGGGGGTGGTTGAAAAACTGTTAGCCTCTTTATGGATTTATTCAGTGTTCAGAACATCAAGATAGAGTTTTCTTCCACTGTTCACAATATAATGGCACCTTCCGGACTTCAAAGTAGGAGATGATGTTGAATTGGAAGTATCATCTGACCGGCGGACAGGCAAACCAGCTGCTATTAAACTAGTGAAGATAAAATGAGAAATCCACCCTGAAGAATGAATGAGTAGACAAGAAGTGTTTTACCTGACTTATCCCCCTGAAGATGTTGAAGGGAAGTTTCAGCTGGAAATTGGAAATAAAATAAACTTTGTAATTGATAACGATAAACATACTGGTTCTGTAAGTGCTCGTAACGTTATGCTGTTGAAAAAGAAACAAGCCTGCTGTCAGGAAGTAATTTGGGCCATGAAGGAAGCATTTGGCTTTATTGAAAGAAGTGGTGTGATAAAAGAGATATTCTTCCACTACATTGAGTTTAAGGGGTGACCTGGAAACCTTGCAGCCTGGAGATGATGTAGAGTTCACAATCAAGGACAGAAATGATAAAGAACTTGCAACAGATGTTAGATTATGGCCTCAAGGAACAGTTATTTTTGAAGGAATTAAACATTTTGAAGGAATTATAACCACAGTTATCCCGAAAGTACCCATTAAAAACCAGCATGACCCACTCCTGGGATGAATCAAAGTTGATTTTTTGATCTCTAAAGAACTTCCTTTTTTCAGGGCCAGGGAGATGGCTCAGTGGAATAAGTGCTTCCCTGGAAAGTGCAAGAGCCTGAGTTCAATCCCCGGTTCTAAAAAAAAAAAAAAAAACTTCCTTTTGGAGATAAAGATACAAAATCCAAGATGACCCTGCTTGAAGGTGACCATGCTAGGTTTAATATTTCAACAGACTGACGTGACAAATTAGAACAAGCAGCCAATATAAAAGTTCTATCCAATGCATTTTGGTTCACTAAGGAAGCCAGAGAAATGGGTGTAATCACTGCCGTGAGAGATGGGTTTGGTTTCATCAAGTGTGTGGTTCGGGATGCCCATATGTTCTTCCACTTCAGTGAAATTCTGGATGGGAACTAGCTCCATATTGAAGATGAAGTAGAATTTACTTTGGTTTCTGGTATGCTCCCTGCCCAAAGAAATAATGCTATTAGGATTAAAAAAACTTCCCAAGGGCATGGTTTCATTCCATTCTCATTCAGAGCATCGTTTTCTGGGAACTGTAGAAAAAAAGCCACTTTTTCCAATCATAAAACCACTAGCCCCAGTAAAGCCAAGGAGAAGGAGGCTGAGGGTGGCATAATTGTTTATGATGATTGTGGAGTGAAACTGACTAGTGCTTTTCAAGCCAAGGATATGGAGGGATCTACTTCTCCTCAGATAGGAGATAAGGTTGAATTTACTATCAGTGACAAACAAAGGCCTGGACAGAAGATTGTAACTTGTGTGTGACTTTTAGGTCATAATTCCAACTCCAAGAGGCTCTTGGGTTATATGGCAACTCTGAAAGATAATTTTGGATTTATTGAAATAGCCAGTCATGATAAGGAAATCTTTTCCATTACAGTGAATTCTCTGGTGATGTTGATAACCTGGAAATAGGGAAAATGGTCGAATACAGCTTGTGCAAAGGAAAGGCAACAAAGTCAGTGCGGAAAAAGTAAACAAAACTCACTCAGTGAATGGTATTACTGAGGAAGCTGATCCCAGTATCTATTCTGGTAAAGTCATTCGCCCTCTGAGAAGTGTTGATCCAACAGAGACTGAGTATCAAAGAATGATTGAAATTGTGGAAGAGGGGGATATGAAAGGTGAAGTGTATCCATTTGGCATAGTTGGGATGGCCAAAAAAGGGGATTGCCTACAGAAAGGGGAGAGTGTTAAGTTCCAGCTGTGTGTCCTGGGCCAAAATGCATAGACTATGGCCTACAACATCATACCCTTGTGTAGGGCCACAGTGGAATGCGTGAAAGATCAGTTGGGCTTCATTAACTATGACATAGGACATAGCAAGAAGCTCTTTTTCCATGTGAAAGAGGTTCAGGATGGCATAGAGCTATAGGCAGGAGACAAGGTGGCGTTCTCAGTGATCCTTAACCAGCACACTGGCAAGTGCAGTGCCTGTAATATTTGGTGAGTTTGTGAGGGGCCTAAGGTTGTTGAAGCCCCTTGACCTGATTGGTTGATCAATTGCTTGAAAAACACCACCCTGGATGAGGCCAGTGCTCCTCACCTAATGATTCTTTACCAGCCAAGGGGACCGGATAACTCAATGTGATTTGGTGCAGAAAGAAAGATCCATCAGGCTGGTGTCATCGACTTAATCACATCCACAAAGCACATCCTCAGTCCACTATGATCAAGGTAGGGGGATCCTGAATGTCTCCCTCTTCAACCCTCCTAAAATCTGGAAAACTTACTCTATTGAGCTGTTACACCAGTATTAACACCTTCCTCATGTTATGTTTAAAAAACAAATAAATTTAAGAAACTATTCTAAAATTATGCATGGTTGCAACTTGGAGAACTTAAGATGACACCTTCTAGTATCACTTCAGGAGCTTTATTTGGTGCATTTAACGTAACTGGTAATTGCAAAACCTATTTCACCTATATAAGTGAAACATAGACTATTATCTTGTTGGCCCTATGAAATTCTGCACTTGATTTAGTATGTACTCTACTTTCATTACTCCTAGCAAACTGTTCTGCCTTAGCAGTCAGTTGCATTCTTTTCCTTTTCTTTCTTGTTCATTGTGCTTTAATTCTGTGGACCACAGGAGGGTAGATCATATTACATTTTAAAAGTTTGTATAGGCAAACCATTTTCGTATGTTGATGACCAAATGTTGAAATGTTGTTTTTCATATCATTTATAATCTTGTCACAAAATACTGAAAAGTTGGTTAGATTACAGTGAAACTTGTCTTCCAGAGTAGTGTTCCCCCTTGGGATGGGGGTTAATAACTTTACAATTAGAACGTATGGTGCAGAATTTCATGCAAATGAAGTGTGCCAGGAGTGTGATAATTTAATCATATTTAAAAGAAAAAAAGACAAGTGCACAAATTTGCTATTACTTGGATCACCGCAGGTGCTAGGACCTGGTTTCTTTTATTGATTTAAAAATGAAACAAATCAAATAAAAAAGGTTGTGCCAGAAAGAAAGAAAGAAAGAAAGAAAGAAAGAAAGAAAGAAAGAAGAAAGAAAGAAAGAAAGAAAGAAAGAAAGAAAGAAAGAAAGAAAGAAAGAAAGAAAGAAAGAAAGTTACCAAGATTTTATAGACCTGGTTTCAGTTACTGATAAATAATAGAAATTTAACTCAAATATTGGTGCAATCATATTTAAGCTTCTGATCATATCTAATGAAAATGCCTCATTAAAACACAGAGAGGATACTCTAGCTTTCTTGTAAGAGATGTATGTTTATTGTGTTGTGTTGAAATTAAGTCCTATTAGAACATGTTCTCTGAATTCCCTGAGGGCCCTGGAACTATCTTCTTACCATTGCCCACAATATGCAATATGTCAGATTATTGGACAGCCAATATTTTTTTGTATTTAAATAAACTGAATATAGTGCTTTTCATTTCTAAATTCAGAAAACTTTATGTAGGTTAATGTAGCTTTCCCAAGAGAGAAGTTACCAGAAAAGTCAATCCTAGGGAGGTGGAGGAGGTCTGTGGTAACTTTTTGAAGGCAACAGGGATCATGTAGAGGAGAAAGTTAGGGGACCCCAGAGCTGCCAGAGCACAAAACTGACTTGGGGAGTGGCTTCAAGGACAGGGACGACATTTCCCAGCCTTCCCTGCAGATGTGGGCAGCACAGTCCATTTCTTACTGAGGGTTGGATGACTGCAGTCCCAAGAATTAACTTCTGCGTGGAATTACTGGTACTACCTCACAGTGTTTTTATTTTTACAGATGCTGAGCCTCATGTTGATAACAGAATTGCACTGTGCCTTCCAATCCTTTTTGTGAAATAACACACAAAACATTGCTTGCTGATGAATACATTATACCGCAAAGTTCATAGCTTCTGCCTTGGGAGTTGCCGCACTGCTCTTCAAGGATTGTTTTATGCTAGAAGATTTCCAACTTTCTCCCAAAGGAATTGGAGATCAAAGGGACTGGGCTGACTTTCTTCTGGTGACAGACTTCTGAAGACCTTGCTCAAATGTTTAGAAAAATATGATGTTTCTCTTCGGCTAAGTATGGCTAGATAGATTCCTACACTTTCCACCTTTTCTCCCTTTTGTTCTCTTTCATCGCCTATATCTACCCCAATTTTCTTAAAATTTACAGAGATTTCTACTCAAACAGCTTAATTTTTACTTGCAGTTTCTGCAATCATCTGTTCAGCAATTTTTCACTTCTGATGAGTTACTGGTGATGGAATCAGCGGGTGTTATCTCAGGTTTTATTTATGGTACTTGGGTACGTTGCATTCTCTACTACATTTAAAACAGGAAACTCAGAGCTGTCAGTGATATCACTTATCAAGAAATATTGCTGTGGTGTTGATCACTTAATGAGGCAGTAAGTAGGCTGCTTTAGAAGCTGTAGAAACTCCTTTATGATATAAAGATGTGCAAATCAAATTTCCTCTGTACATATTCAGCACAAGCTCAGATTCATGCTTTTAATAAAGCAGAGCAGGGAGCCGCTGCATCTCTGAACACTGACAGCATGTAGAACTTTTCTCTGGGTGCTGTTTCCCTCCAAGCCATCAGAGTCAAAGGCTGTGTGGTCCCCATGGAGTGAAATCATTTTCCAGAATCCTAGTGGGTTAGTCAACAGTGAAATGGGCCTCAGTGAGAAAACAAGTAGTTAGACACTCTGTGATCATTCAGCGATTGCTCCTGTCTGCAACATTTGTTGTTGGCTAAGCGCTATCAACTCAAAAAATGAAAATATCATTGCCATGTCAATGGCATTGGTACCCCTTTATTCTTCAATTCCATGTCAGAGAGGAGCCCACCTACTTAGGCAGAGCTCCTCCATCCACAGCTACGATGCTTGGAGTATGATCTAAGGGCCCCAAACAGCTCACATATTAGCTTAATTAGCATAAGCTGTGTTAAGCTCTAATATCCTTTGTGATCTGCCCAAAAGATGCTTTCCTAGCTCTGCATCTCAAACCACCCTTCCTCCCTCCATGCTGTGCTGTAGCACACTCCCCACACGCCCGCCTATGCCTGGCTGTGTCACTCCAGGTGCCTGCTGAGTGTACCGCTGTGCACTCACACTCTGTCCTCAGAGCGCCTCCTCACACACTGTGATCCCTGGGAAGGCGACGGGGGTAGGGGGGGTGGTGACTGCAGAGGAGTTCCAGGGGGTTCTGTAGGATTCATAGCTGTGAGGGCAAGGGAAGAAAGCAAGATGGGGTAGGAAAACTAATGAAGCTAATGAAATTAGACCAGAAGAGAGAGAATGAAACAATCCCCAGAATTTAGGCCTAGCAGAAAATAATCTTCCTTCACATGAGACTCAGTGGAGACCTTGATAACAGAGGAGACAGTGGGTAGATCCCTCCAAAGGGCTTCTCAGCAGCACCTAAGTAAAAGGCTTTAGATACCTCTCAAAGTACACCTCAGATAAGCAATTGCATTCTAAGCAAAGTCTCACAATCCTTAAAAGAATATATCAAAACCTGGTAATCAATTCTAATATATCTGTACAGTTCAGTATTCAATCAAAAGTACACAGGAAAACAAAATCTAATGAAGAAAAAACATTCCATAGAGACAGACCCACAAAGGACAGGTGTAGTAAAACTCACAGGCAGGAGTGTACTAAGCTAGTACAATTGTTAGCTAGTACAATTCAGCTGTTATAGAAAGAATTCAGCTTGGGCACGGGGATCCCCGAGGGCTGCTCAGTGTGCCATGGGCCAGTGTGTTCACTTCACCTGGGAGCTGTGACTGCAAAAGCTCAGCCCCAGCTATGTCTCACTGCATGGCGAGCCCAAGAATCTATGTCTTAGGTTGCCCTGCTGGTAGCTCACCTGCATATTAAACTCAGCACACACGAACCTCGCCCAGTGTGCCCAAGGCAGAAAAGCCAGTGTGCTTTATTAAAATGAGACAATCCTTCACTGAGTTCTGAGCAAAATAATAATTTAATGCTGTTATGCCCAGAAAAAGTCTGTAGGTGTGGCTGTCCTCTAGCTGTAACTCAAATTGAACCTTTGTCTATCCCAGTCTGGTTTTCAAAATTGGATGTACCCAGCATGTTTTAGAAGTTCACAAGATCATTCTATAATAAATATAAACCAAGTATACTTGACAAAGTAAACAAAATAATAATAATAATAATAATAATAATAATAATAAACCTACTGCCTGAGCACAAAGACAGCAAAATATCCAAATGTAAAAATGTATTTCCTTAAATCAATGATAAAACTGAACTTAATTGCAGTAAGTGAGCTGCTGGGTCTTACTGCAATTCCATTTTTCACTTCAGGGAGCCTTCACATTGCCCATGGCAACTGCACCATGATGCATTCCTGACAAGGCTCAAGGGGTCCTCTTCTCCACAATATTGTTGCAGCTTGAGATCTCTGTTTTGATCACAAGAGCAAGTCTGGTGGTTGGAAGTGGAGTATGCGTTTTGCTTTCTTGAACTTCTCCAGTTTTTGTGCTCTTAGTGAGGAATTTACCTTACTCCAAATGTTTTTTGTTTTTGCATCCTCATTAAAAAAGGAAGTAGGTTCAGTAGTAGGCCTTACTCCACATCATCTGCCCAGTCCCCCACCCCACACCAACATGTCACTTCATGTTTTATTCCTGTGACCTTTCTTTGGGGGCTAAGCAGTCGATGTGGACAAAGTGTCCCCACAGGGTAGCTAGCCAAATGTCTTCCCTGAGTTTCAGTACCCGATCTTTTTCTCTGAGGCTATCTACCTTTGACAAACTGAATCTCTAGGCTGTCAGTCCTTGCTGGCAGGAGAAGTACTAACATAAACACAGAGACACCACATGGTGAGCATTCACTGCCTTTAGCCACCGATGCCCACCAGGTGGTCATCCGCGCTGCATGTGTTCCCTGGTGCTGGGGAGATATAGGGTCCCCAGCACACCTTCCCCACATCCCATGGCCTCCAAGTTGTCAGCACTTCTGCTCCTCCAAGCCAGAAATGTCTGCTGTGCGGGTTCCAGTGCCTACCAAGACTCAAGCCACTCTTGACTCTATGCATGAAGCAGGAACAGTGTTGCTAGACATGAGGCTTAGTTATTTGGCCAGAATCCAATGCTAACAAGTGACAGAAAAAGAACTGAAAATCCATCTTGCCTGACAGCAAAATCCCTGTGCTTTTTTTCCACTTCACGACATGATGCTTCATGATAGGTACTGAAGACACAACAGTAAGTAATCTAGCAAACATCTGTTGAGGAAGATATGCCAGACTTCCTGGTCACAAAATGTTGTATGTTCCTCAGTGATGCAAAGTGTATTTTATACCCTTTGATTCCTGACTTGATGTGAAGAAAAGAATGTATAGACAGATGAATTCTATGTACTATTTTTTAGCATCTCCCTTGTTTTCAGCAAAAAGCTATTTCTTGCTCTCTTTGTCTTCCTCTCCCCCAGTAGGCTGCTGATCCCCTTGTCCAGATGCTCCTGTTCTGGACAGTTGCATCCCCTTCCACCAGTCTCCTAGCAGCATGCTGAAGCTACATCCCATGCCCACCACTCTCAAGATTTACTTTACAGTGATGCCCTGGTTTCCTAAGTCTGTAACCTTAATTGCCGACCTGTGGCACTGTCCCTCCACAGAGCCCCACCTTCCTGTTCCCCTTCCAGCAACCTAGCTGTTTCATGGAGCATGCATTACAGAGGGTGTGCTGCACCCCTTCTCTTAGATTAGCCAGCCCCTCCACGTTCCTGTCGACCAGAGAGTTCCAACCAACTGGGCCAAGTCCTTGGTGTGGGATCAGCATCTGAGGAAAAAATGAAAGGTTGGCAGAGGTCTTTCCTCAGCTTACATTTTGGAACAAATTTGCTTCACTGTCCTCCCAGGGAATCTCTTAGCTGCATTGTTGAACTTGAGTGTGGTTTGGAGGCCATTCCAAGTGGACCTGCCAACTCTGCTTCGGTGTGAGGTAGACATGTGGCTGGCATTCTAGCCAGAACAGCACTTGGTTGCAAAGGCCTTCGGCTTGCCCTGCCCCTCTATTATCAGTATTCTTCCTTCTTTCCAAATCTCCACTGCAAAGAGAAAGAATTCCAAATGAGGACTGGTAGATATGCTCCTCCATGCCAGCCAGTGCTCTTTTCTATTCACAGCCGCTCCTTGGCCAAGCTGTAGAGGGTTTGCTAACTTACACTGCATGGATGTTAGTGTGGCAGCCTGGCGAGCAGATACCACAGCACTCAGCAGTTCACCAATAAAATCAGTCCTGGTGTGTGCTAGGACACTGAGAGTATCTCTCAGGCCTGGTGACTGGGCCTGCAGTTTTTAAAGCCACAATACACCAGAGGCTGCCTGTGTCCATAACTGTCACTCTGTGGAAGGGACTTTTCTGGAAAAGAAACACAGCTACAGAGATGGAGAGAAGGGAGCCCTGCAGCATCGCATAAGCACTCGGCTCGGTCATGTTTGAGATAGAATCATCCCTGGGGATTGCTAGTGATGCAGGCCAATAAATTCCTGTGCTTTTGGAGCCTAAGCAGGGGTAGTTAGAATTTTTTTGTCACTTGTAGTTGCATGAGCTCTAAATAATAAACACTGTGTGGATGAAAGGAAAGATGGTTATGTGAGGTTATTTCACAATAAGAAACAGATGGTGCTCCCAAAGTGAATAATTCTGGAGAAGTATTAAAATTAGGCTCTGTTTATGAAGGTGTAGACAGGCTTGTGCATTAACTCCGGGTTGGCTAGAGTGACTTGAGAGAGCAAGAACAGGCAGAAGTTGGCAGAAATTAGAAGAATGAAGAAGGGAAGACTCATCCAGACCTGGAAGCCGACAATGCTATGGAATCCAAGGATGCAGCTCACTGGGGGTAAACTCGCAGAAGGGAACAGGGGGTACCCACATGACCTCCACCTGGCTCCAGTGTTGTCTCCTGCTGGGTCCTCCTGGGCCACGTAGTTGTGATGAGCTATCAGGCACACAGGTCTGCTTACCCGGCCAGATGTCCTGGTTCAGAAGGCAAAAGAAAAGACATCTAGCACAACTCACACGCTTTACCCCTCCCTCCCCACCACCATTCTTGTCATCCCCATCCAGAGTAAAAGCACATGTTGTCTTCTCAGGGGACATGGGGTCCTGCCAGCATCTGCATCGTGATGAAGGATGTCAGTTTCATCACACCATCACAATCTTTGAGGTCACCATTGAGTGTGACTCTTGTGTGGGGATTGTGCTTCTGTAGCAAAGGCCCAAGACTGTGGCCTCCATGACACTGACCACTGTGTTCTCCCAGGAAGGCACAGTTGGGAGGCAAGAAGGAAGGAAAGAAGAAGCAGGCACAACATTCCCTGAGGAGCCTGCTCCTGCAACCCCTGCTTCTCAGGGCTGGGCTTGTGGCCAGGGCTTCACATAAAACCAAATGTAATTGTTTATATCCCACTTTCATTCTGTGCCTCATACTATAGTTCACAGATGATGTGAAGTTGAAATTGGCAGTCATTTTATATCCAAGTGTTTAGTATTTGCCATAAGCTGCTTTTCCAATAGAAAAGCTGTCCATGAAGAAGGGCATGAACTCATTTTTGACTCTGGGTTTCTTTGACTTTCAGGTTGTTTGCCTGAGAAGTGAGGAGGACACACATTGATCAGAGGTGCCTTCTCTTTGGAAAATGTCCTGTGTTATGAGGCACTGGAAGCAAAAACAACAAAGCAGCTGCAAGACCATCCTGTACTGTGCGCCCACTCTTCCCAGTGACGCAAGCATGTGCACCTGTGAAGTAGCTATGCGTGGTGAGAGTGTATCTTCACATGCATCTGCTACCCATGCGGAACTAACTGGCCATAGACATATGCCCTTTTCTATGTGATGAGTGATGTTCCAGATCTAGCAACTCAAAGAGGACATCACTTTTGGCCCACTGGTCCATTCCTGATTCAGACCCTAAAATTTTGCTTTTTTCCTGCTCGCTGGAATGCATTGATCTTATTAAGACATCTAATGTCTTTGCTACTTTCTGTTTATCAGACCCAAGTAATACAATGCAATCATTATGTAGTAGATGAATGAGACAGTCAGTGAAATACAAGGGTCAAGGTCCTTCTAGATTACAATCCAGAGTAAGTGGGTTGCCATAGCCCCTAAGAAAGCGCTAAAAGTGTGCTACAGTTGCTGGCAAGTAAATGCAGACTGTTTCTGCTCTAGCTTGATGAAAACAAATGATACCACATCTGTATATAATCATCACATAATGAAGCAGACTCCCATTCACTATTCTTCCCTCAACATGCTTGTCTTTTCAACAGCCAAACACACATGCTAAATAACATCTGTAAAAGTGCCCACCACTTCATCTCTCACATTTTTGATAATTAAACCACTCTTTGCAACAGCCCTAAAAACAAGATGTTGCTTTCAGTCCATTGTTTATTGAAGGGAAGAGATGGAAAGGATGCGGGCAGTTCCAGGGCTTTTCTACCACATGTTCCATTCCATAGGTCTAGATACTAAAATGGGAATTTTTGCCTTTATTAAATGTATTAACTTCCTACCTTTCTGGATAAGAAATTAACTACATGTTTATCTCCAGTCTTAATAAAGCTATTATTACATTTAAAACAGGCCTTGAATTCAATTCAATCCTCCTGCTTCAGTCTCCAAGGTCCTGGGTTTTCAGACTTAGGCCACCATGCCCAGGTTACTGAAAAGCTTTGATGCAGAAGACAATTTTGGAGAAGGAATTTGGGTATACAGTGCCTTCCTAAGCAAGAAAATTTGAGAGTTAAAGTTCTCAGGCCTTTCTATGTCTGCTCAAATGTCCCAATCTCCTCCTTCCAGGTACAACTTTCCTGCTATTTTTCTTAGATGAAAAACCTGGCAGACAACACTTCCCTAACACTGCAGTTCCACACCTCTTAGAATGAATCTTCAGCTTGACCTCATCCAGTTTTGTTGCCATAGATGTCCTTCTGTCCTTCACATGTACTATGTGAACTTGTAAGTCTTTCTTTCTCTTTTTTGCTAAGTAAGTTCTGAGGAAAAGAAGCCAGTTTTCCCCTGAGCTTTAGATTGTCTGGTGCTGCACTCTCAACGCTATGACCCACCTGTCCATCTTCCTATTTCTCTTTCCATGCCCTAGATTACATATTCTCACAACCCCTGGCAAAATAGTTATTGCAACACTCCATGGCCTTGGAGAGACAATCCTATAATCTCATTTGAATGTGCCATTTTCTACGCTCATCCCAGTACCAGTGAATCCTAAATACAATGTTAAGGAATTATTCAAAACCTGTTGGTCACTTTTTCATCCCTATGCCAAGAAAATCAGCTACAAAAGGGAACTTTTTGGCTCAAAATTTCAACAAGTCAGTCCATGGTGGCTGATTCTGTTGCTTTTAGCATGGATCAAGGCAGAGACACCTGGTGGATGAGAACTGCAGGGGAAACCTCCCCACTCCCAGTGGCCAGGATGCAGAGACAGAGAGTGGGCTGGCTCCCTCTTTCCTCTGCTTTCATTCCAGCTGGGCCCCCAAACACATGCAGGGTAGATTTTCCCATCAGCCCGCTGGTCCACAGGCCATCACCTCTGGAAACACCCAGGAGGGTGCTTTACTAATTCCCTGGGAGTTCCCCATCCAAAAATGTTGACAATCATAGGTAAATTTTCATGGCACAGCAGGGAAGAAATAATAGGCTAACATTGAGAGGACTCAGAAGAGGCTTATTGGCAACAGGGTATTTTGCCATGACAGCATACAGGGGAGACCAAAAGTTGGAGTGTATTGTTCCACACTGCTACTGATGGAGACCACTGTGAAGCAGCCCTGAACAGGACTTAAATTAACCAACTGGCTTTCTGTGTTGACTTGTGAGTCTGTGCAGGGCTTAGGCTCCTTGCCTGGGGATGGGCAGTGGACTCATAGTTAGTGAACCTCTGTGAGTCACTGATCCCTGCTGAGGCCTGTAATGTAGGCGGAAGCCATAAACTTCATAGGATAAGATAAAGTCACAGCCAAGGACACCTGGCTCCAACTTCAACTAGATAAAGACTGAAGCCTTGGGCATCTTATTCCTATGTAGATTAACTTAATACTTTCCTTGAAGTGATTCCACCTTTCCTGAGTATTCTCCTCCCTTCTATTATTCACTCAGTAAGTACAGGCCACCCAAAGAAGGTCTTAGTGTTAGCCCTGAAAGAGTCTCAAATTCTATGAGAGGGCTTTGATCCTCCTGGAGCCCTGAAATCATTCCATTTGCCTCTTTTATTTAGCCCTCACCATCCACTGCTTTGGGAGATTGCAGACCTGATCAGTCTGAAATAATTGAGGGATATTTTTAACCCACCCAGAATCTGCCACCATATGTAGCTCAAGAGGGTAATGAAACAGGCAGGAATTTTCAGAACCTGGAAGCTGAGAGACAAGTACTGAGGGCCACTTTTGGGATCATGAGAAAGAAAAAGCATTCCAAGAAAATATAACAGGTGTACAGAGACCTGGGTCTCCAGGAGCTCAACAAGTGAGCCAATGATGGGAACAGGGTAGACATGAGCAAGACTGCGAGGGCAGACAGCAAGAAAGGAAGAGAGGCCAGAGATATTATGAGATACAAAAGCTTCTGTTGTCACTGCCTGCATGGTAGGAAGATTACAGAAGGCTTGACCAGATGAATGGGAAAATTTGACTTCTCTCTAAAAAGATTACACATGTGCTGTCATGTCTGAAAACAGTAGACTGAAGATCAGTGCCAGTTGGTGGGCTCTGGTGAAGGCGATGGAGATGGGGCAAGACTGTCAGGCTTGGGCTACACTGAAAAGCAAGCATGAGGCAGCCACTGAAGAGATGTACCAGAGTGGTGAGACAGGAAGGAATAAGTAACAAAGCTATTGTCAGGGTTGAAGAAGACTGATACACAATGTTGAGGGAACAACACAGAGATTCCATTTTGAGCACATCAGGCTTGAAGTACTTTTAGAAAGACAAGGGAAGGCATGAAGAAGGAATCTATAGTGATGGGAGGAGGCTTGTGGAGATCCAACCCTAAAGTGTCAGCACACAGGTAGTCCTTAAAACCTGCACCAAAAGAGATCCCTTAAGGGTGGACATCCAAAGAGAAGGGCAATGGCCATTTCAGATCAAACGGTCTCTGAGAAAATGACCTCTTCACTTCATCTTCCTGAGGGTTTTACACTGTGAATGATGCCCAGACTGTCCTGCTAGACTCCTGAAAGCCCATAATGAAGATTCCAAACATGGCCATGCTGATGAGCAGGGCATGGACATGAGAAAAGCCATGATCCTAATAACTGACATTTCCATGTGCCCTCAGGTTTCACACACTGGAAACATCCCAGAGCGCATGATGAGTAAAGGCCCTGTCAGGACTTCTGGAACCAGAACTTGGGCTTTGGGGGAAAATTATTTTGTCAAACTGAATTCAAAAACGATTTTGCATAGGAATCCTTTGAAGGTCATAGGAAAAACATTCCTACACATCCAGGAAAGCAGTAGAAATGCTTAGAGTCTGTCCCCTCATAAAATTTCCAAGGCCCAAGAGAGTAAGAATTTGTGTCCTATACCCATCAGCAAAGCTTTGGCATCATCCACAAGGTGCCCTGCCCCACAAGGCCTTAGCTCAATGTTGTCTTCTGACACAGGTACTGAAAGCAAGCTCTTAGACAGTGTTTGGCTGTATTCCTGACTGCTGCAGTCACAGCCTCCCACATATCCTTGGTGTTTGCCCCAGTTTGTGCAGGAAATATGGATTCTAATACCCTGTCAGGGTGCACAGAGCAGCCCACATGGATGATCATCCTTCCTGCCTAGGATTTACTGCCTTGCTTCCTTATTTTGACAAAGTACCACTCTAAAATCATGCACCATCATCAACAAATGTCAGCTTTATACACCAATAAAGTCAGGGGCAGTTTGGAACCAGTGTTATTTTTGAAACCTTGTTCTCAGTAGTCTGGTAGCATTCGCACCTGGAGCATTATTTCCCCAATTTTTAAAGATAATGGAGAAAGAAGACAGAAACAAACCTTGGACACAATTTAAAAATGTACTAAGTATATCAAGTAATACAGTATAGAGCTGCAACACCCTTTGCCAGAAGGTTGTTAAAACTCAGCATCCATGACTTTGTGGCCATTTAGAAATAATTCTCTTTCACCTGGCGGGCTGCTTGGCTGCATCTCAAGGAATTCCAGGGCTAGTGGAGAACTCCAGGTGAAAAACACTCTTCCCTTCCTGTGAAAACCTGAAGATAAATTATTACATTACACTGAAAGCACTAAACACATGATAAACAGATTACTCGTACCTTGAGTCAGGTACAGTTCTAAGTGTTTGTCTCTAAATTTTCATAGCAGCTCAGACATATCCACAGATTTCTTTGCCCAGTTCCTAGATAATGTCATCACATGTCAGGAGGGCATGACTCTTGGTGCTGATCTTCATGGATGCCAAATCAGGGTCCAAGCCACCACACTGTGGCCTTGCTGAGTGCTGAGCTTGTTCTCAGGAGGCCAGGAAATGTTTAGTACTCCCCACCTACAATGAGTTCTGACTGGAGTATAGAAGTTCTCAAATGCCACACAGGTGCTCAAGTTCCAGGGCAGCATGACTAAGACAGAGAGAGCTGTTCTGGTGAGCTGCTGGCCCAGCATTGGTCCTGAAGCAGTGTTTACATAACACTCACACTGCTTCAGGGGCAGATGAACAATGTGTGTGATATCTGCAATGCACGTAAAGACACACAAGCTCTGGTCACCTCCCACCTCTGAGGTGCGAAAGGAGAGGTCTTCTGTCCTGCAGAGATCTGGTATTTGGTTGAAGCTACAACCAGACTTCACATAGGTCGAGGAGGACAGTTATTTCCCAGAGGGATAATGCCTGTCTACTGTCTCTGCTTTACAGTCCTTTTCCTCATTTTCTCTATACTTTAATAATAAATTTACACTGTTCAGAAAATTTTTATCTTCATTCATTTTTTTCTTCATGAGTGTTTGGTTCCATCTTTTTGGGAAGAGGGAGCAGCTCAAGCTAAATGTGAGCACTGTTCTGTGGAAGGGAGTGGGGTTCAAAGCAAGAGGTGTACTCCCCAAAGCAGTGCCTGACTGAGTGGGAGAAATTCCAGGGCCTCAAGCTGGGCTTTGCCTCTTGATGGGTGGTTGCTGAAAGCAAGTGACTTCATATGTCTGAGCTTCTTCTCCATCAGAAAGGTACATTTGTTTTGTAAAGCTCTATCACAGAGGATGCTTAATCAGAAGGGACAAGGCTCAGCAAGTGCTTCAGGAACAGTGCTGCTCTGTCCCCATTCCTGAGACCCCAACCCCCTGGAGTGGCTTCTCACTCCCAATGGAAAGTTCCAAGTGGGAGGGTTTAAAGGAGAGATTATCAAACCTGGTCCTTGGCTTGTATGCTTTCCCATGGCCCCGAGAAGCAATCAGACCAAATTCACTACGAAGCCAGGGGGCCAAGTGGTCCCATGTGTCTGAAAGGTGCATCCCTGGAGCATTAGGGTAAACTTAGAGTGAGATAGATCTAGGCAGCCTGTGCATGAAGGGGCAAGGAGACAGCAGGTGCTGTACCTTCAAGACCACACATCTCCCTGTTTCCTTCCAAGCAAGCCTCCCTGGCAATCCACTTTAAGGGAGTCTACCTCACCACCTGGATTACCTACTGCTCCATACCAGATGGAGCCCTGCCAGCAACAAAAGTAGGACCTCAGAAGTTTAGAGAAGCCAGAAGTTTAAAAAAAAACAGGAATGAAAGGAAGGAGGAAAGGCACTGAGGAGGAAAAAGGAGGGAAATGTTCTTCACTTAGGTTAGAAAGCATTAGAGCGGCAAAATGAAATACATAAAAGATATCGCATTTTACTGAAGTGTTATTCAGCTGATGAAGCATTGACCTCTGTTGCTAAAAGTTTAATTTTTAAGAAGGGAAAATGTGTGACAAAAAGCTGGTTTTAGCTATAACGCAAATGATCAATGGCTATTATTTTAAAGCAAATTTATTAAAGTGGACAATAGTTAAATGGCACAATTGTATCTAGTGAATTCTTAATTTAATTTGGAAAGAAAAAATGCATAACATTCTTTGATTAGGAGGACTGAAGTTTCTAATGTCTCAGTAGAAAATATCCCAAGATTGTCTGCTTAGAGTTTGTTATGGCTGGTGTCTAGACTTACCCCCAAAGCCTCAGACAGTCTTAGGTGGGACTCTTTCAGAAGTGGCTAAATTTAGAGTACGTGAGACTGGGATTGACTCATGATGCAATGCTAGGATCAAGCGCATTAGAATTAAGATTGTGATTGCTGGGGCTGGTGAGATGGCTCAGTGGTCTAAAGCACCTACTTAGAACAAGCTTAGCAAAGCATAGGGACTGCAGTTCAATCCCCCAGCACCACATGCCAGCCAGCCCCACCCCCTGGGGGGCTGGCGTGTGCACACACACACACACACACACACACACACATAAATAAATAAATAAATAAATAAATAAATAAAATTTTAAAAAAAAGATTGTGATTGCTGCCCACCCTAAGAAGCCTGGATAAGGTATAAGGCATGAAAAGAGTTGTGGTCATCCCCTTGTTACTTTGTTGCCATCTTCTGCCTTACATGAACTACTTCTCTTCTATGATGCCTGTCTGCTCTGCCACCCTGCTTTGATGCCAGACAATTATGGACTGAAACATCAACAAACTTTGAATCAATCAAACATTTTTCCCTTTAAATTTTGGTGTCAGATATTTCATCTCAACAACAAGAAAAATAACTAAGACAAAATTTGTACCAAGAGTAGGGCCATTGCTGTCACTATTCCTAGCCATGGTTTAAGACCTTTGGAGTTGTTTTGTGGGACAAAAGGTTTGGAAAAGCCGAGCTGGAACACCTTAGTTTGGATTTACTGGGAGATTCTGGTCAGAACTCAGAAGACCAGATTACCGATAGAAATCCTGCCAGTAAAGACCAAGAGATTTCTGTTTAGAAGGATTTCATTGGCTGTTATACTATAGACAAAGGATATTATAGCATGAAAGAGAGTATGTATTTTGCTTGTGTCCAGACACTTTGTCTCAGACTGAGATTAACGGTGGTAGACTAATGACTCAGGCAGAAATAATTTCTAAAATGTCTAATGTTGAGGTGTTGGCACAACTACTGTTAGGGGCTTTCAGCCAGATGTAGGTTGAGAATCAAGAGCAAGAGCTCAGCAGAAAGATTGAAAACGTTTTGTATTTAGCCAGAAATGAAGCTCCAACAAGGCTATGAATTGCAAAGATAGAGCAGATAAGATCATGATTCTGAGAGGAAATAAGAGACTAGAAAAGATGGCCTGAGGACATCACAAAGGGTCAGCCAGATTGCATTCAAAGTATCAAAACTGCAAATATGAAAGACTTTGCATTGAGAAGAGAACCCCAGAACACCAAGTTCCTAAATAGTGGTGGCCTGGGGAAGCTGTTCCTCAGGATTTGGTTCATAAGTACTCAACCCCTACAGCCAAGACAGAAGGAAGACCAGGTGCTGCTCCAACTGGTAGCAGACTTTGGAATCATCTACATGGTCCTGGTTTTTTCTTTTTTATATATTTAGTACAGTGTCTACAGGGTCTCACTACGTATATTGGACTCATATTGATTCTCCTGTTTTTAGCCTCCTAAGTGCTAGGATTACAGGTGTGCACTACCATGCCCAGTCTCAATTGCAGTATCTCCATGCCCCAGGGGCAGGGCCAGCACTGTACGTGGGATCAAACCCCAGCTGCTGCACTCTGCCTAAGCAGGCACTTTAGTCCACTGAGCTATCTGGCCAGCCCAGTGCTGGTTTTAGATACACACAGAATGCAAGAATTGTGGGGTCAGAAGGCTTCCACCCATATTTCAGAAGGTCTGGGAGGCCAGGCAGCATGCACATGAGAGGGCAATGTGTGAAGCTGTGAGTGTGAAACCAAAGGTGCAGTGGAGACTCCAGAAGTTCAGAGAATTCAGGAATATGGATTCTCTGATGAAAACTGCAAGGAGGGAGTAGAACTGACCAAAGAAAGAAGCCATCAGAGCTCAAACCAATGGCAGTGACATGGAGATGAAGCCACACCAGACCTTTGAAGTTCACAAGTTGCTGCAGATTGCTGAGGATGCTGGAAGAGGAACTGTGGATTATAATGTTTGTCCTGCTGCATTTTGGCCTTGCTTTTTCTCACTCCTTGCTATACACCTGTTTGTAGCTTTTCTAATGGAAATGTATATCTTGTGCCACTAAGTGTTAGAAGTATTTAACTTTCTTTTCATTTGTACAGGGGCTTGCAGCTAAAAGCTTGCCCTAAATCTTTTTTTGTTTGTTTTTGGTTTGGCTTGGTTTTGTTTTGTTTGTTTGTTTGTTTGTTATTGTTGTTTTTATTTTTGTTGTTGTTATTGTTTTGGGGATTTTTTGTGTGTGGTACTAGCTATGGAATGCGGGACCTTGTGCTTGCCAGGCAGGTGCTTATGTCACTGAGCTATCTCCCCAGCCCCTGCGCTAAATCTTAAAGGAGACTTTGAACTGAACTTTCAACAATGCTGAAACTGTCAGGACTTTAGCATCTCTTAGAGATACAATAAATGTTTTTTTCCTAAAGGGATATACATTAGCCTTTGGGAAACCAGGAGTGAACTGTTACAGCTTATATCTAGCCATCCCCCGAAAGCTTCATGCAGTCACAGGTGAATATTTTTCAGTGGTGGCTGAATCTAGAGTGCGATTCTGGGATGGATTCATGATGCAATGCTGGGATCAAGGGCACTAGGGTTGTGTGAGTGTCACCCACCCTAAGCAGCCTGGATAGGACACAAGGGATAGAAAGAACTGTGTTCATTGCCCTTGTTGCTTTGATACCTTCTGTCCACCATGAACGTGAGGCCTGCCTGCCATGCCACAGTGTCTGAGAGACAGATAATTATGGACCCAAACCTCTACAGACTGTGAGCCAAATTACCCCTTTAACTTCGCATGTTGGGGATTTTGTCTCAGTAATGAGAACACTAATTATGACAGAGTCTCCTTCAGGCTCACTAGCATTTAGTTCTTTCCTGGGAAGTGACTAGCACTGACTCACCTTACAGTTGAAAAGCTTAGAGCCAGAGAGGGAAGATGACTTGTCTAAAGACATACAGCTGGAAGGCAGGCTGATATGTGCTCCTAAAGTTGTCTGTTATAAGGCCTACATAACTTACTTTATGAAATATATACATATACTTCTTTCATGACTACAAATATTGCTCATTCAAACCTATATACCATAATGCAAATATAAAATGCTTAAAATCATATATAACCTTTATAAAAGCTCTATACATAATAGTTTTGAAAGGTTTCTTTTACCATAGAATATTTTCATTTTAATCATTTGTATTATAACATTAAAGTATATTTCCATAGAAAAACCAGGTCTATGATATATTAGAAACATTCTTAGCTAGAACTCTCATAAAATCATGTTCTAGATTGCATTCATGAAAAGTGACAAGGTGGGTGAGACCCTCT
>NW_004524759.1:1305486-1310184 GCF_000260255.1 Octodon degus | reverse complement strand
GTCCCTGGTTCTACTAGCTCAGAGCAGGAAGATCAAGTATCCAGTCCTTGGAGAGGGCAGCAGAGTATTAAAAGCAGGTGACATCTCTGTGGAAGATCAGGTTAAAGGCAGGGCACCATATGTGCTGAGCAGGACACCAGATGGGAAAGGGTATCACAGGACACCGAAACAGCATTCATTGGGCTCATGAGTGTGAGTGAATCTCCTGGAACCTTAAGTGTAGCAGCTATACATGGGAATAAGGAAGAATGCCTTCAGGGCTACTATTTGGTAGGAAGTCTGTGAAAAATTCCCTTGTAAACTATGATAGATGTAGTTGCTAAGCGTCAACAGGTAAAATCATTTTGTTTATCAGTACTCACACACACATGAGTGCACACACACACGCACACACACACACACACACACACACACACGCACGCACTGTAAACAGAGGCATTTCAGCTACTCTATTACTGGGACAGATTTTCATTGCCCTGCCTCAGGTAGCCTGAGTGTGCTCATAGCCACGAGATAAGAGTTCACAGTCTGAGAAAACATGAAACTTGATAGTCTTTGATAACAGTAATTGAGGTGTGGGACCAAAAAGGGGGCCTTTGTGAGGTCCCCCCACATCACGTATCCCATAGACTGAAAGCTGAGCTGGAAACTGAGCAGGAAAAGGAGTAATCTGGGAGTCTAGTTCATCATGTTACTGCTGTGATCTCCATTTAAGAAGGAAACATCTCCCTGAGATGGAGCACATTTGATAATTAAACATACAAGGGCCAGCCAGATAGCTCAGCACATTAAAGTTCCTGCTTAGGCAGATGCAGGGGCTGGAGTTCAATCCCTGGCATGTAGTGCTGGCCCCACCCCACAGGGTATGCTGATATGGCAAATGAGACTGGGCGTGGTGGCGTATACCTGTAATCCCAGCACTTGGGAGGCTGAAAAACAGGAGGATCACTACGAGTCCAATCCACATAGTGAGACCCTGTAGACCCAGTACTAAATACATTAAATAATAACAACAGCAGCAATAATAAGAATAATAATAAATAATTCACTCTGCAGGAGTTGCTTGGAATCCTTAGAATGCTCAAACCCACAGAAGCAGAGCACAGCTCTGGCAGGAAGTGCCTGCGCCTATGTCTCTCCATTCATCAGTGGAAATGGTTCAGAGCCTCTTTCTGGAGTGATGAAAAGCTCTGAGAGTCAGGGTAGGCATGGCTAGAGGGCAACGTGAACAAATTCAGTACTAGTGACACTTAAAAAATGATGGAAGTGACCAATTTTATCTATAGTACAATTTGCCACAAATTTTTAAAAAGGTAAATTGTACAGCACATGATTCAGCTACACATTTAGTAAAAGACTTGATTAAGGTTTCTACAGCATGGTTAAATGCATAGTGCTCGGTGACACACACCACGTCCCACACCAAGTCAGCAAGAACAGGGAAAGTTTCTGAGGAGTGTCATTATTCTGAACTACTCCTGGGTTGACACATGATGGGGACCAACTTCAAAAATAAATGTTCATGTTGACCAAACTGTCCTTGCTGCCCATTACTAATACAGAGTTTTACTACGCCTAAGTGAAATCTGTCCCCTTGAAAAGAGTGGAGACAATTTCATCAGGTATCATTGAGTTTCAAATACTGTTCAACTACCAAAAAGGAAAAACAGCATGAGTGGGATAAACAAAACTATTTGGAACCCACAGCAAAATTGGAGCACAGTGCTTAAATCCAAAATAAATATATTCATGCAAACTATAATGAATCCATTGAAAAAAATTTGGTATTCACAATAAACAGAAAAAGGAAAAGGAATTGTAGGTATATTAAAGAATAATTAGCATAAAAGGAGTTATTAATACAAAGCAAGTCTCAAAGCCATGTGCAGAAAATGATTAGCCTGGATCACCATCACTAGAAACTGCACAACAAGCACAGAAGACACCTTCTTTGGTAGTCATAGAGCTATAGCAACCTAATGGGGCTGACGCCATAGATTGAAAAACAGGATCAGACAGGATCTGGGGCAGTGATCAGTGTGGCATTCTAACTCGAAGGGCTGAGCACAGACAAAGGAAACTCATTCAGACTCAGCCAATTCCTTGAGAAAGACTCTTTCCATCCTGATGTCCCACAAAACAAACTCATTCCTAATGGACAGTCATTGCAGAAAATTTCATGAAATTCTGGAAATCACCAAATGTCCTTGCTAAATACATGGAAGACTCAAATTGTTTCCTCTTGCAAAATGGAAACAGACTTTATAATACCACAATTTGATAGAACCAAGTGCCTGATGCCCATGGCAGTAGCTCCCTGTGCATCTTTTTAGTAAATGATGCCCCCTGAAAGGCTTCCTCTCCCCCGTCATCTTCAAGCACAGCGCCTAGTTGGCCCGGGTTCCATTGAACTCTGAACACTCCCACCAAATCCCAAGGGAGTGGTGTCTGCAGCCCATGGGGTTCCAGCATCTTGGAGCAAAGAATCACAGACATGCATCGGGGCTCAGGTGGCGCTGTGGAGACGCTCCACTTGGATGGGTTTTTTTGTTGGTTGCACAGGCTCGTGGGTCTCACTCCAGCAGAGCTGTGCACACACGCAACATCTGACACACAGCTCTCCACAGCTCAGTGCTGCTCCCCTTGTCCCTTTCACCTCAACACACCAGCTGGTCCCTGGGGACAAAATGCATTTGTTTCTTAATCTTTTCCCTCCAGCTTCATACCCTTCTCTGCTTGGACATTAAGGTGGCTATGCCCATTCTACTTCTCTAGTTATTTCTTGTTTGTTATTTCACATTGGGATTGGATTTATTGATCCAGTGAGTACCTGAAAAGACAAAAAAGCAAAAGTTCCATTAGTCTTCTATTTTCTTCTAATATAAATAGAGATTGCTTTTTCTTCCATTAAGAATTGAACATTGAAAGATCATTCCATTTATTTATTATTTTACTAGCACAGTATTAAGCCTAAAATACACTCTATTATTTTAGTTTCCAAAAATGCTGTTTATTTCATAGGGTAAAAATAAGATGCATGCAGCTCTATTTGGGAGGCACAGGCCTTACACTCACAGGTGTGTGCATATACAAATGCACGCACACACCACGCACTCCTGTGGTTTTCAATCTTCTCAGGCCCTCAGAAAATTGTAACAAATTTCCCTATAAATCAACTTCTCCAGACTTAAGTCTAACAAAAGGCTGCAAGCTCCTGAGAACATACATCTAGCAGTGCCGCTAACCCACTTCGGGGGGATTCTGAATCACAAACAGCCATATTCTCTATCAGAGTTTGTTGCTAAAATATAGCAAACACAACACACAAAGCCTAGAAGAATGAGAATATTTGGCTCATGTAAAGAGTAAACAGATTTTTCAAATATATTATTGCTTGAAGAAATAACCTAGAATGTGAGAAATGACTAGAAAGAGTCATGGCTATTAGTGCATTTTCTTCTTCCAAATCTGGAAAACCTGCCATATGTTCTCCATTACGAACATGCAGATGGTCTCAGTGCAGTTATTTTTCTTTAATTAAAACCATCAGGGTAAAGTAATACAGTAGTTCAGGAAGCTGATTCAGCTGGGTCTCCTTTTTCCCTTTTCCAAAAATGTGCCAAAGCTTCTATGTGTGTATACAACGGGAGGATTCTTGCTGCTAAGTGACACAGAGAGGCCAGCAAAGCCATGGGTAGGTGGCAGTGCTCTGAGCTCCTTGGGCTGGATGCCCCACTCGGTGGCAAAGACACTTTCATGGGTGGGCTACTCATGGTGCCCTGGTGAAGGACCTACCTTTGGTGTTCTGAAGTAGAATCTTCTCTGGGACTAAGCCCTGCTGTGTCTGGCCTGGATCCATGAGTGTAGAGGTAGCATTTCAGCCTGTCTGTACACCCATGTCTGGCAGCCATGAGCTGAGTGTGCCAAGGGAACCTGGCCAGAGTGCTCGGGTGGAGGCTGAGACTATCAGAGGGCATCCTACACACCTGTGCAGGGGCAGAGTGGAGTCAGCCTTGGGTGATAAGTGAGGAGAATGACCGAATTTGCTCTTCATCTAAAAGCAACTCTAGCGATGTAATTCTGCACTGGGCACTTTCTATTTCCCATGCACAGGGTTCATATCTCTGGCCCCTTTGAAATCCTATGACTATTTGATTATTCAAGATCATGGCAGCAACCTTAGGGGCAGGGAAACTAGAATTATGGAGGCCTTATGTTTAGATGCACACAGTCACCTTGCCTGACTTCACCATTCTCCCGAAAGCCTTTCCCCAGTACACATCCATGTTACAAAACATGGCACTCACCCTTCATAACAGCAGCAGCCAAACAGAAAGCAGCTACAGGAGGAGCCATGCAGTGTAGGGGAGATGTCCCCTTACAAGGTGTCATTGGAACCTCTTGCTCTTTAGCCTACCGAACTAAAGTAGTCAAAATCATCCCTGCTGCTAAGCTGGTTTCCAGAAGGAAGTACTGATCATAGAGCAGCTTGGGAAGGAGGTCAAAGTGAAAAAACACAAATCCACCTGTGTAAAGGGCCCCAGCATCAGCCTTCTGTATCAAATCCTTAAGCAGGGCATAGTGGCTCACACCTATAATTCCAGTTCTGGGGGTGCTGAGGCTGGAGGATCATTGTGAGTTTAAGACCAGCCTGGGCTACAAAGTAAGCTCAAGGCCAGCCTGGACTGCATAGAGAGA
>NW_004524759.1:1302171-1305386 GCF_000260255.1 Octodon degus | reverse complement strand
AGAGAGAGAGAGAGAGAGAGAGAATAGAACGCTTAAATACAATGTTTTTTTTAAATGAGATGTTAATATTTACATTAGGTGAGTAAAATGAAAAAGGATATTAAAACTCTACCAGATGTAAACATAGCATAAACAAAACCCCAAATCTTAGGAAAACACAACAGATTTTTTTTTCTAGGAAGAAGAGAAAACATAAATTTCTTGCATGGTGAAGCATTCCTTCCCCTTTTCTAGTGGATGTGCATCAGAAAGTTTTATTAGTCTAAACTGAAATTATATGTTGTGTAAACCCTCATAATATGCTTAGGGAAACTGGAGCTACTTAAATTTTTCCAAATCCTCATCATCCTTGGCTGGTTAGAAATCAAGTTCTGCAGCAGTGACTGTCTCTCCTAAGATTCATGGTCCAGGCTACTGCATCATCTCCTGGCCTCTTTAGGAGAGAAAAAAAAATCAGAGGGAAAAGTGCCTGCTGGCTTTAGAGGCACAGAGGGACACAGACCACCTCAGGGAAAGCAGAGAACATGCTTCAGTTCAGTGCCCTCAGCAGAGCCTTCAGGATAGAACAGCCTCAAGTTCCTGAAAGGAAGAGGAGCCTCGCTCAGCATCAGGAAAGAGAAGCCTGAGATATGAAGGTCACAGCTACTGTGCAGCATGCTGAGCTCTTGCCAACAACTTGCTCTTTCTCCCCTGGCCACTGCTCAGGGGCACTCCCTAGACATCCGGCCAAGAAGAGGTGTCTGACAGAGACTTTCTCATCAGCCCCAGCGTGGTTTGTTACAGCTGCATCATGTACAGAGGAACGAAGATAGCACAACAGCATGTTCACCCACCCTGACTGCTTTTAGAACAAAATCAAATTCTCCCATGTGTTTTTATATCATTTCTAGCACCTCTGATGTCAAATTAACCACTGACACAATTGTTTTACTCAAATGAATTGATCTCTAAGGGCCTTTCCGTAGGCCAGTGCCAGTCCAAAGGCACCTAAACTACCTAGGACGCAGCACTAGCAGATGAGCCTCTGGCCTTCCAGGAGCTTCTTGGGACACATACATGGAAGACAACACTGAAACCAAATATAAAATAATCATACCTTTTAAAGAAGAAGATAGCATTAGAGACTTCTGAGAACCTGTCGTCTAACCGGTGCAACCCTGAAGAACGACACACATCAGATAAAATCAAGAAGAAACATAATTTGGCAGCTAGTTCCCTGTGTGATGCTGGGTAATCAGGATGTCTTGATACTTGAGTGACTTCTTTGGGATCCTTGTAGGTGTGTGGCACTAGGTTCTGCTGTTCCATAGACATTTACTAGGCTGCTGCTAATGCCCTGCTTTTCATGCTTCAAAAGTATGAACTTTTCTAGGTGTGAGCTGTGTTTCCTCTTACCCTCTTGCCTGCATGGGTTCCTAGGAGTTAAGGATCCACAATTTTTTTCTGTAAGCAAGAGTATTGAGCATGAAGGCTTGAAATTTGCATTTATAAGTGAACATGGAAAAAATAACCGGAAAGTTGAATGGGTACTGAGTTATTGGCTGAAGGAGGAGGCGAGCCTTTCACAACAGTGGAGGGCAGCTTCACTTCTGCAGATTTCCAAATCTACAAATCTTTTTCAAATCCAAAGTGGAAAAATCCATGTGTGCAGTGAAGCATAAGGAGCACAATTTGAAGCATTCTCTACTAAACATATGCTCTAGAAGTAAGCAGAGGAAAAAGAAAAACTGCAGAATTTCGGAACACAGAAAAGCTGCCCACTAAAGTGGCCTTATAATGGGGATGGGAGGAAAGACGGTTCTGTAAGCCAGTGCTGGGTGTGCACGAGGCCTGTGTTTCCAAAGAGCTGCGAATAATATCAAGCAGCTGGGCTGCACCCTAGCTGTGTTAGCAGACCCAGTCCACTGCTCGCCACTCACAGTGGGAGTCTGCACGTCTTGCCATCAGCAAAGCCCAGGCATTGCAGCGGAGCACAACAGTTGTCTCTGCTAAGCTGCACTTCCTGAAAGCATTCACTGTATGAGGGCATTTCTACTGTCCTGTGAGCAGGATCACTAACTCCTTCATGCCCTGCTGCAAGGACTCTGCATGCCGTTAAACGTCCTCCCTGCAGAAATGCTTCTGCGAGGAGCCTTTGCTGCTGTGTTCTCCTGCTCGGCCGCACAACTGATGCTCTATGAGGTGGCGAAGGAGATGGAAGCAGGGAGAGTAACCACTAGTGCTCGCCGGCTCCTGCCCTGCCCGGTTGCTGGTCTGTGCACCTCACAGGGTGCTTTGCATCAGGCACTCGGGAGTACAGCTGTCACCCCCATCTTACAGTCAGGGAGTCAGGACAGAGGGCTGAATTGATGTCCCCTGGGTCATACAGCAGAATAGCAACTGTGATTCAAATCCAGGCTTGCTTTCATCATAGTGTCAGGTGGCTTTTTGCCAAAGATGAGACTACTCTAACAGGTTACTCCAGAGGTCCAAAGTATGGATAACTACCAAGCAGAAAGCAAGATTAAACCTGTACCCTTGCTCCCCACTATTTCCTGTAATAGAGGTAACCTACATGATGTGTAGGTTTAAATACATAAATAAGCCTTTAACAGCTTTCCAGGTTCAAGGAAATGTTAGAAAAATTGTACTGTAGAAAAATGGACTGGGGGGCAACCCACTTAGGTCCCCCTTCTGTCGCTCTCTTGGACAGAAGCTTTTTTCCCCCAATAAATTATGCTCTTTAAAAATAAAGTAAAATAAAAAATAAGGGAGAAAAGGGCTGGCAAGATAGCTCAGCTGACTAAGCACCTTCTTAGGCAAATGCAGGGACTGGGGTTCAATTCCTGATACCACATGCCATGCTGGCCCTGCCATTGGGTGCACTGAGCTGGCGACAGAGTCCTGGCATGGTGGTGCATACCTGTAATCCCAACACTGGAGAGGCTGAAAACAGGAGGATCACTATGAGTCCAAGCTGTTCAGTGAGATCCTGTAACAAATACATAAAAAATAATAAGAAAAAAATTTAATCAAATATTTTATCAGTGAAGATAAATGCTTCAAAAAACTTTTTAAAGCTGGGAATACCAAAAACTCAAACTTGACCCGGGTCTATCACCATGTACTAAACTAAAATCAAAATGGATTAAAGATCTAAACATTAAAGCAGAGACACTAAATCTCCTGGAAGAGAAAGTAGGAGGAACTCTTGAAGACAAAGGGGTAGGCAAAGA
>NW_004524759.1:1264917-1299779 GCF_000260255.1 Octodon degus | reverse complement strand
ATCAATAAAACTTTGAAAAAGAAAAAAAATAAATAAATGCCATTAAAACAAAAATAAATAAATAAATAAATAAAGCTGGGAATAACGTCATAGAGAACTGCAGAACCAGGCTGAAGTATTCTGAAGTCCCACACATCAAAGGTTCAGGTAACCTTAGCGTTTGGTGTCTGTCGCCCAGCTCTTACCTCTTCTGTCATGTGCAATGCCACTGACTGTTCCTGCATATTTTGCATCATTCAATTCAGCTGAACAGACCGGGGTTGCGGTTCGGGCCTTCTGTCTGACACTGCGACTTAGCATCTTTCTGGCTCTGTTTGAGGAGCTCACACCTGAGGAGGAAACAGAACGCCACAGGAAATCAGAGCCCAGTTCCTGCTGGTCCACAGCATGGTGGAGGGGCAGGAGGACATCTGGAACACTCAAGGAGGGACTGACGAGGGCAGCAGGAGGCACGGGAGGAAGAGACACATGAGCAGCAGCCAGGATGGGGTTGGATTGAGGGGTCAGAGCATTAGGTGGGCAGACTGGTGCTATTGACAGTGGCTCGGAGATGACAGGAAAAACCACAAGGTCCTGTGCTGAAGCTACTCCACAGACAAGAAAGATTGAGGCACAAAACGATGACCCTTGGTGCAAGCGAGAAAGATCTAATGGGATACACTGAAAACAGCAGAGACCAGGCATCCATCCCTCACCAGCCTCACATCATCTGAGTGCTGTGAATCGATTCCTACACGTGTCTACAGTCACTGTGGTGTGTGCGCCCTTGGACTTGTGTCTACAGTCTCCCAGCTGCACTCAGCTCCCTTCCTGGGCTCACACTGTTAATGTTACTGCTGCTCTGAGGTGCTGATGCTATGCTGGTTAAATTTTTATATAAAAATAGAAACTCCCCATGTTGAGGTGTACTTGCTCCAAAAGCAGATTCTTCTCTGGAGGAGAAATGATGAAAACATATAGCTGTCCAACTATATGGGACAACATATAGCTGTCCAACTCACTAGGCCCTGTTCACTGCAGACCACCCAGATGCCGAGGCCATAGACAGCAAGGTGTGCAGTTTCCTCCTTGGAATTCCTCTGGGATGCCTACAGTGCTTCATAGCCATGTTTCACAGTCTCTCAGCCTCTGTCTCCTCCCTGAAGTGGGAAAGGAAGCAGAATGTGGGTGAAGTTACCCTCTGGACCTGAGAGTGTCTGAGTTGGAGTTAGATGAGAATTGGCCAGGTATACACAGACACCTTTGCCTACACGGTGCCCTGAGAGAGCGAGAAGGAGTCAGCCCTACAGCACTGTGCACACATGCTGAGCCTCTCCTGCAGAGGTCTAGGAAGCAGTGCACTCTGGGGACAGCTGGGCTCCCTGAGAGGCTACAGAGCCTGGGGTCTGGAGGAGAGCAGGGAGAACTTCCGGCTGGAGCTCCGGCACCAGCCCCTCCATGCTGTAGAAAGCTGCCTTCCAAGGGCTGCCTGAACCCCTCCACATGTACCCAGAGCCTGTGCGGTGGTCAGGAGCCCTGAAAGCTGATCTGAAGCGATGGCTCTGAGCAGGTGCACCTATGCTGGCCTCAAGGAAATTTAATCTGAGCATATCCTAGTCCAACAGGTAAACAGACACCAGGCCCTCTCTGCTTCTCAGAAGCTCTCTCTGCAGAGTCACTAGCAATTCCTGGAAAACCCAGAACTCTGCTATCGCCTCCCAGCTGCCTGCAGGAGCTGCACAGCTTGTACAAGACTCACTCTCAATCCCCCGCCCACAGCCGCCTGCCCGCCTCCTGTACACCTGGATCCCTGACCAGCCACACCTGCTGGGACACATCTTTATGCTCACAGATCTGTCATCTTTGAGCTTGGTTTGGTTAAATGTGGATCTTATCCTTCTTTCTCTTTCACATATACCTTACAGTAGATGACCTAGCCCTGATTGCAGACTTGTACTCTGATTCAAAGCCCTAAAAATGGAACAAATACAGTATTTGAAATGGAACAGGATCAGCATTTTTGGCAAAAGGAAGCAAGTGGGCAGGAAACAGGTCCATCTCCAGCATGCAAGTTAAAAAGCCTGGAACAGAATTTCCAACCAACTCCAACAACATAATCTGCCTACGATTCTTTCTAGAGTGTTGCCTGACTGGAGACCAGCTTGGCTTCATCATCATAGTTACTGAAAAAGCAAGCATCACTTAGTTGAGGAAGCAATCATTTATAGAAGGTATGAAGTTGTTTTCAGAAACAAGCAGGATGGGGTCGGCAAGATAGCTCAGTGGACTAAGCACTTGCTAGGCAAGAGCAGGGGCCTGGGTTTGATCCCTGGTAGCACATGCCACACTGCCCACCACCACCACCACCACCACCCTGGGGCACACTGTGCTGGTACCAAGTCTGGGCGTGGTGGCACTCATCTATAATCCCAGCACTGGGAAAGAAACAAGCAGGATGCTGAGGAGAGGAGCAAGTGACATTTGTTCTTTATTCCCTGGATGCCTTAGAAATAATCTCTACCCACTCTCAGAGTTTCAGGATCTCTACTGCAAAGCTGAGGTAATGAAATTTTATTTCAGAGGGCTGTCTGAGGGTATGGAAAGATAAGGTTTATGAGAAATGCCTGAAATTGTTGGAGCTTAAGTTTAGATCTCTGGTCCCTTCCTGCCACATTCAGTGGGCTTCTCTTTCTTTCATCACCCAATTCATGTTTATCACACACCTGCAACATGCTGAGAGCTATGGGCACAGCAGTACACAGGAAAGAATGGCTACCATCTTGATGGTTGGCATGGTGAGTATTTAGCTAATAACACAAGCAACACCTGCTCTAACAGGCTACAAAAGAACCTTCCTCAACCAAGACTCATGGAGATCGACTCCAGTCTTTAGAGGGATGAAGAGTGGGGAACCCTTGTGGGAAGGAGATGATGTGGAATACAGGGCCTCCCCGGCAGTGGTGGTCCAGCTGAAGGCCTGCTAAGAACAGCAGAGCCCAGGTGGGCAAACATATTCAGAGCTGGAGTCAGCAACAGGCATGAAAGTGGACACTCAGGCTCTTAATTACAAATGCAAGACAGGAGAGGTTCTGCCGGCCATTGCCCAGAGAAGCCCCCAAACTGCAACAGGGCACTTGGCAAGTGTGACTCCATCTCTGAAATGGCCATGGCCGCTCTGCTCTTGCAAAGGCCTGTTGTTCTTTTGTGCTTGCTGCTTCCTTCAGCCCATGTGCCTCCCTGTAGGGGGAGGTTATAGCAGAGGAAAAGGCATGAGGTAGTTCTCTGCTCAGGAAGAGGTTGAGGATATTCTTTCCAAAGACTGAGAGTCAGTAGATGAGAAAGAACTCTTGATGAATGTGGGGGAGAAAGGGATTGGAGGCTGCCGGAGCATCTCCAACTGGGAAGACTGAGGAAGTAGAGCCCCCTCAAAGTCACCGCCTCCACCTCAAACATGGAAAATTGTCCCAGTTGGGCACAGATGACACAGAGAGGGCACAGGCCTGAGTCTAGAGGGATCCCTTGTCTGGCTGAGAGTTTCATCAGGCATTTAGGATCCATCAGGACTGCAAGGACCCTGGACTAACACCACCATCCTGGACAGGTTCTCATTACTGAACAACAATGAAAGTCCCATGTTTTCACACCATAGTCTGAATTGAGATTCACACCCACAGTATGAGTTTCATGGCTTGCTTTTAGAGGCCGGGTTGGTTTTCCATTACCATTTGCTTTTCCTAGGGTCTTAACTCCAGATGCAAATTTCTACATTTGTGCTAAGTTCCAATAACACTGAAAAGACCTTTCTTTAGAGACAAGCCAAGTCATTACAAATTTTGCTGCTATCGCTGTGAGCCTCTGAATCCTGCTGTGTGGTGGCCTCCATTTGACTGGCCGCAAAGATTAAAATGACAGCAATTAGGCTCCTCCTCAGCAGCAGCAACAGAGCTCTGCCTGGCAACTAGAAACTCTTAGCAGCTGGTTCTGCCCAGAGTATGTCTTTGAAGTATGTCCAAAGAGAACTTTAAATCACAAGTGTGAGCTGCCCTGACCTCTCCACAGTTCGGCTGCCATGTTCACTCTTGTCTGATGGCGTCTCATCTAAGGTGATTTCCAGCTTTTAAATAAAAGAGATTACTCATACTTCAAAGCTAGTTACTCCTTGGCAAAGAGTAACACAAATTCCCAGAGAAAGGGAGAAAAGAGGAAAATTCTGACTGTCCCTGTTCCTCCTGGAGTTGCCTGTTTAGGTTATTTTCACCAATTAGCTCTCAAAGCTCCTCATTGACTGCAATTTGTAGATGAAAACCCAAACCAAATGAGCCCAGCTGTGGGCAAAGGCTCCTGTGGGAAGGCAGGGACAGGTTTGAAGCTGAATTTAAAAATGCAGCAAATATGGGAATTCGCTTAGGGACCCTGAAGAAGCTTTCACCCCAGGAAATAAATTCTTAGTCACCCCAGCTGTTTCCCATCTGGTGCTGTCCTTTTTCTCTTTCTGTTATTGGTTGGTTGGTTGGTTGGTTGGTTGGTTGGTTGGTTGGTTGATTGATTGGTTGGTTGGTTGATTGGTTGGTTTGTCTCATGACCTGATCCTAGGCTCTGATTCAGCTTCCTGCCCTGAGCTCCTTGGGCTACAGAATGATGATGGGTCTCAGAGATGAGACTCACTGCCAATTCCCAAGGTCTCTGTGGACTTTTTACTGTCCTGTCTCTATGCAAAGGAGACGGCAAGGCCAGGCTGCAGCTCATGGTGAGCACCTGACTAGCCTGTGTGGGTTCCTGAGTTCCATCCCCAGCACTGCAAAACTAAAAATGGGGAATGTCACAAGCAGAACTTGGAAAGACAATTCAAGAACATAAATAATAAGTCTCATACATGGAGAGTGCTCTTGGAGTATGTGCTAGGTAAGAGCATTAGTTATTTTCGAGAAAACCAAGTTTAGTAGACAGATGCTACTCTCCACAGGGCCTACTACAGATGGTTCATGTCTCACTGAAGAGGCCCCAGGACCCTACATGGGCTTCGCTCATAGCTGGCATCACACCAACCTATTATGTTTTCTCTTTTGGTCAAAATGATAGACTGGGAAATCAGCAATATTGTATAGGCTCAGTATACTTGGAGTCCAACAAACCCTTTGGAGGTCATTTGTTGTTATGGTTTGTGTCTAGTTGTCCCCCCAAAGCTTTATGCAGTCATGGGGCAGAAACTTGCAGAGTTTGACATTAACTCATGATCCACTGGAATTATGGGTCTTAGTACTGCTTGGATTATGAGTGTGAGTGCTAAATCCATCCTGAGGCAGATAGCCTGAATGTAATACAAGAGAGACAGAGGGACAGACTTCCTCTCTGTTGCCATTTGTTGCTGCTACTCCTCCATTTTGCTCTCTTGCTCTTTACCACCACCATGAAAGATTGTTCTCTGCTCTATGCCACTCTGCCTTGAGCCAATTGAATATGGACTGAAACCTTTTCTTCCTTTATTTTGGGTGTTGGGTATTTGTCCCAGCAGTGAGTGAAGACTAACTGAAATCTAAGAAGAGATAGCTGCCTCTAGTAGTTCTTGTGATTGTGGGAAGGAAAGTTTGTCCCATCCTCTCTTCCTGGTTTCCTGATGTCTGACATCTTACCACCTCCTTTCCCAGATTAGAGCATCAGTTATTTGTCCACTCATTAAGCAAGGGTGTATGAGTCACTTATATTCTAACCAAGCTTTCTAAGTCTTCTGAGCAGCAGTAAAACTGTAGAAAACCCCTGCACCCCTAAGTCTGACACTCCAGAAGGTAGTGCCAGACAATAAGCAGAGACTTTTTAACCAAGTCATCTGGGGTGCATCGAGAGTTGGTGAGCACTGCAGGAAAGAGAGCTCAGAGGGACTGGAGAGACCAAGCAGGATGAAGTGGAGCTGTGAGCAGACGCAGAGGTGGTATGTTCCTCACATTCACCCCTGAGACAAAGGCCTATGACAGTCACCTCACAAAGGCAAGGTTTACTTTGGCTTATGGTTTTGGAGCTTTCCACCCAGGACTGCACCTCAAGTTTGAAGCATGAGGCAGACTGAAAGCGCCTACCTAAAGTCAGAGACACAGAAGAGGAGGGAAGGCCAGGTCACACTGACTTGAAGGCCTCCACCTCACCCCTCCCCCTGAACACCCCTGACTCCCAACAGCGCCAAGTGGGATAAGGTCCCACCACATGGCCTCCACAGTGGAAAGAACAAAGCTGTGCCTGAAGCTGCATGGGAGACAGTGTGCCTGGAAGGGAACCAGAGAAAGACCACAGGAAATGAGTTCAGAAAGGCAAGGGTACTGGGGAGGACCTGAGGGGAGGAAGGGTCCACCAAGCGACATGGGGGTCTGGATCTGAGATGGCCCCAGAGTCCAGCTCAGAGTGGAAATCACTGCACGTGTCTGTCCAGCTCTGGAAAGGAAAGGACAAGTAGAGTTCACATTTGGGATGAAAGCAGTTGTAAATGTGCAAATCTTTGGAATATGTCATACAACTGAGATTTAGCATCAGGAGGGAAGTGTACCTGAGAGCTGAAGGAGATCAAGGAGATACGCTGATACTCTCTGTCACTAGGAGGTCAGCAGGAAGGGAAAGAGCAACACAACAAGGAAGGGTCTCACATGCTAGAAACCTAACAGAGCGTGCTGCCACAGAAGCAGAGCTAAAGAAGCATCTTGGGGAGGTGTGTCCCCTGTGCCAGATATGGGGAGCATAGGAAGCGGCTACCCTTAGCAACGCAGACAGCAGCAGCCTCAGTGATGTGGCCAGGGGTGGCAAAATCAGAGTAGTCTGAAGAAGGAGGCAGAACAAGGGGTTTACAAATCTTATACAAGGAACAGTGTTAGATGCACTGGGTCAAGGGCAGACTCCTTAAGGCGTGAGCCCTGGTGGATGCCTGGAGTCACAGCAAAAAACGTCATGTGGGAGATGAGAACCAGCATGATGAGCAACAGTGGAGGGCCAGCTATGAATTTAGTGTTCCTAATGCTGATGGCCTCCCAGGAAGCTGTTCCCCTATTCAGGTTCTCCAGGGACCTAACACCCAGCACCACCAGCTCAACACCCTGCCTGCTCCATCCCAGTTATCACTGGATGGATTCACAGCATAGGTGTGAATAGAAAAGAGAAAATGCGTAAGAAATGCCCCTGGCTATGTTCAAGCATTTGTAACACTGATGTCTCATGCAATTTTTGTGAGTAGAGTGAAGGAGAAAGACAGCTTAAACATTAACTCTTCTGTCAGGACCTAGTCGAGTGTGTTAACCTGTCTGATCTCATCTCTTCCTCTGTCTCTTCTGGCCTGGAGGCTGGAGCTCCTATACTCTCCTCTTACAGGCCAAAGCCATGTAAGTCCTGGATGCCCATGTGGGTCACCAAGAGATTGAGCTTCTTCTGCAGTGAAGCTACCTGGCTCAAGGCCCCGATCTATCCTGGTACATGTGAGTGCTGGCCTTCCTGGGCTTCCAGGACCCATTCCTGAGCACAGTTAGTGACACACCAGCACCTCGTGCCAGGACTGCAGTCCCATCCATTTCCTCTTCTCTTCTCTCCCTCTGCTCCTTGGATTCATTCCAGCAAAAGCGAGTCCCTCCCTCCTCCTCCTCCACCAACAGCAGCACTGAGCTAGGGCACCTGCTATGCTGCCAAGCTAGAGATGGATAAAGTGACTCAGGATCACAGGACAGACCCCTCACCCACTGAGGAAGGCCAACTCTAAGTCTTCCCTTTCTCAGTTCTAACTAGGTCTTGGGAGGTGCTCCATTGCTTCTGAAGATTTTTGAGCATAAGTTGAGATGGAAGAGTGAATCTAGAAAACTGCCCAAAGCTAACTCTTCTGATTCACCCAGCCATTAATTAAAATGTAATGTTGAAAAAAAATTAAAAAATACAAAGACTCTTAAAAAATGCAATATTAATAATGAGCCACAACCTTATCTCTGCTTGACCCATGGCAAGGTGACACTTGGTTTTCATTACACACACACACACACACAGCAGAGTGGGAGAGTAGCTGATCTCTAAGTAATATAATTAACACGAGACTTTAAGCCCTCTCAGAAATGTTGCTTCCTTTCCGGACACTGTACTGTGAAGGGCAGAAATCTGGGGAGGCTCTGTGTCACCAAGTGGAAACAGGAAAGATACCTGCTAAGACATGGTAGCTCTCCTAGAAATGAATCTCAGTGACATGAAGGTCACTCTGGAGTTCTGACATCAGGGAGTATGACAGAGAACACAACTCTCAAAGAGATGGAAAAGAAAGCCTGGGAACCAGACACACACATGGAGTGCAGTGGGGAGGACTCCACATCCTGTGGGAGGGAAGTGGGGTAGAACCTCATGGTCTAGGACCCAGAAACTTCAGGCTCTGTCATTTAACTCACAATCCCAATTCCCTGTGTGATTCCAGAGAAAACATTTTACCAATGGTAAAGATGGTTTAGGAACAGAAAACAATAGCATCTCTGGTAAGTAGCAAGTTCCGCAAAGGATTGGCCTTATGTGATAATTTGGTAAGTGCTTGTAAAAGAGTATTATCTCAGATTGGAGAAATACCCCAAGATCTTAGAGTAATCATAACCCGCAGGCTGGTTTGGCTGATAAATGAAAGAAAATCAATATTGCAAATGAATTAATGCTGCTTGCAGATTGGTCCAGCTTTATCTTTGCAGAAGATGGCATTTTTCACGGGGCTCATGAGTGCTGCCCTTCTCCACAAGGTCCTGTGGTCGTGTGAACTCCTGTTGCTCTCACAGCCCTCAGCAGGTCAGGGTGGACCAACAAGTGACGTTTCTCTCGGATGCCCTGGCTCTTGATGTGCTGAGTATGAACCCAGAGGAAAAGAAATAATTGTACTCTGACTTGCTCCTGCGAAATGAGTCATACTACCATGTGGCTTATTCCTGAACTCATCCTTGGGCACTTCCAGAGTGAGGGGTTTGTGACCAGGACCCCAGGAAAAGGGAAAGGGGAGATGGTGAGGGGAGCCCTTCCCCATGTGCCCTGAGCTGCAGAGACCAAAAAGAAGGGCTGGGCATCCATGAGCTCCTTAGAATGTTTTCCCCAAAAATAAACCTCCTGAAGAATGCAGCAAGCTCATTTCAAATCAGTGGGCACAGCAAAGACAATAAGTGTGAAGCTGGAGACTTTCAGGCTGAGGCTTCTGCTTTCCTCCAGATCGTTGCTGCAGGGAGCCCGGTTTTCGTTTTGATGTGGAGGAAAACATTGAATTGCCATTCTGATTCTGGGTGTTTAATAAATTCCTGACCTTAGAACTCTGATTTATTTTTCTTGTTTCTAACCAAAGCTTAGCTTACTCTTAATCTAAGAGTACCACCTATTGTCATTTAACCAGGAGCAGGCGTTCATCTGCCTCTTCAGGCCATGCTTGCCTCCTACCTGGCCCTTACCAGCTGCAGGGCTGTGCCTCCCCTCCCTCCCTGCTTGTCTGTTCTCTGCCTCTGCTTCCCTCTCTTCCTGTGCCAGCCACTTTATCTGAATCATGTCTGAGCTGCACTCTTCTGCACCCCAGGGGCCCACCCCTGGTCCCAGGCCCCTCTTCCCCCATCCCACCCTGGTGATCACAAGCTCAGAGTTCTAGAAAGGATTACACATTCATCCCGAGGTGTCTGCCTATGAGACCTCACCTCCCAAGTGAGCCCTTTGAGCCAACTGCCATCATCAAACCAAGTGCACTTCATGGCCAATCTCATCCTCTCTCCAGCTCAGACTTTGTGCAGGCCCTGCCACATGAAGTCCGCTGGCTGCAGGCTTCTTTCCACATTCCTCCTACTGTAATCAAGCCTCACTCTCCCCAGTGGAGACAACAAGCACATGGATGCTGGCCACGCTGCCCCAGGTGGGGCTGGACTGTCAGACACTCTCGAATCCTGTGGCTGGCTCTCTCCTCTATCTCACCTTCCCTTAAGGTCCCAGGAGAATAAGCCCCTGCCTGGACTCTGATGCCACCATGATGAGAGGCAAAGAGCAACAAAGAAGCCACACTGCAGCTCTTATGGGTCCAGGATCAAGGAAAGTCACTCAGCCAAGCCTGGTATTGGCAGGGGGTGGGTCTAATTCTGCCCCACTGAGGTCCCAGAAGCACATAATTTGAACAAATCATATGGGAGCTTGCTACTCCACCCTGGAAAGCACACTGTGAGTCACAGTGTCCCCACACCTGGAGTCTCTTCTCCACAGCTATCTCAGCCTTAGGACCATGAGCACCTTGACCTAAGTGCTAACTAGACACAAGGAGTCCCACATGCATCAAACCTATCAGGCTAGTCAGAAGTGACTCTGAATCCGGAGAAAGGTTCCTGGAGAGGCCCACCCTCCCCCCAGGTCCCCGCTGCAGTCTGAGTCTGTGAAGAACAGGAAGTGTCTCGTCCCCACAGCATCTGGCACCTGGTGCTCTACACAGGGTAAAAGCCTAGAAAACAGAACAGAAATCACAAAGCAAAATTCCCTTCACTCAAAATCTAAGGACAACATTCATCTCATGGTCTCCTTTAAGAAAAACATGAATTTTAGGGACAGAAGGAGCTAAGTTCCAATCTTGCCTTCAGCATCCACAAATATCTGTGAAGTTGCTCCACCCCTGCCCTCTGTTCTTTCATCTCCCAAGCTTCAGCTGCCACTTCTTTTGTGGTTTTCTGGTACTGCTCAGAGCCTTCTGCATGGTGTGTGGTCTGTGGTCTGTGGCCTGCACTTAGGAGGTGTGAGGTGGCATTGGTGGCACTGTCTTCCCCACATGAAGAAGATGCCCTGAAGCACAGAAAGGCCAGGTGTCACTCCCAGAGAGAACACTTTTTGTGGAGAATCTGAGCCCTGTGGACCTACCCTAAAACACACTAGCTTGGATGAGTGTCATGGGCTCTGTGCCTCCCCTGGCCATCAGCAGAATCTCAGAAACCAGGCAAGCAAAGTGATTAACCTGTGCCTTCAACAACATGTCCAACTCTGGGGAAGGAGCTGGCAGTGAGCCAAGTGCCAGGAGGTGGCAGGAGCAGGCAAGTGGCAGCATCAGTGATCTGAAATCCACTGCAGCTAGAATTCAGGTGCTGTGGGTAGACCCTCCCTCTGAAACCCAGAGCCTTATAAAAGCACTACACCCAGCACCTGCATATGTAGGCCCAAGTTCTCCCTGTCCCCCACTCTCCATGCTTGAAACATTTCATGAACCAAAGGCCTCTTTCCATAACACCACCCAAGCACTTGGAGCCCTTCTCACCCCAGGTTGGCTGCAGCATAATGAGCACCGATGGGCCTCTGCGGTGCCTGCTGAATTCTGATGAGATCATTCAACCAGAGAGCAAAACTCCACACTTACCTTTCAACTCTGAGGGTTGCTATTGCATTACACACAACTAAAATTCCACAAGTAAAGCATTTCCCAATACTTTACAAAATAAATTAAAGAGTTAGTCCCAAGTCCAGCAATTAGGACTTGCTTCAGTCAAGATTCTGAGCAGTCTGGATATGCTTTTTGTTAGGATGGAGAGAGAATAAACACAGAGTCCCTCCTTCCTGCACATGCTCTGTGGATCCTTACTGAACAACCATAGCCTGGGCCATGCCTCTGGGCACCTACGAGTAGGAAGGCTGGAAGGTCTACTGGAAGCTGAGGCTCAATACTTGAGATCAACAACAGTAACCACCACAAGCAAGTTTCTCAATACAGAAGATTGTTAGCTTTTATTTTTCATGATTATTTTCCCATTTCGTCATGCGTCACTAGTCAGAGTGCACATTCTAATGTGTGTTATATTTGATGACATAGTTGACTATGCAAATACTTGACTTTGTTTACACCTATAGTTGACCCTTTGAACTGTGGAAATATTTGCAAAGTAGAATAAAAATTACTTTTCCCAGAGTAGTTTTGATCTACAAAGCAGAAGTGAAGTCCATCATCAACAGTTCTGTGTCTTTAGTACTGAGCCATCTTGCACAGGGGAAAAGGTGCTGTAACTGAAGACAAAAAGCACTAGAATTTAGTGTATTGCTATTCTAGAAAACTGTTAGGGGAAATGCAATAATTTGCAGTTATCAAAAACTTTTCTTGAGGGCAAGTGAGATAGTTAGAGGTCTAACACACCTGCATAGGCAAGTGCAGGGACTGTGGTTCAATCCTTGGCGCCACATGCTGTGCCAGCCCCAACCCCAGGGCAGGCTAAGCCAGCCCCACCAAAAAAATTCTTAAAACATTAGGACAGAAACATGCAAAGGAAACATTTTCAAAAGGGAGAGAACTGACTCATGGCTTTCTTCTTTCTTTCCTGTGCCCTAAAAAATGTGTAACTTTATTAATCATGTTGTCCCATTTCCATTGTGCAAATGTTTACAACATTGCCTAAATTAGTACCCTATATGTTTTAACAACCCCCCTTTTGTCTTTTTTCTAAATTCTTGTTATTTTTTTCTTAGGGAAGGTGACTATCTTAGTTTGCTGAGACAAAATACCTGATGCTAAAATTTAAGGAAGGAAAGGTTTAATTAGCTCACCACATGTCGAGGTTTCAGTCCATCATCAGTTGGCTCCAAGGCAAGGTGGCACGGCAGAGGGGCAACCGCTCATGGTGGAAGACAGCAAAATCAGCAAGAGCAAAAGGACAGCAGGGGGCAACAAGCCTCTTTTCCTCCCTTATATTGTAAGTAGGCTCCCTGCCCTAGGGTGAGTGTAGCACTCACGCCGTGCCCCTATCCTCCTCTTGCTCAGGCTCAGGACCCTGACCCCCTACTGAATGACTCAGTTACCCTTCGAAATTTCTCCAGTTGATGCAATGAACCTCATCCTAAGTGCGTGTCCAGAACAGTAAGTGCATGTCCTCTAGGTACCCCCTTCCCCCCCGGCGTGATGTAGACCTGCAGACATGAAAACAAGGGTCAGGTACTGCCACCTCTTTCTTTGCCCCAAGTTGATTTCTCCAGGGGACCTAGTGCTCCTGGCACTGGTCCAGAGCAGGCGCTTGACTGGTCTGGGCTACTCCATGCTGTGACAGAAGGAAATATCCAGAAATGTCCCAGGTAATTACCTCACCTGAACAATGATATAAATCCTTAGAAATGAAACTGCTGCTTTCTATATGAATGTGAGTTCTAATAGCAAGTGTGAGGCACAAAATCTTAGTGAATTTATAACCACCTCTTCAGTTTACCTTTCTTCACAAACACATAAATTAATCGATGTCGGTTAGGTTGCTGATGCAAGGATTCCTATGGCAAACACTCCTTTGGGCCTTCTGCCATGGTTTACTCTTTCAAGGCATCATTCACAAGTCAGAGTTACACACACACACACACACACACACACACACACACACACTCACGCACTTCTCAGAGATGTGCGTTAGTCAAATGTCAGGGAAAGAACATTGATTATCAAGTGCAGTAAAAATTTTCAACACAGATTTTGTCCAGGCACCTTTTAAGTCATATGCTGGTGGCAGTGGGGCTAATGGCACCCTAAAATATACCAGGTGACTGTGATGATAACAGAGGTGCTGTGAAGCATGCATGTGTGTATCCATGGGCACACCCCTCAGGTTAGTGGTGTGTCACAAGACACCCCCTACAGCAGGCACAGAAAGGGGCTGCTCTGGTACCTGGCTTTGGGAAACACAGCCAGTGCCCTGATCCTGCTTCAGTTTCCCCATGAGAGGTCACCCAGGCCCACTGCCCCGTTGAGATGCAGATTTCATCACTGGGCACATTTGGTTTAGTACTCCACCTCCCCCATTGCACCGCTCTTGGGATGGTACCAGTACCAGCTGCATGTCACCATTACCATGCTCCCTCTTCCAGTCCCCCCATCCTGTCTCAGTGGCATCTACTTCCGTGGGACTGTGATGAGCACATTGCCACAGTTTTGCAAAGTGTTGCTCAAAACCACTGCACCACCAGAAGGGAGGTTGGTTCTGCTCACTCCAACCAGCCCCTCGCACACGCACAGCTCTTGCAGGTAGGGGTCTTTTTCACCTCAATTACCCTGTGTGGGGAGCAGCCCCACACCATGGGCTGGATTTTGGTCCCCTGATGGCTACTTGGCCTGAGACCCTGTGTGTGTATTACCACCTGAATCTCACCTGACTCAAGGGTGCATTCACAACTGTCAGCCTGGCTGTCTACGAGGTCGCCTGTCTTTCACTGTCTAGTGCAGGGAGGTTCTTTCAACACTTTGAATATAAGCCATTCCTTAGGGTGTCCTGGGGATGCCTCCTCCCACTGCAGGGGGCCTTTCACTCTTCTGATGCACTGAGAGAACCTCACAAACATAACAATGAGTAAGCAGCAGAAATAATGCAGATGCACAAGGCACAGAGTGCAGGATCCATGTAGAACAAAGATCAATACAGAAGCAGCTGTGTCAGACAGCAGAACAGAGTCTGCCTCCCACATGAAGGAGCCACTTGAGAACAGAAGCAGGGGTGTGAGGGACTAGCAAGGGGTGGGTGCCATTCGAGTTCTCAGTGCTGGTCCCTTAGGTGTTAGTCACTTTATAAATGCAGCAAGCTATACACTAAGGATCTGTGAAATTTTTCTGTATATTCCACTTCAGTAAAACACCTTAGCAAACAGCAATGTTCTAGGAAGAATAAAGTCATCAGTGTATTTCTGAGTGGCATGGACATGTTGTTAGGCTATCTACAACTCTACTATCTTTTCACTTACAAAAATTTAGAGCTATGCTTGAATAATGACCAAAATAAAGCACACTGAGCTGTTCACCTTGGCCTTAGCCTCAGAAGCTTTCTGATTCTCATTTCATAACTTTTTTTTCAGCACTGTGGGTTGAACTCAACACTACACTACATTCCCTTCACATTTTCTTTTCTTTTTCAGATGGCCACTACATTATCCAGGCTTGGCTTCAATCTGTGATCTTCCTGTCTCAGCATTCCAAAATATTAGGATTACAGACAAGAGCCACCATGGTTGGCTTAATTTTTTAAATATTATATTTTAATATAACATTATTGCAGGAGTATCACCTCAAGTTCGAGATCAACCTGGGCTACATAGTGAGTCCAGGCCACCCTGAACTATATAGTGAGACCCTTTCTCAAAAAACAAAACAAACAAACAAAAATACTATATAAAGATAGCAGTCCTCTTTTCAAGTTGGCCTACCCTGTGAAATAATTCATCTTCTAGAAAAAAATTGTGTTGCTGTGGGTCCTTTCAGGCCTTCTGAGAATCTGAAAGTTCAAACAGGAAACCTACATTGATGGATGTTTTTCTTTCTTTCTTTCTTTCTTTCTTTCTTTCTTTCTTTCTTCTTTATTTTTTGGTTCAGGGTATCGATATGCAGCTTGGACTTGTAGTGATCCTCCTGTCTCAGCCTCCCCAGTGGTAGGATTACAGTTATGTGCCACCATGCACCATGCCCAGTTTCTGTGGCCAACACAGCACGCCCAGGATTCCAGGGTTGACACAGCATGCAGTACCAGGGATCGAACCTAGGTCTTTGTGCTTGTCAGGCAGGAGCTTAGACTGCTAAGCTCTCTCCCCAGCCCCCCTCCTTCTGTTTTAGGAGCTTCCCAGAGTTCACTTGTTTTTTGCTATACTTGCACCACAAAGAGCCAGACTATGCAGGTATGTGTGTAAGTATGCCCTTGTCAGTGTGCACACGTGTGGCTCCAAAGCTTTTGACTGCACAGCTCTTATTCATTCCTACGGTGAAGTTATTATGGATTTCTCTTCTATTGAAGCTTTTGGTTGCTTAACTCATGAAATAGAGTTGGCGGGCAGGCCAGATAGCTCAGCGGATTAAAGCACCTGTTTAGGCAGACCCAGGGCCAGGGATTTGATCTCTGGCCTGCAGTGCCAACCCCACTCCCGGGACATGCAGAGATGGCAAATGAGACTGGACATGGTGTCATGCGCCTATTATCCCAGCACTTGGGAGGCTGAAAAACAGGAAGAATCACTACAAGTCTAATCTGTGTAGTGAGACCCTGTAGGCCCTGTATTAAACACATTTTTTAAAAAAGAAATACAGTTGGCATCACATCTGGTTTTACCTCCTCACATAATTAAAAAACAAACTCAAGTCTGCACCATTCTTGAAAAGAAGAGTAATTGCCCTGCATTTCAATCCGAAGTCTGAGGGAGGAGAGTGGATGACAGTATGCTGCTCCCGCCTGGTCGCCAGAGCCCACAGCACTGCCCATCCGCTGGATACACCAGGGTTGCTGGATGACCCTGGGCTAGAACTCCCCACCTCTGCCACCATCAGAGGACCTGCTGGGAGTCTGGGTGTAGGGTACAGCTCCTCAGCAGGCCTGGAGCTCCTGCAACAGGACAAAGGAACCTGAAAACAAGATGCCCAGGCTACAGCTTTTCATCACACTCTGGTAACATCCCAGACTGCATCTACAAAAAACAGAAACACTCTATCAAGACACCTCACCAGCCAGAGCCTGTGGCATTGCATGGATTACACTTTTAAAAAGAAAAGCATTTAGTTTTTAATTTTTTAAATAGAGCATTCGTGTCATATAATCTTAAAGTCAACCTAACTCTCACTGTCACTTCCAGGCAAGTGACATCCCCTGAGTTCTCTTCCACCCAGAGGTCCCAGCTCTCTGAGCTCTCAGCCAGCATCCATAGGGCCCAAGTCCCAGTCTGGGACACTAGGTCCAGGCTCAGAGTCCAACACACACACCAGACCCTTCCTCACAGCCCGTTATGTACAATAATCTGAGCACCCCTTCGCATTTCTACATTATCATCTTATTCTTACACTTGTTTTAAACAATGTCAAGTATCTGTGTAATTGAATAAATATGTAGACAGAGGTTTAAATCATATATCATGTATAGTGGAAAACAAACAAGAAATGTGTAATTGAAAATTTCTGTATTTCTTTTAAGGTACTGGGTCAAGATACTAGAAATAAGATGATAAATATAATTTTGATGCTAACTTTGACAAATTCCCCAAATGATTCTAATTGTCAGAAGAAAGGACACGGCCACCACTCAGGACAAAGAACCCACTGCAAGAGATGAAAGTGGAAAACAAAATACATCTCCAAAACAAATCTTTGTCAACAGTTCTATGTTCATCGTCCATGAAGCCATGTGGTGCTTTCTTGTAAAAAAAAGTAAGCATACTCAAGGGACATAGAGTTAAACAAATATTTATTAACCTCTATGCCTGACTTTTCTTCATATGCTCTGTTAATTGTATTTGAGGGAATAAATTTTATTTTTCTCAAAAAAAAAAAAATGGTGAGCCTACACATCTTTCTCATTCCTGGCAGTTGTAAAAGCTTGGCTACTGAGGTATCAAAAAGAAATGTATGCGCGTGTGCGCGTATGTGTGCACATTCACACTTAGCTGCACTGTGACCTGTGCGTGTCAGTTTCTAAAGCTTCCAAGAACTCCTTTTTCTCGCCCACTCTGGAAGGAGGAAAGCAAGCTCTGGTTTGTGCGGAAACCACGACGGACCCCACGAGTGTTTGTCGTATGAGGTCCAGCTTAGACTTCTGGGATGCCCCAGCAGCTTTGGCTCCAGGTTCACTGGGGCATTCCGCACGGCAGACGCCACCTGCTGGGCTGCAGCCTCTGCTTCGGGAGGAAAGCCCGGCGCGCCGCTAACTCACAGGGAGTGGGGGGGTGGGGCGCCGCGCAGGAATCACCTGTGTGCCTTGACTGTTCCCCAGCACCCCAAACCTTGGGCTGCTTTAACTGGGCGTGTCCGACCGTCCCCTGCACAGTCAGCCATCCCTGACGACTGACTACTCACAAGCACCCAGCAGGTGTTATCAGTGACGAGCAGGTCCCAGCACCATCACCACTGCCAGCAGAGCCTTGTCCTGCTGTGCTGTGAGGCCTGTTGGCCAGCTTGACACTTCATTCCCAGACTTGCTGGGTTTCTTTGGCTCCCTGTCTGTAGAAGCAACATAAGCCAGCAGCATTTACTGACAGATTTCAACAGTGTGTTTTCCCCTGCTTGAGCCGCTGGCTCTGTAGTCAAGCAGAGAGTCCTTTTTCTTTTTTGTGGGTTGTTTAGTTTTGCTTGGCTTTGGTTTAGTTTGGTTTCTCTTTGTCCTTGCTCAATCTTCTCACCTGATTATGAGGAAATAGGGTACACACCCTGCTACACATCCTGGGTTTTCTTTCAAGGTGTCACTGTATAGCTCAGGCTGGCCTTGAACTCACTTACGGAGGGATCCCCCTATTCAGCCTCCTGAGTGCTGGTACTGCAGGCCTGAGCCATAACATCCAGCAGGCATTTCTCTGTAGTTTTCAAAAAGTTCGCAGTCACAGTCAGAGCCACTGGTTTGGAGTCGCAGGTGAGCAGGGCTGAGCGCAGTTTCTGCTCACTGCTGGTCTGCTCAGCAGCTCCACCTGGCAACACTCCCAGAGCTTTCGGGGGGCAGACCCTTCCTGTTAGCGAGATGCGTATCCTTCCAGTGGGGCTGGGACAGTCCTGAGACTCCAGTGCCCCATAGCCCTGTGACACAGCTAAGACTTTGAATCTGCATTGATCTGGCTCTTGGCTGAGGCCAGACCCCGATGCTAGGGACCTAGCTCAGCTAAAGCACATGTGATGTCCATGACACCTAACACCCATGGAACCTGCTACCTCAAGGAGGAGAAAAAGGGAAGCAGAGTTAATGATTACTAACCTTTTAGTGTGTCATCTTTGAATGTTAAAAATCATACCCATCACGACAGTGCATGCCTGTAAAACTAGCAGTCTGAGAAGCTGAGGCAGGAGGATCACAAGTCCAAGCCCATCGTGGGAAACTTACTGACTAAGGAAGAGCCTGAGAGAAGGGAAAAGAAGGAAGGGATAGGAGAAAGAGAGAGGGAGAGAGGGAGAGAAAGAGGAAATAAGGATTCAAGAGGCCTGGGGATATAGCTCTGCAGTTCAGTGTGGGCCCTGGGTTCAATCCCCTGTGCTGAATAACTGAATAAATAAATGTTTGTAAAGTCGCTCCTATCCTATGAGGAACTATTAGTGTTGTCTCCATCATATCACTAGGTCACTGAAGTTCAAAAACTGCTTAACTAACACCAAATATACCTTGTACCCAAACTCAGGGAGTGCAACACCTGCAGCAATCATCCTCTGAAAACTTCAAATTAAGAATCTGAGTTGGGGCATGGCATTGCCCCAACTGTGTAGGGCTACAAGGCCCATTTGGGCTGTCCTACTACCAAGGGCTGATGTTGCCTGTTTCTTTGACAGCAAATCAAATATAATCTATGGATGGACTTGCACCACCAGTGCCCTTGCACAAAATGTAGATATTTCCAGCCTATAGGCATGAATACATTTTCTTTCTGTGAGACCTGGAGGAGCAGCTGTCAGTTGGTCCTGAACTCACCAGTGTTCTCTAAATGCAAACTAAACCAGTGGCTCTGCCCAGACTGTGGACACTCTCCCTGGTAAATCCTCCCAAAGAGAAATCAACTTCTTCAAATCTGAATCCATACTGGCCAAATGTCCCAACTGAATACACACATTTTCAGACATCCAAGTCATCTGAAGACTTGACTTTCTACTCTCTTTCTCATATGACTGCTGAACACTTTACCCATCCAAACAAAGAGTTACAATGAAAAGATTAAGATATGAAGGGGTCCTGAGTAGCTCAGCGGTAGAGCTGTCATGCATGAGGCACCATGAAAAAAATGAAGCAGCAACCCAGAAAGTGGGAGGTGGAACATAGAGGAGACCCCTGAAGAACAGCAAAGGTCACCCCGGGTGAATTGCAGGGAGAAGTGCAGGAAGAGTGGGAGCAGGAAAGAGGGCTGTGGAGAAAAGAACACAGTCTTGCTAGACGGTACAGGGAATCTCATCCAGGAGCTGGCAAAAGACAGTGAAAGGTAAGAAATTAAGGGCAAAAACAGAGGTTTGAACAGCAAACCAGTCAGTATTCACAATCTCAAAATAATGAAAAGAGGGACTTCACCATAAAGTTATTTTTGCAAGTTTTTAGAAATGTATGTAAGAGTGTGTGTACATCCTTGCCTATGTGTGTGTACATCCCTGCCTATGTGTGTGTGTGCTGTAGTGTGGCAAGGGGCACTACAGAGGAGGACCCCATCTTCCATAGTCCACCAATATCATATGAAACATGAGACAGGGTTGAACAATGTTTAGTACCTGCTACCCCATGGGTGATCTACAGGAGCAGAGCAAACACAGTTGAAAATGATTATTCCTGGGTGATGGAAGGGAGCTAAGAGAACAGGCAAACTTTGGAATATTGACTTTTAAAATCATGTAGACTAAACAATGAAAAGATAATTAACAGGGAAAATAGAACAGACAACAGCTGGAGCCCCTGGGTTCCAGGAAGGATAAAGCTGCCTCCAGCCTTCCTTCTGGCTCTGAGGGCTCTGCTCAGGCCCAAGGTCACCTTAGTGGAATCCCACCAATCCCAAGGCTGGTTCCAGATGGAACCCAAACCAAAGTACTGCATGGCCTTGTCACATTTCATCTTCAGTTATGACAAAGCTACTGAGAAGTAACTTTGTTACAGAAGACAGACCCAACACAGGAAAGAACAGCACCAAGGAGGTTAGGAGTCACCTTACTACACTGGTGGACTTCTGACCGGGAGCTCTCCCAAAGACCCTGGCCCCTCCTGGCGGGACTCTAGGGCTTTTAAAGGGGAAGTGAGCAAAGAGGTACAGAGGCAGATTTGGCACATGTGATTGGAAGAGTAAGCATTTCAGATCACATCACAAGGCCGTCAGTTATACAAAACATTAGTTATACAGAAGAAGATGTGTCCTGTTACATTTTACATTACACTGCAAGGCCATCAGTTACACAACAGCAGTAAATTCAGGGGTTCACAAAGGGCGAAGTGTTCTGTTACTGAGCCTGCCTAACATGTCCACCTGGTTCTGGCAGGCAATGTTCATAAGCTTTTATTTAAAATTTTAATTCTCCCTTCAGTTTGAGAGCTGCTGGGGAGGAGACACTGTTTTTATCTGTGTCATCCTTGAGTCAGTGACCTGGCTCAAGATCAGCATCCTGGCACTGCATGTAACCTGTGTCCTCTGAGGTTTCCTCTCCTCACACCATCCTACAGCTTGCACCACCTCAAACCTTGTATCCTCTACTGAACCCAAATGGTTCAACCAGGAGACCCTGACCAGTGGCAGATGCAAAATGGCTCCCAGGGCCTCACCTGACTGAAAGGAAGCACCCATCCCTGCAGATTCCTCAGGGGATAACCCACCCCTGACTGGCCATGTTGTTACCCTCTCTTGGGACCACGGCTGCCACCTTCAGAGCCGAAATGCCAATCAACCACACAGGGTTGTATCCACTCTGACTACCCGTAATGCTGCACTGGGCCATGTTGCTCATAGAACCATACAATATGCTTGTTTTCAGGGAAATCGTTTTGGTTTCTTCAATCAAAGACACTCAGTACTGAAGACAACACCTTAAAAGCCACACCCTAGAGCCCTAAAAGGAAGATCACGCTACTCTTGTCATTAGAAAAACAGCCATAAGTATAAAATTCTATTAAAGTACATGAATTGCCAGATCAGTCTTTCCAGGTGTGCAAACTGTGTTTTATGTGCATATTTGAGAGCTGAAAGGGATTTTTAAAGACAGTGCACAGCCCATCTAATCCACACGCTGCTCTCTGTTCAGCCAATTATCAACACCTCCAAACCAGCAGCCTGGCTCTAAAATCTCAGAGCATTAGGACGATCTTCAGCCACAGCTTTGTGACTTTCACCATAATCCTCTTACTTCCTTTGAAGCCATAAAAACAAAAGTAAGTGCAATTTTGTTTCCACATTCCAGGACTTAAAACAATTAAGGCCTTATACAGCTTCCCTTCCTCTCACCTCCAGGCTTCTTTTCTTCTCCTTCTCACCTGGTTTATTCAGCTTTCCTCACTCCCTGGAGTCCCACTTTTGCTCACTGTGAGAGTCATTGTACAGGACTCTGAGCAAAAGCTTCGAATGAGAAAGACCTGGGGTCTAGTCTTACATCCACCCTTAGCATGCCTGACTTGGAAAGACTGCAAGCTGCAGTCCCTAATTATGGCAATGTGGAACCTTGCATTTGTGATTTAATGGGTGTGGACCAATGTGGGCCCAAATGCAGATATAAGGAAAATGTCAGTCCCTGCAGGGGTCAGTTTTGTGTGCCCCGGAAGGAGCTCCCTCATGTCTGCCAACTCCTGCCAGCCTGGCGCAGCGAGGAGTCTCATCCTGTGATGGGCTGCGAAGCCCGCATGTTAATGGGTCTCTGCCACTGCTCATACATCATCCATCTGCAAAGTCGCTGACCCCCAAGATCACCAGGAGCCCCACATCCTCAGCAGAGCTGTAAGGCTGGCTCTGAACTCGACCTCCAAACAAGGAAAACACAGGACAGTGTTCCTAACCTCCAGTGCTCTCTGTGGCCTGAAGTGCAGATTGGCCATGTGCCTTCCCCATGGACATGAGGCCACAGGGGAATAATAAATACTGCTGAGCTCTCCTTGCTGGTCCATCCCTGCCTATCCAGGATGTGCTCAGGTGCTAAACTCAACAAAGAGAAGACTTGGGCTGTCCTACATAGATCAGATGGCAAAGCTCATGACAGCTGCCCCCACATTGACGCTAATGCCAGAGGAACTTCTTTGAAGAACCCCAGGCTCTACATTCAGCTGAATGTAATTTAGTTTAGTTTTTAAAAAAATCTATAACAAGGGTTAACCAAACCACCAATGGATACCCAGGCCAAGGCTTAACTTCACATATATGGAAAAGGCCTATTAAGAAAGAGCAATTCTTGAGGCTTTTGAGCTTAGTGCATAAGCTCATCATGAGCCACAGAGCCCAGTGTCCTGTGAAAGCCTAGCCCAAACCACAGAGATGGAGCCACTGTTCTATCCACGGTGGGAGTGGGTGACTGATGTGGTGTGTGTGATAATGTCCCAGAATAGTAATCTTTCTCATATTTTCATATGTGTGAATCTCTTATAACATCATGTTATATTCCTTGAATATAATATCAACATAACACTTATGTTTTAAAAAAATAGATAAAATAACCAGGGCTGGTGACATGTGCCTGTATTCCCAGCACACACAAGGCTGAGGCAGGAGGATTGCTAGTCTGAACTATGTAATGAGACCCTGTTTCAAAAACACCAATCAATGAATCAATCAATGAAACCAAAGAAAAAATGACAAAACTAAAATTGTGATTAGGATGAACTTCAGTAATATAATTTTATTAACTGTAATCATTTTAAAATTTGAGGACCAAGGAAAGCCAACATTTTGGCCCTAGCCTTCCAAGGTCAATTAAGATTTAGGACATATGAGAACTTGTACTGTAACATCATGTAACTCAGTAGTGTGCCAAATTTTCTGATCAAGGAAATTATGGGGCCAAAGAGGAAAGTGATCGATTATGTAGAGTATGCCTAAGAAGAGTCACGTGAAGAGAAAACATTCTCTCAGGCTTTCACAGAGAACACATTGGCCAAGCAATGGCCGTGACTCATCCACATGGCTGACGCTGACAAAAGATCTACAATCTGAGGTACAGGATCTCAGGATAAATCCTGAGGGGATTTCATTGCCCTTATCAGACCCAAAAGTTACAGCTCTTGTTGCATAGGTCTTGCTTTATCTTGGTCTTAACCATCCAGCAAAAAAAGTATAAAAACAAAATATAGGAAGTAAAGTCATGTTGTTATGTTTTGCTGTAGAGGACTCAGGTCAACAATTTCTGATATTGCCAGTCAAGCGGAAGACCCACTACTATTATGGACTACTGGACTCTTTTAGAATATTGTGCTGAGTTAACACATCTATAATATTTAAATAAGGGAACTAAACAAAAAAGGGGATACAGATGAATGTTCATTTTGTATCTGTGTATTCAAAATGGTTAGGATAAATATATAGTTACATTCTCTTAATGAATAGAGGGATTTGTTCTGATAGTGTTTGTAAATAGGATATCATGTCCGCATCTTGTACAGCAATTAACCACTAGGAAGCATGCATGCAATGTGTTAATTATTGAAACTGCCCTACCAATTTGTGTTTTTTTGTTTGTTTGTTTGTTTTTTGTTGTTTGTTTGGGGTTTTTTTGTTTTGTTTTGTTTTGTTTTGTTTTTTTTTTTGCCCTACCAATTTGGTTTGATACTGTCTCATTGCTATTTGTTTCTCAATAAAATTATGGAAAAAAAATTTGAGGACAAGCAAGATAACTCAGTGGACTAAGTACCTGCTTAGGCAAGTGCAGGGACTGCAGTTCGATCCGCAGCACCACATGTGCCAGCCCCTCCCCCTGGCATGCTGAGACAGCGACGGAGTCCAGATGTGATGGCACATGCCTGTAATCCCAGCGCTCAGGAGGCTAAGACAGGAGCTGCATAGTGAGTCCCTGTACCAAATACATTAAAAAATAATAATAAAATTAAATAAAATTTGAGAGTTGTTGTAGTTCATAGTTATTCACAGAAAAATTAGAAAACATGGATAGGTAGCAAGAACATGGGAAACTTCTCACCACCAGGTCATTGTGCTCAAAACTGCAGAATGACAAAACCTATTACCTCCCTTGTCTGGAATCTGAAACAATGGAACTAACGCAGATAACAGAAAGCAGGTTTCCAGAGGGTGTGGCAGGAGGGAGGGGAAAAGCTGAGGAGAAATGCAAATTCCAACAAGAGGAAGAAATGGCAAGAACCTGAGGCCATAAGAATGTTCCCTCCGGGTGTGCATGCGCATAGATTCAAAAGCACTATGTGTGCCCCATAATTATATGCAGCTATAATTTGCTCCCAAAATTGATTAATTAATTAAATAAAATTACAAAAAAAAACCTAGTACAAATAGACAACACTGTATGGAAGACATTTTTACACCATTTCAAAAGAAGGATTTTTACTAATTGGATTGTATATGGTTACCCTCCCGTTAATGATCATTGACAAAGATTAAAAACATCAGAACAATCATTTCTGTATTCCAGTAGCCAGAAAACTGAACATGTATTCTTGTACCTTCCTATTTAAATTGTCCTAACAATGACATCATGTCATTGATTCAGGCGAAAAAAGAAAGGAAAAAAAAGGAATAAATGTTTGCAGATTTTTCAGGCAGAATTAATATGACTTTGTTGAAATCAGGAAAAGTACTTTAGCTTTTTCTTTGTGTCTAAGCAAAAGAGTCCTAGCCTCAACCTGAATTAGAAATTGTAATTCTTGATCAGCGGCAAGTTCTGGAGATTGGTAAAAAGGATGTAGCCAATGAACCCAGTTTATAGTAAAAGATTCCCCTTTAGTAAGTCATGTAAACTCAGACTTCTAGTTCATGTAAAAGTTATAAAAAGAGAGAGATGTACACAAGAGAAAAAATATAAATTTTTAAAATGAACTAAAATAATTTTAGAAAAACTAAAGCCAAGAGAGCACAACATGATGAGGAAGACCTTTCAGCTTATATTTCAGCAGGTGGAATCAAGAAGGGAAATGTCCCTGCTTGTGAAAACCATTCTCTGGGCACAGCTGTCGGGACGAAGGCACAGGGAAGTCTGCAGGCCATCCTACCCCGGAGTGGTGAGGCGGGCTCCGCGCTAGCGGCAGAGAGCACACACGCTCCCCAGCAGAACAGACGGCGCTGAGGGAGCTTCACTCTTCAGCAGATTGCGTGAGTTTGGGATAAATACCACCAAACGTGTACTCTCAGATCCAAAAAACTTCTCAAAAATTTAAGAACTAAGAAGCAACTATTCACTGAACAGTGTACCAGATGTCAAAAGACTAAGGACACCGTCTTAAGAATAGGGGTTTGGATAGCCTTAGTATGTCACAGTTACAAAGAACTACATTCCTGCCTGCTGATGAAAATAAATATATTAAATGCAGCTGGCCAACATTAAGGAGAATAACCTTTCTCATTTTAATAGTAGGCATTTTTGGTTCTCAAATATGAAACGATGGGTTCCTTTCCAGCATATCATTCATTTCATTTTTCAATATTTGCCCAAAGTAAGTTCAGATATTTTTCACTCAAAAAAAATCAGTACTTCCCATACTAGTCAATGTTCTGCAATTATTCTGTTTCCTTAGAATTAGGTAACAAAGAAGGCCAGCCAAATAGCTCAGTGGATTACAGCGCCTGCAAGCAGGCCCCAGGGCCAGTGGTTGGATCCCCGGGCCTGCCATGGCCGCCCTGCCATGGGGGCGCGCTGAGACAGCAACTGAGATGGGGCGCGGTGGTGCACCCCTGTAATGCCAGCTCTTGGGAGGCTGTAAACAGGAGAATCACTACGAGTCCGACCTAGTAGTGAGAGCCTGAACACCCTGTAGACCCTTCCCCAAAAAAAAAAAAAAAAAAAAAAAAAAAAAAAGAATTAGGTAACAAGGAAGCATTAAATTTTTGAAAAATATCAGAATAAGTGCAAAGATAACTTAAAGAAAAACAATTTATAACACTTAAATAATACATTATATTAAATATGTGACACCATTCAATTCTTTTAAAATTAATTTTTTCTTATACAATACCCTAAGCTATCAATGTAATATGATAGTTAGGTCCCTTTTTCATCAGGAAAGTAAAAAAATTGGAGTTTTTTAAGTGAATATAATTCACAATAATCATATGCTACATACATCCACATGCCCACACACATGCCTACACACATCTACGTGCATATTTAAGCATGTGTCCACACACATGTCTACACACACGTCCACACATATGTATCTAAAGAATTTGGTGATGTGGGGTTTTCAGTGGCTGGAAAATCCAGGAAAGATAGCCAGCCCTGCTGCTCACCCTCAGATCAGCGAAACCCATGCTGTTGTCTTGATAGGTGAATTCCTGGACAGTTCAGCACCAACCTCCTTCCACAAACCCCTCACTGAGGCAGGAGGAGCTCATCACTATATCTTCCATGGATGTCTGGTATGAATTCATATTCTCTAAAGTCAAAGTATGAATTTTAGGAACAATGAAGATTAAGAGCAGAACATATTTATTGGGGGAAAGAAAGCTTCTATCTGAGAAAGACAGCAGGGCCCCTGAGTAGGTTGCCAATCTTTTCTACGGATTTTTACAGATCAAATCCATGAGGCAAGGCAGGTCCAACATGGGGAGAAAATGCAAAATAACAAGGTGAGCATGAGGTAGGACAAAACTATGGACAATCAATAAGATTACAAGTATAATTGCACAGGTAAAATTGATTAAATTAGGATTAAACGGGGAAGCAAGTCACCTAGAAAGCCATCATAAATACGGAACAGGGCCTTTCCTGCAGGGGGCTGGGTTGGTGGCTCTTTCTAGCTTTCTCAAGGTGATAGATACCTATTTAGAATATCAATCCCAGAAGTTTATCCTTAGGAGGTATGTGGGTGTGTTTGTTTTATCTTCTGTCTTGCGGTCTGGACCACAGTGGAAGTGCCTATCTCTCCTACAGTTGCAAGGAATCTCCTCTTCCACGTTGGCTCCTTCCAGGGCCTAGCCCTATCTGACTGCCTATAATATTTTATCTAGCTTAGCTTCCTATAACGATACCAGGCCAGCTTCATCCCCAAGGCTGTGCAGGTCCAGGTGAGGTCACACTGGCTGCCAACATCAGATGTGTATGACGACAGGCAAGCAAAGGGCATCTCACTGGAGACTCTGGGTCTTCACATCTGCCAGTCTGCAAGAGTCACCCTTCCCACACCTGTGGAGGAGGAGTAACAGGATGGGGCTGTGGCTCTGGGCACACTGCTTTCCATGGGGATTATCTAAATCATTAAATTTAAGTCAGCTTTATGCCACAAGGGGTATTTAGGTTTTTTCTGCTATTTAGTAAACAGGAATTCTGGAAGAAAGCCAATTAGCTATGGGTATAGAACAGAAATTGCATTTTTCTTGTCTGTTCTAATTGTGATGAACTGCATCTGGGAATCTGTTGTCTGTGGTTCTGTTCTCTCATCAAAACTCTCTGCTAGTTTTGATCCCATAGTGGTTCCATACACTGAGGCCAAATTGCAAAGAAAAGAGTAAGTCCATACACTTTCAAAAAGAGCCCTGTACTGGTGATGATGGATTTGCTATAGGTATAAATGGATGTAAACATTTAAATTCAGAAATACTCTGAAAACCAAATGCAGGTGCTCACATTTCTATTTGTCTCTCCAGAAGCAGTGGGGGAAACTCACAGCTCAGCCTCTGGCTCCTTTCCACCCTGGTCGAGTCACCTTCCTCTTTCATGGTCTGTTTCTCCTCCACATGCCCAGGCTTTCCCAGCTCTGCCTTAGATGGTGCTGCCTTTACAAGGCCCTTCCTTATTGTCTGTGCTATTGATCACACCCAAGTCCCCTGTTGTGGCTCGTGTCTAGTTGTTCCCCCCAAAGCCTCATGCAGTCAGGGGCTGCTTCTAGATTTTGTGATTAATTCATAATCCAGGGCTGGGGACATAGCTATGCAGTGTAAGTGCCTGCCTGGCAAGCACAAGGTCCTGAGTTCGATCCCTGGTACCTCAAAAAATAAAAAAAATCATAATCCAACTTTAGAATTATGGGTATGAGTACTACCTACCCTGGGGCAGATAGCTTGAATATAATATAAGGAAATGGGAGGGGCTTGCTAGCTGTTCCTTCCTTTTGGCTCTCAATGTTTTTCTGTTTTCCACCTCCATGAACTGCTGCCCTCTGCCACATGCCACTCTGCCTTGGTGCCAACCGAGTATGGACTGAAACCTCCACTAATTGTGAGCTAAATAAACCTTTATTTCTTTAACTTTATGTGTGAGGTATTTTGTCCCAGCAATGAGAGAAATGTAACTGAGATATTCCCTTCAGCACACAGAAATGCACTGGGACAGAACTTGGCTTCTGAAAATAGGAGCCATCCTGCTCCTCCTGCCTGCTACACCCTAGGCCCTCTGGTACCTCTTTCCTTATCTGTAGAAGGCCTTCTGTCCCATCCTATGCATCATGGGCGGAGCATGAGGACGGCTGCTCCTGAGGCTTCTTACAGGGTGCTGCAGGACTACCCACATCCCCAAGCCCTTTGCCCCATTCAAATGGCAGATATCTTAGGTGATCGATTTCCTGGCTTATTTCACCCTGGATTTATGTTCACCACTCTGGTTTTGTTTTTTGTGTAATAGTACCAGGAATCAAACTCAGGACCTTGCACTTGCCAGCCAGGCTCTTGTGCTGCTGAGCTATATCCCAGGCCCACCACTCTGTTTTTAACAGCAGTCATCTCTGCATTTATTATGTGCTGTTATGGATGAATTGCTTCTGTTTTAGTATATTTTATTACTATTAGCCTTCAGAATGTCTTAAGCTCTTGTAGTTACAGGAGTACATTGCCTTTATTGAGTCAAATTAGAGTTTAGAATTTAAAGAAGTTACATTTAGTGAGATTGTAGGGAAATTTTGCTTGGGGACATTTCAAGTCTAATAATTAAGACTTTTATTCCTTTGTGAAACATAATGATAATTTCTCTACAATGCAGCAGAATGTTCATAAAAAATAGAAGAAGCTGTGTCTATTATGTTCTGGTCTTACATAAACACATTTTCAAAACACAAAGAATTTAATGGAGAGTGAAAAAATAAATATTTCATTTCATGAGATGGGCACTGAAACCAGTAAACAGTACACTGTTTGATGTATTCTTATCCTTTAAAAGTGCATGGACTCCTTTTATCAGGGCCCACATTGGCAAGGTCCAGGCCCCTTTAACCAAGACACCAGCGAGGATGAGTCCAGAGTGCCCACTGCAATTTGCTGTTGTCAGTGGTATTCCCTGAGATGCTGGATTCCTGGACTCCAAAGGAGTCCTGGCTGTGCTATACACTCTCCCGGCTTGTACAGGTGCTGACCTGCATCCTCTGGATCCACAAGGACACCATCCCAGGAGCTGCTCACAGGCTAGCCAGGAAAATAAGATGTGCTCCAAACCATAAGAAAGAAAGAAGGGCTCTCTCCACCTAAATAACAAAAAGGGGGAAGAGTCCCTGAAGAAAACTAATCTATTCAAGAATAACAAAGGGATTAGCAAATCCAGGTACAAGTGTGATGGTTCAACGTGGAGAGCCATGGGTACACATAGGGAGAAAAGGATTGAAAGCTTTCTAAAGGCAGAGGAAGAGGATTACATAAGCTGCTCTCAGGTAGTCATCCTTGACTACAAAGATAATCAGTGGGGGACCTGTGGCCAAGGGAAGAAGCAAAGTTGCCACAGAAGTCCTTGTACAGATGACCTGGTATGAGCTCATGGTTCTCCAGGAAAAGCTTATCTGTGGAATATGTGAAAGTGGTTCCTACTGTTAGGTGAGTTACACAATCCTGTTCTCCTGTCACCATGTGTTTATTTTACACAAATGACTCCATATGGGTGCTGACAACTTCTACAACAGCCATGCCTGTGGTGGCCCTCACACAGCCCCACAGAAATAGTCACTGGACAGATGGTAAAGAACTTAAGGAAGACAAGGCTTTCAGGTTCCTCCTTGAGGAACACCTTGATTTATCAAGATAAACATGACAACTGTGGTCGGTACAGGCAGACAACGAAATGAAATACAGAGAGAAAACCAGTGTAACTGTTCGTGGCATGACAGTTATTAAAAGGTCAGAAATAGGGACAGAAGAGTGGACATACAGCAGGAGCAGCAAGCAGGTAGACAGGGGATTCAGGTTCTCACAGTGCAGCACAGTTCCAGAGGCTCAAGGCATTGTCAAAAAATCCGAGCTATCTTCACACCTGTGCAACTAAGGAAGCGTTTTGTTTGGTGAACAGCAAGGTGGGCTATTGAAGAACAGGATCTGCAGAACAGGAATCACTGACAGCTGGGCTGTGAGCCTTGCTGCAGTGTTAGTTCGAGTTGGCTAATTTAAAAATCTGTACCTCATTAGAAGTAAAAATGTAAACAAGATCAAACAAAATTTACATAAAATGTTTTATTCAGTTGAGTTTCCTCTGAAATTTAAATTGGCAGAAAACAAAGACTGTGGATGACTATTACAAAATTCACATTTATGAGAGACTTTTGCAGATGAGAAGCATAATTTTAGGTGGGTTGTCAGCTATAAGAAAGAACCATTTACTTAAATTTTTCCAAAATTATCTCATTAATTAAGTCTGTGACCAATAAGACTTCTGAAGGAATTATTACAAGGAATCTAGGGATTCACATGCATTATCACTGAGAAATAGGCTTGTGATTAATGTGAAAGACAAAGGGAAATTTTAGTAACAGAAAAAAAGAAAGAGGTCAGCAGTCCTAGCATACAAGGGCTGCGCAGAGCACCACCATGCTGTTTTAGGACTCTGAAGACAAGGTCCATGGAGACCAAGGCATCAGATCTCACAAAGAGAGTGTTGTTGTGTGTCACCACGGCTTTGTGTTTGGCAATCACCAGTGGGTGACTCCCTGCACACGTAGATTTGGGGTCAGGTTCCAGAATCATCATGGCTTTGAAGTCAGTGAAGCTGTTTTGAGTGGGAAGTGCTCTGTACTAAGACCATTTCTGCCCAATGAGTTAATCTCATGAAACCCCGGTCCAGCCTAAGTTGCCATCCAAGGAACAAGGGCAAAATCAAAAACACCAAAGAGAAGGAAGGGGTATCACAGCACAGCTGATGTGAAAAGGGTTATTTGCTTTCTTGATTTGTGCCATAGGCTTAGTTCTGGATAGGAGACTCCATTGTCTTCATCATACCTGTTCAAAGGGATACTCAAAGATGAGAAAAAAAAATCAAGGCCGATGTTCATTAAACTTAAGACCTAACTTCATTCTAATGGTCTGCCACAGTGTTAGAGAACCAATGGTATATGTGTTGGGTTTTTTTGTTTTGCTTTGTTTTGTCTTGCTTTGTTGTAACAAAAAAAAAATAATAATAATAATAATTGAAGTATGAGTTGCTGGTTTTTTTTTAAACTAAAATGTCAGTATTTGGATCTAACTGTACTATTGGTGCTTCGTGATAAATAAGTGAGTTTTGGTTTGTAGTTATGTCACTCATTGTCTAAAAGGTTCACCATCACTGTCCAGTGAAGGCTTGACTAGAAACATATTAAAATCAGAATTTGAGGAAAAAGATGAAGTAGACGTGTGTCATATTTCATCAAATTTTCACTCAGAGTAAGTGTCTATTATCTTATTTTAAGATAATTAGCTCACCATGAAATTACTACATGGTGAATCTTAGGTATAGATAAGGAAAATTAATACTTTAAAATAGCAATGTCAGTGAATAAACCTGCACATCCCCTCTGCCTTTACAGAAACGCATCATATGTTAGGGGTATGCTAAGCGCTTGTCATTCACACTTTCCTGAGAGCAGAGGCCGGGCTGGAGTGGTGGATCCAAAGAGCAAAGATCTACATCAATGGCTTCAGGCAAGGGGAGTGCATAAAATTGTAGGATTCACTATGATTCTGCTGCCCAAAGTTACAAAGACTGAAGAAAGTATTCATTTTAAAAGACAACATACTTAATGGATCAAGCCTCACACCCATTTTGTAAATATTTTTTCATTTCTGCCAGACTCTGTTGGGAGCAAGTGAAGTCCAGTAGGAAGCAAGTGAGGCACAGGCCTGACCCTTCAGAAGCTCAGCTGTTGGGGGTGAGGGAAGTGGGTGGGGAAAGATGAGCTGAAAGGTCAAAACACTGCTGCAGTGACAGCTAGAAAAGAGTATAAGTTAGATGCTGTCAAGCTCTAGATGTCAAGAAGCCTATTTCTATATTTCCTGCTCCCAAAAACAAAATCTTTCAAATTGTTTACTCATCCATCATAACCCAAGGTAGACTTAATTGCTATCCCAGATTATCTGAAGAACAGTAAAGAAGCAGAGGCAGAATGTGCCAGGATGAAGAAAGTGCGAGATAATGGTTCCTTGGATAGCACTGTTCGCTTTTCATGAGGAGAGTAAGCATGTCCTATTTTCCAAAGTTCCTTCTCCAAGAAACATATTTTTAAAAAGCCTCTAGATTCTAGTGGCTCCTCTCCTCAATAAGTGGTAGGCAGGTTCCTACTCTCTCTGTGCTTCAATGCTGCATTTGTAAGGTGATCACAATAATCATCCCTTAAAAAATAAAAAAGAATAAGTGTAGTCATTCTGGTTGTTGACAATGTCAACTTCAAACCAAGTGTGACTAAAAGGGATAAAGAATGTTACTACATTCTTCTCAGAGGGAAACTGCAAGAGGAAGATATAACAATTATAAATATATATGCACTCAATGTAGGAGCAACCAACTATATAAGACAAATTTTAAAAGACATAAAATGTCAAATAAGCAGGATTGGCAAATAGCTCAGTGGACTAAGCACCTGCTTAAGCAAGCACAGGGACTGGGATTCAATCTCCAGAACCACATGCTGCACCAGCCCCACAGCCAGGCATGGTGAGCCAGCCACTGACAGCAAGCATGGTGGCGCATACCTGTAATCCCATCACTACGGAGGCTGAAAACAAGAGGATCACTATGAGTCTAAGCTGCATAGTGAGGACCTGTACCAAATGCATTAAAAAAAGAATACAGGTTAAAAAATCAAAAAAAAATCAAAAAAGCAATAACATCATTGTACTGTGGGACTTTAACACCCTATTGACACAAAGAAATAGATCAATAATGTGAAAAATAGGCAAAGAAATAACAACTAAATGAAACTTGTGAAGAAATAGACTTAGTAAACTTTTACAGGGTGTTCCATCCAATGGTATCAGATTACACATTTTTCTCAGTTACACACATGGGGCATTCTCCAAAATATATTATATGCTAGCACATAGAACATGCTTAAGAAAATGCAAAGGAATTGAAATTATCCCATGCATATTATCTGACCATAATGCAATGAAACTAGAAATTATAGACAAAAGAAAGAGCAAAAACTCTATAAACACATGGACACTAAATAATACCCTACTGAGCAATCAATGGGTCCCAGATGAAATTGAAGAAGAAATGAGGGGCTGGGAAGCTAACTCAATAAAATAAGTGCTTGTCTGGCAAGCACAAGGGCCTGAATTCAATCCTCAGATACGAAAAAAAAGAAAGAAAGAAAGAAATTAAACAATATTTACAATCAAATGAAAATAGAGACATAACTTACCAAAACCAGTGGGACGCAATGAAAGATATCTTAAGAGGAAAACCTATAGCAACAAATTACCACATCAGGAAAACAGAATGAATCCAAATAAACAATCTTATGCTACACCTCAGAACTCCTAGAAAAGGAAAGCAAGTCAAGCCCAAAGACCAAATAAGGCATGAAATTATAAAGATCAGAGCAGAAATATGGAGACAAAAAAAAATACAAATAATTAATGAATCAAAGAGTTTATTCTTTTAAACAATGAATAAAATTGATAAAACCCTAGTCAACTTCATTTAAAAAAAAAAAAGGTGCCTGAATCCCAGAACTTGGGAGGCTGAAAACAAAGGGATCACTATGAATCTTATTTGTGTAGTGAGACTCTGTAGGCCCTGTACTAAAATGCATTCTTAAAAAAGGAAAGAAAAAAATTCAAATTTATGAAATGAGAATCAAAAGGGTGAAATCACTACAGACGGTATAGTAATTCAGAAGATTATCAACATTTATTTCAAGATCTTTACTTTCTTAGGATGGAAAATACAGAAGAAATGGACAGATTCCTAAATGCATATCAACTACCAAAGAAGCTGAGTCAAGAAGATATAAAAGTTATGAATAACCCAATATCAATCAATGAAATTGAAAATTAATAAAAAAAGAAAACCTTCCCACCATGAGCTGGCAATATACCTCGGCAGATTAAGTGCCTGCTCAGGCATGTGCAGGGGCCATGGTTCAATCCCAGGCACCACATGCCATGTCAGCCCCAACCCCGAGTGCACTGAGCCAGTGACCCAGTCT
>NW_004524759.1:1252996-1259202 GCF_000260255.1 Octodon degus | reverse complement strand
ACCTTCTCAGACCCAAAAGCTACAACTCTTGTTGCATAGGTCCTGCTTTACCTTGGTCTTAACCATCCAGCAGAAAAGTATAAAAACAAAGTATAAGAAGTAAAGCCATGCTGTTATGTTGTGCTGTAGGCGACTCCAGTCAACAATTTTTGACATTGCCAGGCAAGCAGAAGACCCAATACTCTTATGGACTACTAGACTCTTTTATAATATTTTGCTGAATTTACACACCTATAATATTCAAATAACGGAACTTAACAAAGCGATATAGATAAATGTCCATTTTGTATCTGTGTATTCAAAGTGGTTAGGATAGATATATAATTACATTCTCTTAATGAATAGCGGGATTTGTTCTAATGGTGTTTGTAAATAGGATATCAAGTCTGCATCTTGTACAGCAGTTAACCACTCAGAAGAATTTATGCAGTGTGTTAATTATTGAAACTGTCCTGCCAATTTGGTTTGAAACTGTCTCATTGCTATTTGTTTCTCAATAAAATTATGGAAAAAAATAACCCTACGGTAAATCAGAGTAACCTTCACCTCAACTGGAAAAAGCCACCTATGACAAACCCAACAGCCAACATAATACAAAATGGACAAAAATTGAAAGCCTTCACTTTAAAATCAGGAAAAAGGCAAGGATGCCCACTGTCACCACTTCTACTCAATATAGTTCTGGAAACATTAGCCTGAGCAATTAGACCCAAGAAAGAAATAAAAGGAATAATGATTGGAAAGGAAGAAGTAAAATTATCATTAAGCACAGATGACATTCTACTTTACATAGAAGACCCCAAAAACTCCATTAAGAGACTTGTATTCTTAACAACCAAATTAAGTAACATGCAGGATACAAAGTCAGTACTCAGAAATGAATAGCATTTCTATACACAAATGATGAATGCACTGAGAGAGAAACTACAGAAATCACACCTTTCACAATAACAAAAAATGAAATACTTAGGAATCAATCTCACAAAGGGAGCAAAACAATTATACTGTGAAAATTATAGTACTCTGAGAAAAAGACTAAAGAGAATTTCAGTGAATGGAAAGATATTTTTGTTCCTAGATAGAAAAGACCAACATTATAAAAATGACCATACTGCCAAAATTGTTGTACAGATTCAATGCAATCCAACTTAAAATACCATTAGTATATCTCACCGATCTAGAAAAAAAATTCTGAAATTCATCTGTAGCTATAAGACACCTAGAACAGCAAAAGCAATTCTGGGGAACATATGAAAGGCAGGAGGCATCACAATCCCTGACTTAAAGTTATACTACAAAGCTACTGTGAAAAAAATCAACATGCTACTGGCAAAAAAAACAGATCTGAGGATCAATGGAACAGGTTAGATTGAACAGTAGATAAAACTACAAACATACTCAGGGACTTTATCTCTGAAAAAGGGGCCAAATATATTCAGTGGAAGAAAGATACCCTCTTTAATAAATGATGCTGGAAAAACTCGCTTTCTGCATGCCAAAGGCTTAAATTATACACATGCCTAAAACCATGCACAAAACTACTCTCAAAATGGGTGAAACATTTCAATATTAAAGCCAAAACATGAAATTTTCTGGAAGAGAAAGTAGATACAAACCTTAAGAACATAGGGATAAATAAGCAGTTCATGAACAAAAATCAAACTGCACAGGAACTACTTCAAAGAATCTAAATTAGGTTCTTATTTTTTGAAAAGTTTCTGCACATCAAAAGAAATCACAGAGTAAAAAGAAAATGCATATTAACAACAAATTAGCAGACCAAAAATTAGAGAAAATGAAAGGCTACAAGGACATCCAACATTTTGGCCCTAGCCTTTCAAGGTCTGTGAGGCCTCAGAACATAGGAGAACCTGTACTGTAACTCAGGGATGTCCCAAATTTTCTGATCAATGAGATTATGGGACCACAGAGGAAAGGGATCAATGATGTATATTGCCCTAAGGAGAGTCACATGGAGAGAAAACATTCTCTCAGGCTTTCACAGAGAGCAAAATTGGTCAAGCAATGGTTGTGACACTACCACATGGCTGACACTGACAAAGAATATATAAACTGCAGTACAGGTTTCAGGGTAAATCCTGAGGGGATTTGACTCACCTTGTAAGATATAAAACTTACATTTCTTGTTATATAGGTCTTGCTTTATCTTGGACTTAACAATCCAGCAGAAAAGTATAATGATGAGATATGAAAAGTAAAGCCATACTAATATGCTGAACTGTAAGGACTCAAGTCAACAACTTCTGACATTGCCAGTCCTATGGATAACTCAATATGATTATGGACTAGTGGTCTATATTGGATTACTTTGCTGACTTCATGCACCTACAATATTTAAATGGCAAGGGAATACCCATATCTGACAAAACTAAACAAAAAAGGGGAAACAAATGAAGGACCACATTGTATCTGGATATATAAAATAGGATAGATATATATTTACTTTCTCTTGATTCAGTGAGAAGAAAGATGTATACTAACAGTGTTTGGACAGGATATCATGTCTACATCTTGTAATATGAATAAGCACTATGAAGACAACAAAATACAATGTATTAATTAATGAAACTGTCCTACTAATCAGCTTTGAAACTGTCCCATTGGTATTTGTTTCTCAACAAATTTTTTTATACTTAGGAATTTTTATTTTTTTCATTTAAGAATTTTATTGAGAAACAAATAGCAATGAGACAGTTCCAAAATCTATTACTAGGAGAGTTTCAAAAATTGATACATTGCATATTGTTATCTTCTTAGTGGTTTTTCATAGTACAAGATGGGGACATGATATCCTGTCCAAACACTATTAGTACAAATCTTTTTTTCTCATTTAATTAAGAGAAAGTAGCTGTAAATCTATTGTAACTATTTTGTATATACGGATACAAAATGGTCATTCATTTGTATCCCCTTTTTTGTTTAGTTTTGCCAGAGAAGGGTATTCCATTGTCATTTAAATATTGCAGATGCATGAATTCAGCAAGATATTCCAATATAGTCCAGTAGTCCATAATAGTAGTGGGTCATCCACAGGACTGGCAATGTCAGAAGTTGTTGACCTGAGCCCTTTACAGCCTCACATACCAACATGGCTTCACCACTTATACCTCCTTTTTTTACCTTTCAGCTGAATGATTAAGACCAAGATAAAGCAAGACCTATATAGCAAGAAAGGTAACATTTGTATCTGGTAAGGTCAGTCAAGTCCCCTCAGGATTTCTCCTGAAACCTTATACCGCAGCGTGTAGATACTTTGTCAGTGTCAACCATGTTGAAGAGTCAAGGCCATTGCTTAACCAATTTCCTCTCTGTGAAAGCCTGAGAAAATGTTTTCTCTCCATGAAACTCAGCTTAGGCAAACTATATTATCAATCACTTTGCTCTGTGGCCCAATAATCGCCTTAATCAGAAAATTTGGGAAACAACTGAGTTACATGATGTTACAGTATAGGTTCTCGTATGTCCTGAGTCCTCACTGAACTTGAAAGCCTAGGGCCAAAATGTTGGCTGACCTGGAAGCCCTTCTTTTTCTCTAATGTTTGGTGTGAAAACTTAGGTAGTTAACCCTCCACAAGAGAAGCTCATTATTACCCTACAACATATGCAGTTGGGTTTAAACTATCTGTCCAAATATCAAATATCTTAGGCATAAAATGGAACAGGTATTTTCCATCAACTGTTGACATGTTAAACTTTAAGTCCCTACAGAATATGAAGAAAAAAATTTTTTAAAAATGTTTTAAAATATCAATAAACAATTATATATTTTTACACAGAAATTTAGAAATCTAACCATATACAGCATTCTAGCACGACAGTTCTGTGATATTTTTTCCTTCTCTCTATTTTTTATTTATTACTCTTTTTTTAAACAAACATTTATGTGAGAGACATTGTGGCAATAATTGCTATGTCATGGCAAGCATTACGTATTTAAAAGACCAGAATGACAGGCATTCCAAGCATGACCCTATTATTACACATTGTGATCTTCAGTGCAGTTGCTTAGTTCACAGGTATCAATATATACAGTTAGTCAGGGTGAGAATCCTAACAAAAATCCTTTCAAAAAACTGCTACTGTTTCTCACATTCGTTGCCATACTCATCTTGTACATATAAATGTATAGCTTTTCCCCTATCATATTTCCTAGCTTTTCTTCTTGCCCTCTCTTCATTGTCTAATCCTCAGGTTCCTGCTTTCCTTTTGATTGTATTATACGTTTCTATTTGTACTTCTTCTTTTTAGTTCTTATACTATGGAGACTATATGATATTTATACATGTGGATCTGGTTTATTTCACTTATTAGCATATCTTCAAGTGGTATCTACTTAATATAAATGTTTCAAGTTTATCATTCTTTATAGCTGAGTAATACTCCATTGTATAAAAACACCACATCTTTTCCATGCATTACTCAAGTGATGAGCATCTTCTTTGTTTCCAAGATTTTGCTATCACAGATTGTGCTGCTGTAAACATAGGTGCACATATATCACTATGATATGATGTTTTCAGTTCCTCCGGCAAAATTCCCAGCAGGGGAATAGCTGACTTGAATGGGATTTCCAGTTCTAGTATTTTAAGGAGTCTCCACACTGATTTCCATAATGGTTGTACCAGTCTACATTCCCACCAGCAGTGAAGAAAGGTTCCTTTTTCCCCACAACCTCTCCAACATTTGTTGTTAATTGATTTGTTTCTGATATCCATTCTTTCTTGGGTGAGATGGTATTTCATGTTGTTTTAATTGGCATTTCATGGATAGCTAGTTATGTACAGCATTTTTTCATATATTTATTTACTTCTTTAATTTCATTCTCTGAGAAGTGTGTGTTCATGTTGAATGCCTATTTCTGGATTGGGTCCTTAAATTGATGGGCCCTAATAATTTTTAGTTCTTTATAAATTCTAGAGAGCAGGCCTTTGTCTGAGTGCTTATGAATTAAGATTTTCTCCAAATTTATGGACTGTCTTTTCGCTCTGTTGATAATTTCTTTTGACATGGAAAAACTTCTTAATAAGTGGAGGTTCCAGTTGCTAATTCTTTCCAGTATTACCCATGGGAATTGATTTTTGTTCATGAACTCTTTGCCTACCCCTATGTCTTCAAAATTTCTTCCTACTTTCTCTTCCAGGAGATTTAGGGTTTCTCTTTAAATATTTCTTTTTTTCCATAATTTTTTGAGAAACAAATAGCAATGAGACAGTTTCAAACCAAATCGGTAGGACAGTTTCAATGATTAATACATTGCATGCACTCTTTCTAGTAGTAATTTGCTGTACAAGATGCAGACATGATATCCTATTTACAAAACACTTACAACAAATCGCTCTATTCATTAAGAGAATGTAACTATACATCTGTCCTAACCATTTTGAATAGACAGATATAAAATGGACATTGATCTGTATCCTTTTTTGTTTAGTTTCATCATTTGAATATTATAGGTGTGTTAACTCAGCAAACTATTCTAAAAGAATCCAGTAGTCCATTATAGTATTGGGTCTTCCACTTCACTGGTAATGTCAGAAATTGCTGACCTGAGTCCCCTACAGCTCAAAATAACACTATGGCTTTACTTCTTATACTTTGTTTTTATAATTTTCTGCTGGATGGTTAAGACCAAGATAAAGCAAGACCTATGCAACAAGAGTTGTGGCTTTTGGGTCTGATAAGGTCAGTGAAATCCCCTCAGCATTTATCCTGAGATCCTGTACCTCAGATTATAGATCTTTGTCAGTGTCAGCCATGTGGATGAGTCATGTTTAAATATTTAGATCCTTAATCCATTTTGACTTTAGCTTAGTGCATGGTGATATACCTGGGTCAAGTTTTCATTTTTGGCATGAAGACAGCCAGTTTTTCCAGCACCACTTGTCAAAGAGGCTATCTTTCTTTCAGTAAGCATGTTAGGTTGCTTTGTAGATCAGGTGACTGATTGTGTTTCTATTGGCTTCTGCATCTTCTAATCTATTCCACTGTTCCTCAGCTCCACTTTGCTGCCAGTACCATGCTGATTTTATCACAGTAGCTTTGTAATATAATTTCAAGTCAGGAATTGTAATGCCTCTTGGCTTCTCTTTGTTGCCCAGGATTGCCTTTGCTATTCTAGGTCTTTTCTGGTTCCAAATAAATTTTAGGAATGATTTCTCTAAGTCTGGGAGGTATGTAGATGGTAG
>NW_004524759.1:1251259-1252896 GCF_000260255.1 Octodon degus | reverse complement strand
AAAAAAAAACCCTACAAACAAAGAAAAGCCAGGTCTTGGTGGATTTACAGCTGAATTCTACAAGAAATTTAGGGAGGACCCAATGCCATCTCTTCTCAAACTCTTCAGTAAAATTGAAAGGGAAGCAGTTCTCCCAAACTCATTCATGGAGGCAAGTATGACTCTGATAGCAAAACCAGAGAAGGACCTAACCAAAAAAGATAACTACAGGCCAATCTCCCTAACGAACATAGAGGCAAAAATCCTCAATAAAATACTAGCAAAGAATGCAGCAAATCATCAAGAAGATTAAACATCACAACCAAGTGGGATTCATCCCATGAAAGCAGGGTTTCACACACATAAAACCATAAAGGTAATACACCACATCAACAGAGCCAAAGACAAAAATAACATGATCATCACAATAGATGCACAAAAAGGTTTTGAGAAAGTCCATCACTCACTCATGTTAAAAAATAACCCAATAGAGTCCTAGGCCAGGCCCCGTGAGTGTGTGGAGAGCTTCCAGCTACCCTGCGCCAGCAGGACCTATAGGTCTCAGCCCAAGCACAGCATGGGTGAGACCCTCTTCCATTCCCTTAGGATGCCACCAGGCACACCGAAGCACCTCCCCCACCCCTCCCACCAAATAGGATTTTCTACCCTGTTCCAGGAACCAACAGAATCAGTCTGAGCCCAGGTGCTGTGAGTGTGTGGGAGAGCTTCTGGCTACCCTGCGCCGGTGGGACCTACTAGTTCCAGCCCAGGCACAGCATGGGTGAGACCTTCTTCCACCCCCTTGGAAAGCCACCCAACATACCGCAGCACCTCCCCTACCCCACCCACTGAATAGGAGCTTTTGTCACCTTCCAGGATCCCCAGACCCAGTCCTAGCACAGGCCCAGTGAGTGTGGGAGAGCTTTCTGCTACCCTGCACCAGCAGCACCTACTCATCCCAAGCCAGGCAGAGCATGGGTGAGACCCTCTTCCACCCCCTTTGTATGCCCCCCACCACACCACAGCACCTCCCCTACCCCACCTGCCCAGTAGGAATTTCTGCTATGTTCCAGTAACCCCCAGATCCAGTCCTAGCCCAGGCCCAGTGAGTGTGTGGGGGAGCTGCCTCTCCCTCCGACTCCACCTTTTCACCTCCAGACTCAGCTCAGGCCTGGCACACAGGCCTGGGATGAAAAACTTCAGCTGCAGTCCCTGCAGAGAGTATAGGGGACAGAACCACCGAGCTAGTCTGGGAGCAGAACATCTTGCCAGAGGGCACAACAGGTTCATCCCCAAGGGCAGCAGCAGGAAGGAGCTGAGCACAGCAGCCAGACACAAGCCAGGCACTGCTGGATAAATCCAAACTTTGTAGATTTGCACCTGAACTTCAGTAGGTGCTAAGGTTATAACTGCAACAAAGATCTACAACAAAGGTCAGAAGACAGTGCTACACAAAATGACAATGAAAAGGAGGAAAATGCAATCTCAGAAGCCAGGCGACCCATAACAAGTGCAGAGGACACTAACACAGAACAAATTGGGAATCACACAGCTGAAAGCACAAAATCAATGGCTTCTGAAATAAAGAAACAGTTGCAGATAGGTATAGAGGAACTCAGATTGGAAATGAAAAAAGAAATCCCTGAATTAATAACATC
>NW_004524759.1:1250530-1251159 GCF_000260255.1 Octodon degus | reverse complement strand
TGAGGTGCTGGGGCATGTAGTATTGTTTTCCATCCTTTGACTTTCAGCCTATGAATTTCTTTATGAGTTAAGTGTGTTTCTTATATACAGCATATTGTTGGATTTTGATTCCTAATCCACTGTGCCACTCTGTTTCTCTTAATTAGTGAATTGAGTTCATTTACACTGATGGTTATAATTGAGATATATTGATTTATGATCAACATGTTATTTAACTGCTATTGTTTACTCCTTTTTCTCCTGTGTTTAATTGTTTGCCCAATTTAGTAAGTTCCTTCTGTTCTTGTTCATGAAGTTCTGATCATTTTGGTCCCTCACTAGAACATCTTTTAGTAGTCTGTGTAGGGTTGGCTTTGTCATCATGAAATTCTTTAGTTTTTCTTTGTCATGGTAGTATTTCACTTCTCCATCAAACGAGAGTTTTGCAGGGTATAGTAATCTCAGCTGCAATTTGTTTTCATAGAGGACTTGAAGTACTCTGCTCCATGCTCTTCTTGCCTTCATGTTTTGTGAAGTCTGCCATTATTCTGATGGGATTTCCTTTAAATGTGATCTGTTTCTTTTCTCTAGCACTTTTCAGTATATTGTTCTTGTGCTTGATTTCTGGGATCTTGACTATTATATGTCTC
>NW_004524759.1:1239995-1242173 GCF_000260255.1 Octodon degus | reverse complement strand
TTTTATTACTTTGTCACTACCTGTGATAGCGTCTTCAAGATCGGAAACTATCTTCAGTTTCACTCTAATGGTTTTGCAAGCTTGTGATTGAAACTTTTTAAGTTCCTCTCTATCTCTTTGACTCTGTTTCATGTGATCTATTTCTTTTCTGTATTGCTCATTCAAGGAAGTCGTTGCTTTTCTAATCTCCTTTTTTAAATCAGTGTCTACTTGAGAAGCAGTTATTAATTCTTTTACTTTAGAGATTTCTAATCTAATTTCCTCTTTATGTTTCTTCATTTGATTCTTTACTTCAGATGATATTAATTCAGAGATTTCTTTTTTTATTTCAGAGATTAATTCTGATCTGCGTTCCTCTATACCTTTCTGTTGTTGTTTCTTTAGTTCAGACACTATTAAGTCAGACAGTTCAGCTGTGCTAATGTTCTCTGCACTGGTTCTGGGTGGGCTCAGGATCTGAGATTGCATTTTTCTCCTTCTCTTTGTAAGTTTGTATAGCACAGTCCTCTGACCTTTGTTGTAGAGCTTTGGTGCAGGTATAACCCTAGCAACTTCTAAAATTTGGGTGCAGATCTACTAAGTTTGAATTCATCCAGTTGTGCCTGGCTTGGATCTGGCTACTCTGCTCAGCTGCTTCCTGTTGCAGCCCTTGGAGGTGAACCTGTTGTACACCTCTGGCAAGATGTACTGCTCCTGGATTAGTTGAATGGTTTTGGCCCCTAGTCTCTCTGCAGGAACTTCAGCTGCAGAGTTTTACCCAGGACTGTATGTTAGGCCTGTGCTGGGTCTTGAGGGGTCCAGGTGGCACAAGAGTGCAGATGCTCTCCCATACACTCACTGGGCCTACGCTTGTGTGGGTCTGGAGTGGTCCTGAGAGCATGGTCAAAGGTCTCACTCAAGCAGCTGGCCTGGGCTTGGTCAGGAGAGGTCCAGCAGGTTCAGGGGAGTGCAGAAGCTCTCTCACACACTCGCAAGGCCTGGGCTTGGGCAGGCTTGGAGAGGTCCTGAGAGCGCGGTGAAAGTTCTCACTCTCTATATAAAATTAATAAAAGAAAAGAAAAGAAAACACACAAAGTAGGAAAAAATATAGCAGGCTGTCCTTCAGACAAAAGACTCCTATGGATAACGTTTAAAGAATTTTTCCAAATCAAATTCAAAGACCCAATCAAAAAATGTGCATATGAGATGCATATACACTTCACAAATGAAGAGATAGAAATGGAAAATAAATACATGAAAAAAATGTTCAACATTATTTGCCATGAAAGAGATGCAAATTAAAACAATGTGAGTTACTCCCTTGTGCCAAAAAAAAATATCTATCATCAAGAAGTCAACCAAGGGCCCGGGGAGATGGCTGAGTGGAATAAGCACTTCCCTGGCAAGTGCAAGGGCCTGAGTGCAATCCCCAGTTCTACCAAAAAAAAAAAAAAAAGATGAAGAAGAAGTTAACTAAGAACAAATGCTGAAGAGACTGTGGGGGAAAAGGAACACTTCTCCACTGTTGGTGGGAGCACAGTCTGGTGCAATCATTATGAAAATCAGTATGGAGTTTCCTCACAAAGCTAGCTTTGGAGGTCCCATTCAAGCAAACTATTCCTGACCTAGGTATCATTCCAAAAGAACTGAAATCATCATACCACAGCAATATATGTGTACTGATGTTTATAGTAGCACAATTTGTCATAGCTAAATCTTGAAAGCAACCCAAATGCCATCACCTGAGGAATGGATAAAAAGATATGGCATTTTTACACCATGGAGTATTATTCATCTATAAAAATGATAAATTTGAGGTTTTTGTAGATAAATGGATGCAGCTAGAGACCATATTTGCAAGTGAAATAAATCAGATCTACATGTGCAAGCATCATATTATCTTGCTAGTGTGAGAACCTGAAAGAGTAATTAAAATCTAAAAAGTATAATAGATACTGTGAAAGGGAAATAATTTGTTCATTGGTAAAGAAAAACTGAGATAAAGAACTTGACAAGTGAAAGAAGAAAAAAGATATATTTAGGTATATATGTAGAATAGTTTGGATAATTGTGCTGCTGATTTCTGCTGGTCTTTTGAAAGGAGCAGTTAATGCTGTAATTATTTTTTCTTTTTTATTCTTATTTTCCTTCTTCTTCTTCTTCTTCTTCTTCTTCTTCTTCTTCTTCTTCTTCTTCTTC
>NW_004524759.1:1222500-1238980 GCF_000260255.1 Octodon degus | reverse complement strand
TATATAATTATAACATATAATCACATAGATTCCATAAAGCATAAAGATGAAAAGATATACCACAACTCTAGGATAAAATGGCAATGACAGGAATGTCTGTGCTGCTACTCCAAGCTCTGAGTGTTTCCCAGTGGCCATTGTGGCTGCTGGCCTCCTGGTGTTGTACCCTGCAGTCTGGGCTGACTGTCCTTGCAGGGATACTGCACTCTGCAGCCCAATCCAACACTCCTCTGACTTTGAGGTCTTTGTATTTGATGTCGGGCAGAAGACTTGGAAATTTTGTCTGGTCACAGATTACAACTATGGCAGCTTTTAGAAAATATGACTCAGAACTTATGTGCTAAGCACATTGAAAAGGTACCAGAGTGGTGCTAAAAGGAGATGTACCCTTAAAGGACATCACTGACCCTAGTTTCAGAGCATCCTGGATAGCACAGAAATTTCACTTGGCCAAAACACAATGTATGGATGGAATCAAGTGACCTAGAGTAAGAAGTTAATTGTTCATCACCTGAATATGATGCATTAACAGCTCTGGCCAAAGAAACCACAGAGTCTTTCCATCAAGAGATTGAGGGATCCCAGGTAACCTTTGATTTAGCTTGGTCTCCAAAAAACATAGACAGAAGATGCTATAATTATACTGGAATTGCAGACGTTTGTGACTTTCTCTTTGTGATGTCTTATGATGAACAAAGTCAGCTTTGGTCAGAATGTACTGCAGCAGCCAATGCACCCTATAATCAGACATTTATCTGGATATAGTGATTACATCAAGATGAATATTAACCCTAAGAAACTTGTAATGGGTATGCCTTGGTATGGCTATGATTATCCCTGCCTGAGCCTTTCTGAAGATCGCGTTTGTACCATTGCAAACGTCCCTTTGGGGGGGGGGCGCTCCTTGTAGTGATGCTGCAGGACAACAAGTACCCTATAAAATAATCATAAAGCAAATAAATAGTTTCATTTTTGGAAGCCAGTGAAATGAAGATCAGCAGTCTCATTATAATTATAAAGATCCTGCTGTCCATTTTCATCAAGTATGGTATGATAGCCCTCAGAGTATTTCTTTAAAGGCATCATATATACGAAACTATGGTTTCCAGGGCACTGGAACGTGGAACACAAACTGCCTTGACTTCTCTGAAGATGCAGTAGACAAACAGAGAACTAAAGAAATGTGGAGGGGCTGGAGAGATGGCTCAGTGGTCTAAAGCACCTACTTGGAACAAGCTCAGCAAAGCATCAGGGACCGCGGTTCGATCCCCCAGCACCACATGCCAGCCAGCCCCGCCCCCTGGTGGGCTGAGCTGGCCACACACACCACACACACTCATTCTCTCTCTGTCTCTCTCTCTCTCTGTCTCTCTCTCTCTCTCTCAAATAAATAAAAAAATAAAAAAAAAAGAAATGTGGAAAGTCTTAAAGCCAGAATTGTGACAGAGATGAAGATCTGCTGTCAAACTATTGATATAGAAAACTGAGCTATATAAGTAAATCTAGTACATGATCTTGAAGAGATAAAAAATATAAATTTTTATATTTGCTGTATATTTTAGTATACTCAAAAAAGATTTAAAATAAAAAGTGCTTTTTGAGTTTGAAAAAAAGATATTTTTATCAAAAATATACAGGTACATAGAGAAACAAGTCAACACACTTATAGTAAATGTTTTGTAAGATATTTGAAAACTACAATTAGAAAAAAATTTCTTGCAAAATTTTAGTATACTAAATTTTCCACAATATTAAAATATACCTTTATAGGGGCCAGGGAGATAGCTCAGTAGAATAAGTGCTTGTCCTGAGTTCAAACCCTAGTACCACCAGAAATAAAATAAAATATACCTTTATAAATCAACAATGATTAAAAAATGCACTAACCTAAGTGGAAACTGTTTGCTTAGAAGAGTTTTAAAACCTAGACTTTGAGAGCAGTTTTGTTTGTATTTTCTTCAATAAATCTTAAAGTTAAAGCCTGGAATATAGTGTCTCTTCTTTAGATCCACAAATTGATGAAAATAGTTTTACTGAAAAACACACCTACTATATTTAAATGACAATAGAATACACACCTCTGACAAAACTAAACCAAAAAAGAGGATACAAATAAAGAACCATTGTGTATCTGTATATATAAAATAGTTACAATAGATATACAGTTACTTTCTCAGTTATTCATAACACTCAACCTCCACACTAGGAAGAAGTATGGCCTGTGCCTTCCTGCACTAGCTGTGAGGTCCTCAAGCTAAGGACTGCATCTTCCCCACCTTTACACACACACATCCATGATAGGCATCCCAAAATATCTCTTATGTAAAGCCAAGATGGGTAACATCTGTGTTGAATAGCAAAGGGAATAGCAGATACAGCTGTCTTTCTTGGACAGCTGCCCTCTTCTACCTTCAGTAGCACCACAGAGGTTTAATTTAAGGAAGGAACAAAAGCCAACCCTAGATGCCCAGATGACCTAAATTTTAAAGTCAAGACCAGCAAACCAATTCACAAATTTGTGAGCAAGACAGTGCTATGCACAATCCTGGAAACAGGCTTCCTCCAAAGAAAATTTCCAGCTACACTTAGGAGTGTCACTTTATGCATCGGTCTTCCCTGCTACACTGGATGGTGCTATAGATGGCTTGATTCACTTTTGATGACTTTCATCCTCCTCCTCCTCCTCCTTTTTCTCTGTCTCCTCTTTCTCTCTCTCTCTCTTTCTCTCTCTCTCTCTCTCTCTCTCTCTCTCTCTCTCTCTCTGTCTCCTCTTCTTCCTAATCCTCTTCTTTCTCTTCTTACTACTTCCTCTTCCTCCTCTTTTTCCTTCTCCTCCTCCTTTATTAAATGTTTAATGTTTTCCTAACACAGGTCACATCTCTTATTCATCTGCTGTGCTCATTGTCTTTTGTCTTCCTTGCTGGAACACAAGCTTCACAAGATACCTTTGCTTTGTTCCCTAATGTGCCAATGTGTGTGAAGAATCAATCATGGTGCCCATGACTGTAGGTCCTCAATAAATGCTTGCTGGTTCAAATGAGCACTCTCTTGGGAAGTAATATGCTTCCAGTTAGATCAGGAAAAGGATATGGGTGATATTGCTGAAGATATGACATTGAAAGATTAACTAGATTTCATATTTTAAAACAAAAGATATGTTCCTTGTGTACATATAGCAAAGTCTGAATTACTGAAGAAATGAGGGGTAGCTCATGTAAATTCCAAGCTGTGCCCAAGATAACTGGACAAGGGGTGCATAAATACAGAATATTACCAGAAAGAAAATAATTTGTTGCCGGCTGGCCATGCCCACTGAAGGGTGCTGTGAAACATCACTCTTCCCATTTAGTTCCAGTCAGTGGGTTTGAGGCTGGGTTCTCCATGGCACCACACATGAGGATCTGGGCTGGGCAAACCTCTATGGGTCTCTCCTGCACTTCAGGGGGTTATTAGCAGCATTTCTGACTCGGTTCACTGTACATCAGGGTTTTCAGCTCCCATCCAGTTGTACGAACAAAACATGGGTCCAAAGATGACCAGAAATACCCAGTGCCCTGTGGACAAAGAGAAAAATCCCCTTGTCACTGATCAGTGGCTGAAAGTCTGTCTAGAATGAGTATCTTGCACCTCCAGCCTGTCTGGTCCTCCTTCTTCCCCCTCAACTGCACATCTATGCTTTCCATCTCTCTCACACCTGCTGTACCCCAGAATCTGGAGGTTTTCCTAATTTACTATGACCCTTGGGCCTGACTTTGTGCAGAACACTGGTGTGTGGCAGTGTATTATTTGTTGAAACTGTACTTCCGATTGGATTTGAAACTGTCTCATTGCTATCTGTTTATCAATAAAACTTTGAAAATAAATAAATAAATAAATAAATCTTTTGGAGAGGAAAAAAAAAGAACACTGGTGTGTGAACTTCACTAACCACCTCAAGCATTAGTTTAGGTCAGGCAGATTCTCCTTCATAATCAGACACTACCAAAACAAATGGAAAGAAAATGCAAGTTCGTCCTGTGAACCTGGGTCCCTTTCTGTATAAAATTTCTGAGTACTATTTGACAAAGCTTCTGTCTCAGAATGTCTGCCTTTGGGCATGGGAGAAAATGACAAAATTTTCTTTGCCACACACCATTCCACGCACCCTGTTATCTCAGAATTGGGGAGCGGAGCCCTTCGGTTGAGAGCACTAAGAACTGCACCATGCGTGCAATGAGAGAGTTAAGTCTGAAGGAGCTTTGCATCTGATCTCTAAGGAGTTCTGGCTGCTCCACTCCTCAGCTAGTGCAGGGTTTTGGAGGCACTATATCTCACTTGTCCTGACGTTTTTTGTTTTTGTTTTTATTTCAGATTCACTCTTAAGTATCATAAACCCTTGGCAGGTTCCCCAGAAGTGAGAAGGGGTAAAGAAAGGATTTAAGAAATAGTGCAGCCTCCGTCTTCATTCTTGCCTATAAGTCAGGACTCAAAGCTTCCCGGGGACCTTGCCCCAAACACTCCTCCTCTTGGTTTCCTAGGCACCTGCCCCACATTGTACTCTGCTCTTGGCTCACTTCTCCTTGAACCGTAATGGTCTCTGCTCACTTCCTTCGGACCTAAGCAGAGTTAAATCACAAGGAAGAGAAATGACATGCACCTGTGATCCGGCTGCTCTTGATGCTCCCAATAAATCTCCTACTAGCATCAGAAAGCCTGGTCTGGTTGGTTGTGTGGGTTTGTACCTAACAGCCTAAAGGAAGTTTTTTAGAGACTGTCTAGCCTTGCAGAGTTTTGCAAGTCGCACTTCCTGACAGCTCTATCTAGAAAAGTGCACTATGTGCCCAAGGCAACAGCCTGGAATCAAAACGCCCGCTATAAATATCAGGATGAATCTGCTTCCACCCGGGGGGGATAAACTCCCAAAGAGCAGACTGGGATGTTCCAGGAAGCAATGTTGCTTTCAGGGCATTAGAGGAATCAGTTGACACACACTCTCTGAACACACATCTAAGCAGGAACACGCCCACAGCTCAGTTGAATCGAGAGCTCATTTGCCTGAATTCACAGAAGGGGTATAAAAAGCAGAGACAGAGAAAGGAGGGTGGCTCAAACTGAATACTGTTTCCCTCATGCTTTAAAAAACCTTGTACCTTTCCAAGACCCCCTCCCCATGACCAGCTTTTCTTACCCTCAGTTTATTTGTTTGCATATTCTTCACCTTGATTATATTCTAAGTGAAAAGCTGCCAGCATATCAGGACTTCAGGAGGTCAGATGACCTGTGTTCCATTGCACTTGGCTGTGACAACATTCCCTGGAACTCTTCATCCACTTCCACTGAAGACTAAGGTGGTCCAGAAAAAAAAAGCAGTCTGAAAATACCAGGTTGGAAAGAGAGAAGTAAAAAGTACCCTGGCATCAGCCCTACAGAGCATTCACTGAGCAATGTGGAGTGAAAAAGAGCAAATAAGGCAAAGTACAAGCAGTACCTTCCTCAGTTTCCTTGTCTCCTTGATAAAACAAATCATGCTCCAGCCACAATATGAAGGAGGACAGATTTACTTGGGCTCATTGTTGGTCCACAGTTGGCCAGCTGCAAGGCAGGAACAGCATGAGAAAAGACAAAGAAGAAAAACAGGGACTCACACCAGGCAGCCAGGAAGCAGGAGGAGCAGGGGAGGGAGGTGAACCCTTGAGGCTCCCCATGGTAATCACCTCCAACCAGGACCCACCTTCTGGCTGCATATTCAGCCTCTGAACTCAACATCAGATGAATCCCCTGAGAACCAGCCACCTGCCAAGCCTGAGATTCAGGGGTCACATTCCAGATCCAAACCATATCACACTGCACGTAAGTGGGTGTGTGTTGAAGATAAACATAATGAGCCACTTTCCTAAGGACTGACGAGATCTCAGATCAGATACAACTTGAGTAAGCTAATCACACATTTTCCTACAGTAAAATGAATTTTGAGTTAGTCTTAAAAGGAAATTAGAAATTTAGTAATAAGAGAGAAAAAAAAGTGTTTATGATGGAGTCAGAGGATGGTTTCAGATTGAGGTGGTCATGTGTCTTCCCTCTCAGTCTGAGAGAACCCATGTTAACTGCCAGTATAAGGAGAAATCCTGTTAAACTTTCAATAGATTGCTTATACAGATTTGTCAGTAGTTACCCAGCCAGTGGCCCACTTTCAAATGGGAAAATACTGTTTTTCCTATGCCTGGTAATTCATGTTTCCCAGTAATAATAGGAAAGGCCAATTTGTTTGAGACAGTACCCAATGGCCATTAAAGATAAAAGGGATTAAACCTCACATTTAAGAGATATTTGCTAATAGAACTACAAAAAGTTCTAACTCATCTTTTTCATAATTATCTTGTTGTGATTATTTGACTTGTTTCTTTGGCCTTGTCTCCTCCAGACTCAAAGCTATAAGTCTACCCAAGAGAAAAATGCCTGTAATCTATCGAGGGCCTTTAGCTAAAACCTCTGAAGAATATATCTGGCTGCCAGTCAACAACAACGACCCATTTCAGCGTGAAGAAGCCAGAGCTTTCTTCGCCCATATTTCCCTTCACGGCAGTTCAGGTTACTTCTTCAGAGGGGGGAATGTTGCAGGCAGCTGAGTTAGATAAAAAATATTATAGGCAGTCAGACAGGGCCAGGCCCTTGAAGGAGACAACACAGAAGATGAGATGCCTTACAACTGTGGGAGGGGCGGATGCTCCTGCTGTGAACCAGACCTAAAGGCCAAACAAATGCTAAACGAGTAGCACCTGGGATTGATATTCTAAATAGGTATCAATCACCTGGAAAGACCCAAGTGAGTCACTAGGCTAACCTCAACAGAAAGAGACCCTATCCCGCATTCCAACCCCCAACAGGAAAAGACCCTGTCCCATATGTAATCCCATTGGTTGACCATAGTTTTGTCCCACCTCTTGCCCACCTAAGTGAGTTCCCATTCTCTCTACCTTAGCCTCACATGGTTTTACACTATAAAAGTCCCTGGAAGAAACAGCTTCCTGGGGGAACTACCCACTCGGGCCCCCCTCCTGTCCCTCTCTTGGACAGGAGCTTTCTTTCTCTCGGTAAATATATTCTGCTCATTAAAAAAAAGAAATTTAGTAATAAGAAAGAATGGGGGAAGTAGGGTTAAAACTTTTGCACCTGCAACTGAGAATACAGTCCCAAGTTTATAGTAAATATTTAGAGTTACTGATTGTTTAGATTTTTTTAGAAAATGCCCCCATCAGCTTGGAAAAACTGGTTGTGATTCCCATTGTGCTGGTAACTTTCTCTCTGACTTTCATCAAGATTTCCTTCCTTGTTCTTGTTTCGTAGCTTTTTAAGTCAGAGAAAAGTTAAATTATCTTTGATCTTAAAGTCTACTGAAATTATGAACAAAATTTTCATAGCCTCTGACACTTTTCCAGCCTAGAGATGGAATTGGGCACAGATCAGACAGCACCAGCCACCCTAACACGCAGGTTGCTCTGGGTTCTGTGGCTACCAGTGAACCCTGGACCAAGACTAAAGATAGGTCTGAACTCATGTGGATGTGAGACATAACTGTGACTGTGCTCACTATAGTATATTTCTATGTTTTTCTGTTGCCAATCAATAGCTGTGCCCAATTTGTAAACTAAATGTATTCATACATACATATGTACAGAAAGAAAGGTAGAGCTCAACACCATCTGAGATTCCAGGCATCCCCTAGAGTCTTGGAAAGTGTCTTTTATATGGATAAGGTGGATGCTGCACTCATTTTGTATCATTCTGTATTTTGACAAATCACTAGTTACTAAAAGTATAATTGCTCAAAAACTGTCTTAAAGTGCAAAAGAAGCAAACATATTAACAGCATCAGTTTTAGGTATTTGTGAGACAAGCAATTATTTAAAGAATGGGAAGCAAACCACCTGGTTAGTCCTTCCCCACATGTTGCTGCAATGTTTTCACTGTCTGCCTTCTAAGGTCAGACATTCCTGGCATCCCAGAGAAATAAAAACATACCATCTAATGTATTAACAGGAGTCATGGTACAGCTGGGTGTGGTATAAGTCACAGAGGCCTGAGTGTGAAGATGGATTGGACCAAGTGGGAAAGGCGGGGACACAGACAGGAGGTCCCGCAGGGAGGGTGGGGCGCTCCTCAAACAGGAAGCCAGGGCAGTGGGGCCTCCAATTTCCAAGTAGAGGGAGAAAGAAGGTCGCTGAAGGTCAACCTCCTTTACTAGTCTTAAAGGTACAAAATATTTTAAGAATGTTGGCATACATGAGGTCTGATTGAAATATATGGTGAATGTTTAAGGTTTTTCTAAATTATTACAGTAATAGATACATCGCCATGAATCTCTCTCAAAAATCTTCCCCCTCACTTTGAGCGCACTTATTCCATCATTTCTGTCACTTTCTGAAGTATTCTACAAGTCCTCTCCCATGTCTTTGGTTGTGCTGAACCTTGACTAAAATTATTTCCCTTTCATGGTCATTCCATGGTCAACAGCCAGGAGCCACACAGTGCCAGATCCAGTGAAATAAGGTGGGTGAGGTCATAGCGCCATGTTTTCAGAGGCTGCCATGCCCTTGGGTGACACTAGTAGCAGCGCTCGCTGTATTTTTTATCATGCCTCATATAAAGTTTTCTGAATGGGAATAAAAGAGCAAGAGATAAAGTTATGTCTCTGTAAGTAAAACTTTCTAAGATTTGTTGTCAGTGCAAAAAGATAATATGTAAAACAAAGCATACTAATTCTCTTCACGACAAACAAGAGCAGTAATACATATGTTGCAGATGCCTGTATTCCAGAAAGGAGCCAAAGAAGGACACCTAAAACTGAGAATCGAGAGGGAGTGCCAGTGAGAGGCAGCAGTGGGAAAGGGGTAGCTGAACCGTGTGGTCTGCGTGGTCTTTTTATTTTATTTTCTATTTGCAATTTAAATCTCGGCTACTTGTTTGTAAACTTGAAGTCGATTTTTCTCCATTTTTTTTCTCAGATTTTATTATTTTATTTCATTTTAAGCTCTTTGTACCTGCTTCAATAATACTTCTGGATGGCTTGAGAAGATAAAAGTGCAAGGATCATTATTCTAAAACTTATTTTTATTGTCACCCTTGTTAGATCCCACCCACATAACTGTCTCTGAGGGTTACGTCTTTATAATTTCTTTCTATGAACAGCTTTCTGATTTCAAAAACAACAAATACTTCTAATTTATAGAGTTCTCATAATGAAGTTTTGAATAGTTTTTAAGAGGTACTATATAGAAAAATCTTACATATATTTTTCAGAATTTTACCATTGTGCTGATAAATAAGCATGGATATCGGTGAAGCCTAAGGCTGGGCTGGCCATTGGGGTAAAATGGCTGCTTCCTCGTTTGCCTTCTGAGTTAATCTGTGGTATTTATCCTTGACTCAACTGAGAAGTAGATTTGACAGCTGCCTCTCTTTCCCCTACCATTCTCCACCTCTGGCCCTGCAGGACTACTGTCCCTAGCAAGGGTTTCAGGTCCTGTGCAATGCTGAGGGCTCACAGTAGGGCAGAGATGCAGGTCCCTCAGCCAGGGCTCCTGGTAGGATGCACTAGGTCACTCACCACCCCTGCCCTGCTTGCCCATCATTTCTGGCCACTTCTCCCCCTCCTCAGGGCCCTCAAGACTGGCAAGAACATTGTCAAATACAACCCATTCTTCTCTGTGATATGGCCAAAATGCCAAACCCTGGTCTCCAGAGATCTGAAATCCACAGATGATGTTCTTTCTTACTGAGCCCTTGTGGACTCTCCTGTTTCTCATTCTTTCCTGGGGACTGTTAACTCATCCTGCCCAAGTGCAGGAACAAAAGCAAGTCCTGCTACCTGTGAGGCCAGGGTTCCCAGTCCTCCAGCAAATGCACTCTTCATGATCCATTATATTCACAGCAAAACCTGCAGCCTCGAGTAGCACACAATGCCACACTGTGGCAGAGTTCTGTGCGTTCCTATGAACAGACTCCTGTGGCCATACGTCTAGGATAACCACTGTGAGTGGACAGGATGCACTAGGGACTTCCACACACTGTCCCACTCCATCTCCTGAGACCCAAGGACTCAGCTTAATTTCCCAATGCTTACTTGTGGCTGAGCAGAATTAAAAGAGCAGTCAGACTGAGTCAGAGCCTGGAATCAAACCATTAATGCTGGTTGCTTGGTTGCACAGTGAGCAGTGAGCACTGGACATTGGCACTGGACACTGATGCCAAATGTGAAACCAGCACACAGCACATAGATTAACTTCAGCACCATGTATTACTCTCTTAGGGGTGACACGTGCAGACCGTTACCCAGCTGACACGCTGTTGCATGCTCACAGCCACACAGACAGCTTCCATACGGCCTCCTCCACATGACAAATAGACTGTTTATGAAAACAGTTCCCAATCACAAGCTCAGTATTCCAGAAACCAAGTCAACATTCTAAAATGTCTTTCATGGTATAATGATAGCAGAAGGAATGGATACATATGTAACTGTATTTATCCTCTCTAGTAAATTTAAAAATGCATATCTATCTTCTTTTCTCCTAAATGAGCTGTTTCCAAATACAACTCTCCATAGACCAATCACCTTAAATACATTCCCTAATGTAAGCCCTTTCCTATGCTGCATGATGGACTTGCCCTCCATTCAGTTTGAAAATTATTCAGAGATTGATAGAGTCATAGTTACTTTTCCCTCAATCCTGAGACAAAAATATTGAACACCTAAAATTAAAGGGGAAGAGGTCTATTTAGATCACAGTGTGGTTTCAGCCAATAATCAGCTGGCTCTAAGGCAGGGTGGCCTGGTGGACAGGCATTGTGTAGGAGAAATAGTCCACGGTAGATAGAAGGTAGCAAAGCAACAAGGGATGACCACAGCTCTTTCTAGCCCTTACCCAGGAATACTTAGAGCAGGCAACACTTGATCCTAGTGCCCTTGACCCTAGCTTTGCCCCATAAATCAATCCCAGCATCACACATTCTAGATCCAGCCACCTCCAGAAAAGCCCCCCTTATGACTTCCTGAAGTTTTGGGGGGACACCTAGACACACACCATAACAGACAGCACCTTGAGTGCATTAAAGCAGGACTTAATGTGTTGATGTAGTTTTCTCTGACAGCTGTATAGTTTTCACTGAGTTGTATGTAGTTTTACGTGCCAAGCCCAAGGGTCAGATTCCTTCAAGCCATGTACCTGACTTCAGCCACAGAGCAGCAACATGCACATCCAGCTGGGAAGGGACACGCCCTCCTTGGAGACTGTACCCTGCCACAGTACATACCTGCATTAGTTGTTTGCCCATCCCTGGGACAAGACAATCAATATCTGCAACTTAATTCTTTTATGATTAGGGTACCATTTTTGAAATGGAGCATAATAATGGAATATAAAAAAATTTTCTTATCAAATTTTTGTTCCTTGAACATTTCTAAATAAAATATATGAATTTCACTCAAAAATTCAGAAAATTACAACCTGCAGCATAGATGGGTTAATGAAGAAGAAATGTGTTTGGCTCTCCATGTTTAGTGGATTCCATCAGTGATCAGAAGGCCCAAGTGCAGAAGGGGATGGTGGAAGGGCATAGTGTAAAAACGCTGCTGAAGCCACAGCAGCCAGGAAGCAGCAAGAGGAGCAAAGGGCAAGCATGTGCCCTTCCAGGTGTGGCCACCTCCAGCCTGGCCCTGCCTCCTAACATCACACTTAGCTATGAACTCAACCATGAACAAGTCCACTGGTGCGCATCATGTTGCCATGATCCAATCTCTTTTACACACAGGGATCTTCAGGAGGGACATGTTTTACATAATAGCAGTTGGTGATTTTATTAGCTGACCTGGAAATAATGTTGAGTGCTGAGATGATCTAATGGTCTTATTCTTTATAACTAAAACAGTTCGATTTAAATTTTGACTGCATCCTGCATGCACCACCTAAGGGTCTTGCTATACCACAGAGTCTGTCTTAGCAGCTCTGGGGGGAGGCATGAGAGTCTATATTTTTGATAGGCTCCTAAATGGTGCAAATGTTTCTGGTTCCTGAAAACACAGTAGCCAGAAAGTCTATAAACCTAGGTCTGGGGCCAGGGAGATAGGTCAGTAGAATAAGTGTTTGCCTGGCAAGCACAAGGTCATGAGTTCAATCCCTGGTACCACAAAAAAAAAAAAAAAATTAGGTCTGACCTAGCTGAAGAAACTGGATACTGATGGACAACTGGAGCTCTTCAGAAATAGGTACACTCCCTTCACCTTTCGCTTCTCATTCTGCCAGGCTGCAAGCCCGTTGGTCAGTATCACCTGCATCTGGGTAGGTCTTTCTCCTCAGCTGTCTGGGCTAGCTACCAATCACCCTCGGACACCAGAACTGTGCTTTTCTACCCTGCCAGGCATTTCCTAATCCAGTCCAGATAACACATTGGGATTAGAACACACATAAACACTCCCCAGGTAACTTTTCCTTAAAATGTCACAAGAAATCGGAGATTTTTCAAAGTCAAGGCAAAATGATCATAGGTCACAACAGTGATACTAGCTTGCCAGGGTACAGCGGAAGCTGATAGATCAGTGGATGTGCCTTGTGGTCTTCCTTGAGCAGGCTGCCAGATGCAAGGTTCCAGCATCCTCCCCAGGTACCCTGGCTCAGGACAGGAAGTAAGCAGTAGACTGGATGTGAGTGTATTAGTAAGAGCTCGAGAAGAATGGCTTGCACTGGCCATAGTTCTGGTAAAGTGAGAAAACTAGTGAAACACAGGCAGTGCTCAGCGCTCCACATCAGCAGTGCACGATGCCAGCGCTCCCTGCACTCACACACTGAAGCACTGTGTGTTCCTTTTGTGCATCACTGCTGTCCACATCTACATGTCCTGTAGCATCGCTTGTGCAAGGGGGAGCTTGGAACTGAAGCGTCTGCTACTACATCAGACAGGACACAGAGTCGCCCTTACAGCTTTCTCTTGTTTCTTTTCGTAAGTGGGTAGATGAATACACTAACCATTGAAAAGCCAGCATCTAAGGCAAGGAGATGGCTCAGTGGCATAAGTGCCTGCAGTCCCAAAAACTATTTTTACAGTGTCAGGAACAGAGAATTAACAGTACAAAGACCCCACATCACTTTGTCTGGCAAGTACTTCTATGACGATATGTACAACCCTGAGAACATACCCGATAGCCTGCAACCTCACACAGAACAGTTAGGATGCTCGCTCTGTCTGCTCTCCCAGACTCACTTTAAACACAGCTGTGTAACTGCAGAAGTGAGGTGCAACCCCGCTGGACTGATGGAGGCTCACAGGGGCCTCTGCCATCACCAGATCTCCCAGGTGAGGTCTGGCCCACAGGGAGTGAGCTGTCCAAGTCACCTGTACACAGGGATCCCTTTCTGCAGGAAGCCAGAGGTGCTAACAGTTGTAGCCCTGTGCTAGCTGCTGCTTCTGTCCACCTGTGGAGCTGGCCACATTACCTTGGTGATGCAGGTATTGTGTTGTCCCATGTCACTGGCTGGGCAGGGGTCACTGGCCACAGGGCCCTAGGGTACTCCTAGGGATAGGGGTTGCACCACTTGGAGGGGCACTTGAGCCCCCACTGTTCAACAGGTTGCGGAGTAGGGGTGGCAGATATCCTTGCCTCCTGCACAAGGACCACATGGACAATGTCCTTCCTGGGGTGCCTTGAGAAGGTTACTCAAGAGTTCTGGCTGCAAGACCTCTACCCGACCATGATGTTCTCCCTGAGCCCCAGCCTGGGCAGCCGACCTGAGCCGGCCTGTGACCCCTACCAAGCTGGTCTTGTCCCTCACCCCTCCTCACAGGCCCCTGCCTCCCACACAAGCTGGTGCGGACTTGGGGCTAGTGACTGTAGAGTCTCGCCCCACCTTCTGGCCTCCTGCACGTTTGTGCTGACAGCTAGCCCCTTGCTCCTGCTGCTCACTAGACTGCAGCCAGGCTGTTGCCTCAGAGGGTGGGGACTCTGGGCCTGATCCACCCTCAACTTCCTGGCTCAAGCTACCCCTCCCTTCTTACTCGGGTCACTTTCCTCTGCCCCAACCAGGCCCTGCCCCAGGTCTATAAGAGCTGCTGCCTAGGACCGCCCCAGAGCGGTTGCAATCCAAGCAGTAGCATATGGGGATAGGGCTCTGATGGACACCTGCCTCACTTTCCCCTAAACTGCAGCTGGCTAGTGGCCCATGCTAAGGGAGAAAGAGACAGGAGTGTCTCTGAGCCAGCCCTTGGGCCTTGCCTGGCTTTGTGGGGACCTCACCTGCCTCACTCTGCACAGGTTGCCTCTGGCCTTCAAGACCCCCAACTCTTCCAGGCCTCACTCTCCCCCTGCTGTGCAGACACAAGTGATATGGTGGCTTCAGTGTGCAGAGCAGTGAGTGTCACAGGATGGCACACTCAGCCAGTTCTGTACCTCACCACAGGACCCTTCCATACCCCAGGGTCTCCACACCTCAGTGTCCCCCCACTCTGGGAGAGAGGGGACAGCCCGAATCCCAGTACTGTCACTACAGACTATCCAACTGCTCTGCTCTGCCTGCCCTAGCTGTCATATCTGCTCTCTGATGACCAAACTGTCCCTCCCCCGTGCTTGGATCCAGATCCCCTTCTGTTGTCACAGGGGTCACCTGCAGTGACAAGGACTCCTCCCGAGCCATGTAGGGAGGAGATGGGGAGGCTGCCCTCAGGGCTTCCTAGGTCAGAAGAAAATGAGATCTGACCTAGTTTTATGGGCCCTCAGCCCTCCATGCGAAGCTCAGATAGAAAGGGAACCTTGGAGATTTGTTTATAAAAAAAGAAAGAAATCTACAGTGCAGGCTCCTGGGAGAGGAGGGAGCAGGGCAGCCCAGTGAGGCAAGGCCCTGGGGGAGCCACTCTGCTGGGACAGCCAGTGATGACCCTGACTGCTGAGGGCCTGTGGTGTGGACACCGCCTGGGCCCTGGCTCTAGGAAGCAGGGAACCCAGGGGTCAGGTCTCTGCTTTCCCTCAAGCAAACCTAACTCTTTTCCTGGGAGTGCTTTGTTTTGCTTGGCTGAGAGAAACCACCCAGCAGCTAAACATAGCCTTGTGGCCCTCACAGGTCTTCTCTGTGTGAGCTATCATTAACCACAAGGCAAGGTGGGCATCCCACTGGAGACAGCAGAGACAGCAGCTCTGGCTCTTCCATAGCCTCCATCAGCTCAGGATGACTGACTCACTGCAGAATCACAGCGGTAATTCTTCTGTACCCATATTCCTAGAATTAGAGGGACTTGCCCAAAAACAATAAGAATAAACATGAGAGAATACCACCAGTCATCTTGGATAACCACAAATAGATTCTTGATATAGTTTTTATGTGCTCACATACAAATTTGAAGAAAAATGGCTATATCTTTTGCACCTTATTTATCAAAACCATTACTTCATAGCTAACCTTCCTGTGGCTTCCTGTATCACCTGCCTTGTCTGCAGAGCGCGGTTGGTAGAATCCCAAGCCCTAAGCAGCTCTGCACACAGTAGTGGGTGCCACTCTCTGTGTTTGGTTGCCCTGGATCCCCCTTTTTAAACTGCTTATTTCAAACAGACTTTGACAACGGGGAGCATGCTGCCTGAGCCTGACCCGCAGCAGGTGGTGTGTGAGGAAGCTGCTTGCCAGAGCCTGGGTGCGATGTTGGAGCACTGCCTGTCCAGGTCCAAGCGGACCAAAATGGGGTACTTCACAGTCCTGGTGCCTGAGCGGCTAACTCGATGCATTGCCCCAGATGTCCTGTGGCTGTCGTCCACAGAGCCCTGCAGCCTTTGGAGCTGCGTGATACAGGTACAGCTGGAGGTGGACAACATGTGCATGAGGCTGAGCCCGATCGTGTGCAGGGCCAGCGTAGCACCCACATTCGAGCTGACACTGGTGTTCAAGAAGGAGCATGGCTCCTGGGGTGGCTTCAGGGACATCTTTGGAAGAGGCTGTCTCTCCTTCAGCCAGGGGCGCATTCTGATTCTCAGCTCTGGCTTCCGACTTGTCAAGAAAAACTACTCTGCTGGGACCCATAGCCGCTGAAGAGCGCTAGAAATGACATGTTTTCAGGAGGTTCTTTGGGGATCTGGTGATAAAAGTCCATAGCTGCTTGAGCACAGTCATCTGTCGTGTGCTCTGTTGCCCTCAGCAAAACTCAGTGAGGCCACTACTTTCCATTTGTCATTAGCGACGAGGTGATCAGCTCTAGGAATGATTCTGTGGCTTTTGAGAAATAACCCAAGAAAATCCATTTTATGCATATATCATGTTGGGCCGGCCAAATAGTTCAGTGGATTAAAGCACCTGCAAGCAATTGCAGGGGCCGGGGTTCCATCCCCAGGCCTGCTGTGCCAGCCCTGCCCCCAGGGCGCGCTGAGATGGCAATTGAGAGTGGGCATGGTGACACGCCTGTAATCTCAGCTCTTGGGAGGCTGTAAACAGGTGGATCACTACAAGTCTGATCTAGTAGTGAGACCCTGAAC
>NW_004524759.1:1215318-1222400 GCF_000260255.1 Octodon degus | reverse complement strand
CCAAAAGTTTTTGTAGGCATTCTTGGGAACCAGGTGTTCCCATTGTGACATTCACAGTGTATTTCCTCTAAGTGCCATCAAACCTTATACAGTGATGCTGGGTTCCAGGGGCATCCAGGGGCCCAGCCCAGCTTACACTCCAGGAAGAGCTCCTGAGAGCTCCCTTGGGTGACAGTAAGTGAGACACATCACAGTCACCTGTAGTGCCCCCCTGATGACACGCCTCCATGTCATGGTGACTGGATGACTCTGATGACTCTTTGGAACCAAACTCAGACCTCTTCTTCCTCTTCCTCCTCCTCCTCCTCCTCCTCCTCCTCCTCCAGTACTGTGTGTAGTCTGCACCAGACAAGTGGGAGTGTCACCCTTTCTGCATCAGTTTTAGCTGATGCCATCCAAGGAACAGTGACTACAGGGCCAGGAGGGTGGGAAGAACTTGGCAGTGGGGCTGGGGTCTGAGTGAGGCCAGGAGGGCAGGGCTTTCCCAGCCCCTCTGCACTGGGCACAAGGTTAGTGATCAGATATTGATGTTTGCAGGGTAGAAGCTCTTCAGGACAGAGACCACAGGTCAGGTCCCAGAGTCTGGCAACACCAGCTCCCTCCCACCAGAGAGTAATAAAGGCCTGAATTTTTCTCTTATTTAGACGAACTAGAGCTTTGCCTGTTTATCATGTAGAGAGCATTTTATTCCCCACAGCCACTCAGTCCACAAGACCTTTGCCTTTCCTGTACCTGAGGCAGGAACTGGTGGTTTTGTGCTAGTGTGAACAAAAACAAGTGGGATTCTGTTACCCTCCAGGTGACCAGAAATGCCACTGCTTAGAGAAAAAACATTTGTTGGGTTCTAACAAATCCAAATGTGCAAGGCTTGTGAAGACACAGGAAACATGCAGGACAGGTGATGGCCCATTGGCGCTATGATATCCGCCACCACCACAAGGGCTCTGAGGACCACGGCATCCATGCAGCATCTTAGGGTCACTACCACCAAGCATGGGGCTCCTTGGGGGGGGTTACATGGTTGGTCACCAGCAGCAGGTTCCTCTCCCTGCCCTGGACAGAACAACAAGGATTTATAGAGCCTTGTACGTCAGCATTCCTGTTAAAGGAAACTGGAGTATCTCTATTTTTAACAATAAAGCATTATGTATGTTTAATTCGCTTGTATTCTTTGTCTTTTCAAAATTTATACCACAATCACCCTAAGAAATATTTAACAATTTTTGGAGAGATACAAGATAATTATTCCCCTTTTTGATAGAGCCAATTTGTTGTCTCAGTTTTCTTTTTAATTTTTTTTGGTTTTAATTTTTTAAAGAGAATGAAAAATAGTAAAAAAAAAAAAAAATAGAAACGATACAGAATTTCACTAAACAAAATGATAGGAATTAAACAATGTTTGTTATATTGTACATTGTTGACTTCAAAGTAGTTGTTCAGATTACCAGCATGCAAAAGTGGTCAAAAAATATAAAAAATTGAAAGGAGAAAGAATGAAATATTTAGGCTCCTTTCAATGAATCACCAGAAATCAGCAGTGCAATCATACAAGCTATCTTGTATACATACACACATATGTTTTTCCCATTCCTTCTTGCTTGTCTCCTTTCTCTCATCCCAGTTGTTCCTTCCTGTTGAACTGTTCTGTTTCCTTTCACAGTGTCTATTGTACCTTTCAGGTTTTATTTATTGTTTCAGGTTCTTACACTAATGAGACAATACAATATTTATACATGTAGGCTGATTTATTTCGCTTATGTGTATGGTCTCATAATTGCATTCATTTGCTATAAAAGCCCCAATTTTATCTTTTTTTATAGCTGAGTAATACTTCATTGTATAAAATACCACCTCTGGAGAGAGCGGGACATCAGGCTTCTGCACTAGAACTTTCCTTGTGGTAACGAGGGAAGACCAGTGACCACCCAGTGCGGAAGCTGCAGAAGGTTTAAAAATGGATGATGTTGAAAAAAGCAAGAAAATTTTTGTACAGAAGTGTGCCCAGTGCCACACTGTTGAAAAGGGAGGCAAGCACAAGACTGGGCCAAATCTCCATGGTCTCTTTGGGTGGAAGACAGGTCAGGCTGCTGGATTCTCTTACACAGATGCCAACAAGAACAAAGGTACCACCTGGGGAGAGGATACATTGATGGAGTATTTGGAGAATCCCAAGAAGTACATCCCAGGAACAAAAAATGATCTTTTCTGGAATCAAGAAGAAGGGAGAAGGGGCAGACTTAATAGCTTAACTCAAAAAGGCTACTAATGAGTAACAGTCACTGCTTTACTTATTACAGAACAGAAATGTCTCATGGCTTTTGTATGTGTACCATAATTTAATCTCATACACCAGAATTCAGATCATGAGTGGCTAACAGAATATTTTTGTTGGACAGTCCTGATTTAAATAAAATTGGCTTAGTTGCTGCTATGCTGTCTCTCAGGTAGATGGTTGTTCAAAAAGAAGAGAGTGGTGGGGCAGGGGAGATAGCTCAGTTGAATAAGTGCTTGCCTGGCAAGTGCAAGACCTTGAGTTCAATCCCCTGTTCCGAAAAAAAAAAAAAAAAAAAAGAGAGAGAGTGGTGAATGAAAGCAAGAGACAGGAAAAGGAATATTGTGTGTCTGTCCTGCTTCAAGGTTGTATACGGCTAGTTTTTTGGACTTATGTGTAAACATAAGAAGTATATAATTCTTTATGCCTATTTTTTAAATATATTCTAATTTTTAAATGTTTTTTTATCATATTCGGTGGGGACCTAAAGTTCAACATATCAATATTTGATGAAAAATACCTGTTTCATGTTATGCCTAAGATGTTTGATATTCAGACAGATAGTGAGCTTAAGCTTAACAACCTAAGTTGTATGGTAATAACAATAAGCTTGTTTTCTGGAGGGTTAACAACCTAAGTCTGCAGACCAAATTAGAGAAAAAGGAGGGCTGCAAGGAAAGCCAACATTTTGACCCTAGCCCTCGAAGGTCAATTAAGACTCAGGACATATGAGAACTTGTACTGTTACATTATGTAACTCGGTAGTGTCCCAAATTTTCTGATCAAGGAGATTATGGAGCCAAAGAGGAAAGTGATCGATGATGTAGAGTGTGCCTAAGGAGAGTCACATGGAGAGAAAACACTCTCTCAGGCTTTCACAGAGAGCACATTGGCCAAGCAATGGCCGTGACTCATCCACATGGCTCACACTGACAAAGGTTCTACAATCTGAGGTACAGGATCTCAGAATAAATCCTGAGGGGATTTCACTGACCTTATCAGACCCAAAAGCTACAACTCTTGTTGCAGAGGTCCTGCTTTATCTTGGTCTTAACCATCCAGCAGAAAAGTATAAAAAAGAAATATAAGAAGTAAAGCCATGCTGTTATGTTGATCTATAGGGGACTCGGGTCAACAATTTCTGACATTGCCAGTGAAGCGGAAGACCCAATACTATTATGGGCTACTGGGCTCTTTTAGAATATTTTGCTGAGTTTACACACCTATAATATTCAAATAATGGAGCTTAACAAAAAAAGGGTATACAGATGAATGTACATTTTGTATCTGTGTATTCAAAGTGGCTAGAATAGTTATATAGTTACATTCTCTTAATGAATAGAGTGATTTGTTCTAATGGTGTTTCTAAATAGAATATTATGTCTGCATCTTGTACAGCAATTAACCGCTAGGAAGCATGTATGCAATGTGTTAATTATTGAAACTGTCCTACCAATTTGATTTGAAACTGTCTCATTGTTATTTGTTTCTCAATAAAATTATGAAAAAAAAATAAAATAAATAAAATTGGCTTGTAGTTAAATGTATATCATTCAAGGTTTGATAGTAATTCCAGTTTAGTAAATACTATCACTGTTTTCCTTTCTAAATACATGGTTGGACTTGATTAGTAATGTTCAACTTTTCACAAAGATTAAGAATGTCATCTCAAAACTACTGAAGGTTGGTTTTGTATTTAGATTTATATAACTAGTTATGTGAATATGTTTAAATATTGAGAGAATCTTTCATTGTCTCAAAACCAAGCAAGTCTCCGGTGTTTCAGTTTGTGTTTATTAGCCTGTTAAAGGGAGTGGTTAAAGACAAGAAAGCTATGTCTATATTTTTAGTCTTGACTATGCCAATTTAATTAAAATTCCCTATATCTAAAAAGTGCTGCCTTTTACTTATTGAAAGGCATTTTAGTGTGGTGTATGTATAATACCAAATAAAGAATACTTGACATTTTTCACATTTTATAGTTGATCTGCAAATTCAAATCCTTTTAAGAGTTAGCATGATATAACAGCAAGTTATACTTTTGATTTCTTTAGGTCAGACTGAGTTACTGTTCATGGTAATATTTATTTCTTTTTTTTTTTTTTTCGGAACTGGGAATTGAACTCAGGCCCTTGCACTTGCCAGGCAAGTGCTTATTCTACTGAGCCATCTCCCCAACCCCCCAAAATCACAGTGTTTATCTTTTTTTATGACAGAACCAGGAGTAGAACTCAGGCCCTTGTGCTTGCCAGGCAAGTGCTTATTCTATTGAGCCATCTCCCTGGCCCCTCATGGTAATATTTAAACAGCTATTCAAAAACACAAGACTAAAACTTTTACTGTTGTCCGTGTGATTCGTAGTGGTGCTTCCTGTCAGCTCATTAGAAGGACTAAAGTGAGGAAGGTGCAACATGAGCACAAATTTGTATGTGACCATAATACTTAATTAAAAACAAATCAGATTGAAAAAAAATAAAGAAATAAATTAATTAATTAAATACCACATCTGTTTTACCCATTCCTCAGTTGATAGACATTTCTGTTGTTGTGGTTTGCCTAGTAACTTTTCAACTTTTTCCTAAGACTTTGTATGGGAAGACATGGAGCTCCTTTGGCAAATGCTATTTAAAAGAAAAATCTCAGAACTCACTGTACAAAGGTTTTTGCGTAGCTCTTCTGATGGCCAAGCACAATGATGCCAGGGTACAGGATCAGTGTGCTACTCCTTTTATCACTGTGTTCTACTTGAGCAGAGAACTAGCACCCTGCTCTCCACCCTAATTGCTGATCTGCTGCACCTGTCTTTTCTGTTGCTCTTGCTTACAGACACCACCCCCTTCTCACACCTGATGACCCACCATTGCCTAGTGCAGAGACCACCAGGTGCTATGTGTTCTTCACTATCCCAGGAGCTTCACAAGATCATCCCATTGACTCCTCAGCAGCCCCCTGGAGGGGGAGTGCTGTCACACCAGGCTTATAAATGACAAGGACAAGTCATTTGCCCAGAGATGTAAGCCATGCCGCAGCCAGGGCTGAACAAGGAAAGTGCGCCCTCTACCAGGGCTATGAGAGATGAGATGCTGGATGCCATGGGCTCACAATTGAGACCAAAAACTCTGACGTTGGACGTTGGACAGGAAGGGAGGATGAGTGTGCTATGGATGCCCACCCTCCCAAGGACAAAGACTTCATTGTCTAGTCAAGAAAGAAGCACACACTTCAATTCCAGCCCTACCCCATCCCCAAGAGAAGTTGACCTGGTGACTTCTACTACTTTCTAGTAAAGTCTGCAGTCCCATATAAACTACAATGAGCCCTGAGGTGGGCTATGTGCTGGCCCCCTGAGAACACAGGCTATTTCCTTGTCCCCTGCTTAGTTCTTGACAGTCATGGATTTATCCTCCTTGACCTGCTTCCCCAAGCACTGGGTCTACATGTGAAAACTGTGACCAGTGTATAGATTCATTTGTAGAGACTGGATCCACAAATGCAGTATATCTTTCTGTGGGTGAAGGGGAGATGAGACATTTTGTTCTCTCTGGGGCTATCCACACCTCACCCAGGTGTACTCTGTGAAGGTCTGTGGTGTCCACGTGTGTGACCCATTATACACAGTTCACAGTTAGTGCAGTAGGCTTAGGAAAGTGACGATAGTAATAACAGCATGCTGAAGTTCAGCAGGGACTAGCAGGAGAGGGTGGCAAGGGGTAGGGCCCTGTTTTAGGGCCTGGACACCCATATGGACTCTGTTACTGATTGCAGACTCAGAAACTCAGTCCCTTCCTCAGCATGGGCCTCAGGCAACAGAAGAGGCAGATGGCAGAGAACCTCACAATCTGGAGGTGGTACACAGTTCCTGGCCCAATGCACACATCTGGGCAGTGTGGGAACAGTGTGCCTGAGGGGACAGATCCTGGTGAGCTGCCATATGGGACAGGCTTGGTCACAGACCTGCTCAGATGCAGAAGGGGGTGAGGGATAAGGCACCGACCTCGGTCTCCAGCTGGTGAGGGGTTGTGTCTGCAACCATGCTATGCCAAGCATCTGAGTGGAGGCAGTACATGTAGATTCTTGCACAGTGAGCATTAAAAATCAATCCTTACTAAATACATTTTTAAAAATTTTTAAAAATCAATCCTAAGCTCAATAAATGAGCAAGAAATTTTAGAAGACAACAGAATTTTTATGATTTTGATGTGAGGAAAAATTTTCTAAATAAGATGCCAAAGTGCATTGAAATGTCCATTAAATGATCCTACTCAGAGGATAAAAATAAAATGCAGAATTGAAGAAAGTTTATTCAACATATAACTAAAGAAGGCAATAACTAGAACTTATCAAAAGTTCCTTCGAGGGCTGGTGAGATGGCTCAGTGGTCTAAAACACCTACTTGGAACAGGCTAAGCAAAGCACAGAGACCGCGGTTCAATCCCCCAGCACCACATGCCAGCCAGCCCCGCCCCTGGTGGGCTGAGCTGGACACACACATACATACACACACACACACACACACACACACACACACACACACACACAAATAAATAAATTAAAAAAAAAAGTTCCTTCGAAGTGGCAAGCAAAACACAAACAACTCAGGAAAACGTATGGGTGAAAGCTTGCAGGACCACTGCAGAAGAGCCTATAAATACATGAAAAGCCCTCAGTCTAAAGAGTTATCAGGAAAATTCAGATTAAAAGCATAGTTAGCCATGGTGGATACACGTGCATCCTGGAGAAGAAAACCAATGATTTTTGTAAGTTGGTGAAGACCTGAGGAAGAAAACAGCATGTTAATAAATTTATTTCT
>NW_004524759.1:1210375-1214918 GCF_000260255.1 Octodon degus | reverse complement strand
TGCAAAAAAAATAAAAAATAAAAATAAATAAAAATAAAAAAATAAAAAATAAATAAATAAAAAAAATAAATAAAAATAAAAATTCAGTGATTCCTGTGCATAAGTTTTAGAACAGTGACACATCCAATGAGTCAGGAGTTATGTGGGAGTAACAAAGGGAGCTCAGAAACTATGGAAAGTCATAGTAGTGGTCTTTTCTGTAAATGTGAAGGTAGGCATATCATTGGCTCTTCACTCCTGCTGTGTGTTCAACTACATATAATCAATCTCTTCTTATAAATCTCTCTCATACTTATGTAACAAAATATTTAGAAATTATAAAAGGCTAATGGCAATTTTTAAAAATTTATTAAATTCAATCTGTACCTGTAGTAGTTATGCCTGAGTTGTGGGACACTGCACTCTCGAGTGGACTAATCTGCTGATGCCCATGGCTGAAGTTGCTAGTATAAGAGCCCCGGAGAGAGGAGGTGAGTCACTGGGACTCTGACGCAAGAGGAGCTCTTGCTGGCCTCTTCCCTGCTCTGCCCATGGCCTCTCCACACCTTCTGCCATGGAGCCAGCTTAAAGCCAGCTATCCACGGACTGTACCCTCTGAAAGGGTGAGCCAAATAAACACCCTCAAGTTGAGTTTGGTCAGGTATGTCATCCTTGCAACACAAAATCTTACAATACCTCTACCTAAGAACTTTTCTACATTTCCAAGTATACTTTCACTGAACTTGCTCCAAGAGACAAGAAGTATTCATAATTTATCTGAGCCTCTGAGTTTTCTAGCACACATATTTTAAGCAAACTGCTAGCTATTATAGCCCACTTTCAGCTATTTGCACCAGGAAAGGGAGCCATGGGATAAATAAATGAAAACAGCATAAAATACAAAAATCATTACCATTTGGCTATGGGCTCTGTATGATTAATCCTCTGACAGAATTATCTCTGCAGAGGATAATAGAGAGTGATTTTTACTGCCTGAGCACACAGTATCTGAAAAATTATGGCAGACCATGCTGAGGAATGCAGATGAGTTACAGGAGGCTGTGGAGGAATATTCACCTAGGTACATCAGGTCCGATAACAACTAGAAATGGAAGTTGGTGGGTTTGTTCGCATATCAATATTAGCTAATAATTTACAAATATATATTTTAATGCCTTCTCAATCAACCTAAAAGCTGAAAGAAAGCAAAGCAAATAGTTCATTCATATAAGTCAAGTAACTCATATTGACTTTGCTGAGAAATAAGAAATTTATGAAACCTCTTTTCACAACTTCAGATTTAAAGCTTTTCCCAAGGGCCAGTGAGATAGCTCAGTGGACTAAGTGCCTGCGTAGGCAAGTGCAGGGACCAAGTTTTGATCCCTGGCACCACATGCTGCACCTGGTCTGCCCCTGGGTGTGCCGAGCTGGCCACTGAGACTGGGCAGGGGAGCACATACCTGTAATCCCAGCACTGGGGAAGCTGAAAATAGGAGGATCGCTAAAAGTCTAAGCTGCGTAGTGAGACCCTGTACCAAATACATTTAAAAAGAAAAGGAAAGAAAACATAAACCTTTTCCCAACCTGTAGTGTCCTATGTACACATATGTTGTCAATGATTTCTGTCCTTCAGAGAATTTTCCTCTAGCTACCACAAAACTCAAATGGAGCTTGTTATAAACAGTAGGTAACTGTGCATTGTGAAGGAAATACTAGTGGCGAGACAGACAGGTTTAACTGGAAGGAAACTGATTCCTTTGTTAGGAACTGTCCAGGCTAGAAATTAACTCAACTTTCAGGATAATGTGTTAGCAGCCAAGCCTAGAGGTGCACATCTGTAAATCCCAGAAGTATAGGAGGCAGAGGCAGGAGGACTACAAATCCTAGCCCAGCCTAGACAACTTAGTGATTTACTGACAGCCTCTCTTAAAATATCTTAGAAAGGGCTGGTGAGGCAGCTCATGCAAAGAACCTGAGTTCAACATCCAGGACTGCAGAGAGAGAGAGAGAGAGAGAGAGAGAGAGAGAGAGAGAGAGAGAGAGAGAACTGGACATTGGTTAGCAGCCATACAACTCCTGGGTCAGAGAAGAAAGACATTACTTATGTACAACAAACAGCATGAACCCTGGCTGTAGTGGATTACTAACTAACTGGTCGTCAGCTTATTATACCCAGCTGAATAAAACTAGCATGGTGGTGGGTATGGAATGACTACCTGACAGCTGTTGCCAGCAGCATAAGAAGCAGAACAGAAGAAGCTTCCAAAACACTGTTAGGGATGCTGTTTGAAGAAGCTGTTGGATCTGTTGGAGGCTGCTAGTTCTGTTGGGCTGTTCTGCTTGAGGACCTTGTGATGCTGGCTTTCCCAATGAACTTTGGAGGAGCTCTGGTCCTCATCTTGAGAATCACTTCCTGGCTCCAGGGGGAAAGATGGTGCACTGCTCAGCCTCATGGAGAAGCTTGTTGCATTGGCTTTCCTGATGGAAACTCAGTTTTCCTCATCTCTGGATGAGCTTAGGACCTCATTGTTGCTGGGGATGGCTATGGCACTTTTGGGGAATCTCTGGTGCTTACCTTGAGTGTTGCTTCCCAGCTCCAGTTTAGATTCCTCAGCCTACTGGCACATATCCTTCATACCTCTGCTATAGACTTACTGACTTCCACCACTGACCTTTGGGCCTCTCCAGCACAGATCCATGAAGCAGGCCTGCCTGAGACTTTGTTGTGGGCTCTAGGCCTCCAGTTAGACTTGTGGTAGGCATTATTATGAGCTCAGGCCCTCAGATGGATTCTTCAGTGTTCAGTGTATGGATAGATTTCCTGCACTTGCTGTATATAATTCTTTTGGTGATTCCTAATAAAATATAAAATGTGTCCTGTATTATATTCACCTTGCAAGAAAAGCACCTAAACCACACCACCAGTTGATCTGCATCAGCCTCTATTCCCTTCAGGTACAACAGGAGCAATGCAACCAAGTCCAGACTGATGCTTATGACAGGAAGGAGCCTTGAATCCAGAGAACTCAAATACTTTATAATAAGTATGCATGTTCTTGTTCCAGGGGAAGACATACTTATCTTCCATGGTTGTCGCTCCTCTGGAACCATATCAATCAGGACCTCACCTATAAAATGTGTGCAAAAATGAAAGGTCCAGAGAGAGGTGCCTCCCATCAGACAGTGTTCAGAGGTAGCATTTCAAAGTTCCCAGGAAGCAAGCTCAATAAACAAGTCACTCTGCTGTCTTCTATTACATGTCATGTAGTCTGATCGCAGATCTTATAGTCATATTTTACACAGATTCTTTTATTGACTTTTTATCATACATATTTCACACTGGCTCCTTTTTTATCATATTAATGACTATTTTGTGAACAACTCATATTTAGCTATAGGGGATGGTAGGGATTGAACCCAGGACTCTCCCAATGAGCTACATCCCCTGCTCTTATTTTCTCTCTCTCCCTCTCTCTCTCTCTCTGTTTAATAATTTTATTGAGAAACAAGTAGCAATGAGACCATTTTAAAACTGATCAGTAGGACAGTTTCAGTAATAAATGCATTGCACATGGTTGTCTCAGTGGTTATTCAGTGTACAAGATGCAGACATGACATCCCGTCCACAAACACTATTAGAAAAAAATCTTCTTATTCATTAAATTAAGAGAATGTAGCTGAATATCTATCCTAACTATTTTGATTATACAGACACAAATTCATCATTCATTTGTATCTTCTTTCTGTTTAGTTTTGTCAGAGATGGGATTCATTTGTCATTTAAATATTGTAGGTGTGTGAATTCAACAAAATATTCCAATATACTCCAGTAGTCCAAAATAGTATTGTGTCATCCACAAGACTGGCAAAGTCAGAAGTTGTTGACCTGAGCCCTCTATACCCCAACATACCAAGATGGCTTCACACCTTATACCTCACTTTTATACCTGTCTGCTGGATGGTTAAGACCAAGATAAACCAAGACCTATATAACAAGAAATGTAACATTCGCATCTGATAAAGTAAGTCAAGTACCCTCAGGATTTATTCTGTAACCCTGTACCACAGTTTGCAGATCCTTTGTCAATGCCAGCCATATGGATGAGTCATGGGCATTGCTTGACCAATTTGCTGTCTGTGAAAACCTGAGAGAATGTTTTCTCTCCCTGTAACTCCTTAAGCACACTCTGTGACATCAATCACTTTGTTCTGTGGCCGCCATAAATTCCTTAATCAGAAAATTTGGGATACAACTGAATTAAATGATGTCACAGTATAGGTTCTTCTATGTCCTGAGTCCTCACTGACATTAAAGGCTAGGGTAAAAATGTTGGATGCCCTTCAGCCCTTCTATTTTTCTAATTTTTGCTCTGCAAACAAGGTTTGTTAACCCCCCAGAAGAGAAGCTTATTATTACCCTACAACATATGCAGTTGGGTTTAACCTCACTATTTGTCTGAATATCTAACATCTTAGGCATAACATAGAACAGGTATTTTTCATCAAGTATTGATATTTTAAACTTTAAGTCCCTATATAATTCGGAGAAAAAAATTAAAAATGA
>NW_004524759.1:1173395-1194497 GCF_000260255.1 Octodon degus | reverse complement strand
CACTCGTATAGAAAACCCACTACTGTTATGGACTACTGGACTACATTGGAATATTTTGCTGAATTCATGCACCTACAATATTTTCCTGACAATTGAATACCCTTCTTTAACAATACTAAACAAATAAGGAGATAGAAATGATGGACCATTTTTTATCTGTATATTCAAAATAGCTAGGATAGATATACAGCTACTTTCTTTTATTTCAATGAATAGAAAGATTGGTTCTAATAGTGTCTGTGGACAGGATATCATGTCTGCATCTTGTAAAATGAATAACCACTAAGACAATAATATGCTATGTATTAATTATTGAAATTGTGCTAGTAATTAGTTTTAAAACTGTCCCAATGCTATTTTTTCTCAATATTTTTTAAAAAGAAAAGAATAATATTTAAAGAATATGAATAAACATTACATATTTTTACACAGAAATTTAGAAATCTAGTAGCAGGACAGTCCTGTGACATTTTTTTCTTGTCTCTATTTTTATTTATTATCCTTTTTTTAAAACAAACATTTGCTTGAGAGACAGTATGGCAATAATTGGTATGTCATGGCAAGCAATACTTATTTAGAAGACCAGAATGACAGCCATTCCAAGCATGGTCATAGTATTACACATTGCTATCTTCAGTGCAGTTGCTTAGTTCACAGGTATCAGCATATATAGTTAGTTAGGGTGAGAATCCTACCAATATACTGCTAGTTTCAAAAACCTGCTAATGTTTCTCAGGATAATTGCCTTACCAATCTTGTGCATATAAGTATATAGCTTTGTCCCTGTCCTGTTTCCCAACTTTTCTCCTTGCCCTCTGCTCATTGTCCAATCCTCAAGTTCTCACTTTCCTTCTAATTGTATTATACCTTTCTATTTGTATTTCTTCTTTGAGTTCTTATACTAGGGAGATTATACAATATTTACACATGTGGGTCTGGTTTATTTCACTTATGAGTATATCTCCAAGTTGTATCCACTTGAATATAAGTGCTTCAAATTTATTATTCTTTACAGCTGAGTAATATTCCATTGTATAAAAATATCACATCTTTTTCATCCATTCCTCAGGTGATGGGCATCTTGGTTGTTTCCAAGATTTGGCTATCACAAATTGTTCTGCTATAAACATAGGTACACATACATCTCTATGATATGATGTTTTCAGTTCGCCCAGGAAAATTCCCAGTAGGGGGATAACTGGCTTGAATGGGACTTCCAGTTCTAGGTTTTTAAGGAGTCTCCACACTGATTTCCATAATGGTTGCATCAGCCTACATTCCCACCAGCAATGGAGAAGGGTTCCTTTTTCCCCACAGCCTCTCCAACACTTGTTGTTAGTTGATTTGTTTATGATAGCCATTCTTTCTGGGGTGAGATTCCCTTTTTTTTTTTTTTTTTCGTCTTGAGACATGATGTCAATGAGTTGCTCAGGTTGGTCTCCAACCTTCCATCCTCCTGCCTCAGCTTCCTGAGAAGCTGGGATTATAGTCCTGTACCCTCACTATAACTGACAATGTATTATCCTTATTTCATAATACTGAAAAAATAATTTTAATGGTATTAGCAGGAACAAGTTCTCCCACTAACTTCCCACAATGTCCCATGTCCCTAGTGATATGTGGCCTCTCTGGGGCAGAAGGTGAATCATCTGTAAAATAGTGCTAAGTATGGATCACAAATCCCTATGGACTCCTATAAACATCTTATTTCATACATGCCTTATATTCACAAAAAAGGCACTAGGCATTCACTCAACACCAGTTCCAGTCTGCTGGGGTCTGTGGTTGGGTCCTAATGATGAGATTGATATTGAGAACAGCAGTAGTTGGAGACGCATTTGTACGCATGGGCTATGACGGAGGTGCTGTTCTGAGCTCTGCAGCTTGCCCATCATGGACAGGCAGGGTTCTTTGAAGGAAGGAGGCCATGTGGAGCTTGAAACTTTCTGTGGGATATCCAGAAACAGTGAGAGTACAGGGAGGCAGGAGAGAATAGCAGGAAGGTTCTATCAGCTGGCTGCACAGGACAGTTGTGGAGTAACACTGGAGTCTTAGCCCAGATCTCACAGAGGTGTCTGACAGTCACTTCCATGGTATCCAAGTGCTCCATCCTAACAGAGTGTGGCAGTCATCAGAACACACTGGCTCTTTTCCTAAGGTTGTGCAGTACCCCTATAGGAACAACCAAGCACAAAGGGACCTGTGCAACACTCACAGCCAGCGATACAAGGATCAGTGCTCAGAATGATCTCAGTGAGTGTCAGGATCGCCACACCTGCTGGGTCACTTAGATGAGCAGAGCAGATCACAGAATGTACAGGAATTTATTGTGGACAGCACGGATGGAATCAGCATCAGTGGTGGTTCTCACAGCATGATAGCAGCTGAGCTGTCATTAGTCCCATAACCTTCCTCTTGCCAGTTTTCTTAAGAAAAGAGGCCACATGAAATCCAGAGGAACTGGACCTGAAAACTATCATGTGACATAAGTGGATCCAAGCTGCCTAAGCAATGGCAGGGAGCATGAGACCATGTACCACGCAGACTCCTTGTCCCCCTGAGGGCAATAGAATTCCACTGGCAGGAATGTTGGAGGAAGCTTGAGTCTTAGAGAAAGGAGGATGCACAAGGACAGAGAGACAGTCACTTAGGGAACTGACTCGTACAAGTGTGCTCCAGCCAGCAGGCTGGAGACCTTGGAAGAGCTGCAGGTGGCATCCAAAGTCTGCAGGGAGAAGCCCTTCTGGCCTGGCAGAGACTGCAGCATTCTCTTCCATCTACCTCATCACGGACCCGGCCACCACCCCATGTGAGCTAATGGGCCTCTTACTGCCACAGAGTACATCGTGTCGATGTCCGTGTGCCTGCACCTTTTCCAGCTCATCTGCATCCACTGAGCTTCTCTTCCAGAAGCACAGGAAGAAGCCATAAATCCAGCTCCATGGGACATCTACAATTGGCTTACGGCCACTGAGGTTCAGGGAGCTCAAGGCGCGAGGTCATTAAGGCAGAAAAGGGTTTCTGCTGCAGTTCAGGCATTGCTGCTCTGAGCTGGTTTCTCTCCACTCCTCTGAGGTTAGAGTATTTCAGCAAATTGCCCAATGTAAAACAAATCTCTTATGAAAGTTTTAGAACCCATCTTTCTATACTTCAGGCAGGAAAAATGAAGTTGCTTCTTTTAGAAACTTGGGAATTAGGCCAAGAAAGTAAACAAAAAAAAAGCTAAAAGAAACAGAAACTGCCTCTAAAATGAGAGGCTTTCTGTTTGATTGCATTTAAAGATTCCCCTGACAAGCATGCTGTCCTCATCATTTTCACTTTTTCTACTCTTCTTCAAGTCCCATCTTCATAAGACTGGCATTTGGGGTTCGTAGGGCAGTTTACAAGTGTGTTTATCCTGCGTGTACTGCTTAAGCAGAGTGCTTCTGTCACTAGATCATAGTTCATAAAGCACCACGTGGTTGAGAACGGGAATGGTCCTCACACAGGTTGTCGGGTCCTGTGGCCCTGCAGGCAAATGCAGCAAAGTTGAGAAGAGCTGCTGCCTAATGTGACCTCTTGTTCAGGCAGGGCAAAGTGAGTCACAGGAGGGGTGCAGCATGATGATGATAACAGGGACTCCAGCCGACAGCAAAGCTGCACTCCTGTGAGCATAAATGCATGCTGCAAGCATGGCTCAGTGAGGGCACAGGACAGCATGCCAGCCCATACTGACTGTTTCCAACTTGGCCTTTCCCATGGACCAGATCCCAGCACAGAGACGGTGCTTGATAGTGCGCATGAGCAGCAAGGCACTCGGCTCCTCCAAGCCTCCTGATTACCAGGTATGGACACAGCAGGACCTGCTGGCATACTCAGGTGGCTTCGGGACTGGGGAGAAGCCCGCAGATGAAGCCTGCAGATGTGTGACAGGGTGGGCCAGACTCCAAGGCCAGTGCTTGGCATCAAAGCATGATGTCTGATGAGCACTCCACTCTCCATTACCCTAACATCCATGTGAAAGAATTGGAGCTACTGAGGAACAGACTTCAGTTCAGTAATGAAAATAATAGCCCTTTTAGCCATCTAAGCCAGAGGATGGCAGCCTGCCTTCTGGCTGGTTAGAATGAATGCTGTGACAAGCTGGTGCACATGCACAATGGCCTGGCTGCTCTCACATTAAAATCTGCATTTCTGTTCTTTCCAATACCTGAAGGTGTAGGAGCAGCTGCTTTCCCCACTGTGGCCATGACATCCCTTCTGCCAGGATGGAGGCCTTTGGCCACTAGGGTTGTCCCAGATTGTGTCACCTGCCAGGAGGCTCTGCAGAGCACCAATAATATTTTAATAGATTCAAAGAAAGGCCCATTCCCTTGGGAGGATTCACTGGCTCTCAAATTCCTGGGGCTTCCAGTCATTGATCAGCTTCCATTTCTGCTGTTGTTTCTAGCCTAGCAGAAGCCTCAGACCCTGCTGCTGAGATTCCCTCCCCTTTGTCCACCAGGAACACACATCCTGTCTGGAGCTCTTTGGCCAGCAGCTGCCATGCTGCCCTCACCCAAATTCCACAGGAACTTTTAGAACAAGGACGGGAGGTACAAGGGCTTCCACAGGATTTTTGCTGCATTCTGTGGCTGATGAATGTGTGCTGAAGAAATAGCACTACGCCGGCCATGTGTTCTAAGCTACTCCTTCGCACTGCTTCAGCCCAGGCTGCAGATAGGTGCGTTGACTATGATGATGCTCAGCTGCATCGTCTTTCTTCATACCTTGCAGACTGAGTAATCAAAAGACCGTGAAAAGAGCCATTTATCAGATGTGTTAGTGGGGCAAACCTCGCTATTATCACAAGCAAGGAAAGAAAACCAGAACAAAATGGGGATGAAACCAATAGAATGAAACCTGGGCAGGGTTTGTGGATACTCAGCAAATAAAATTAATTTTGCAAAGCTAAAAGCACGGATTAGAACATGTGGGAGTTGGTATTTCTAAGCATAAAGTAAATGAATCCTCCCAGCCAGGAGATCAGGAGCTGTGTCACTGTCCTCATGTCTCAGAGAGATTCTCAGGAGAAATACGGTATTCATCAGCTTTTGTGAGTGCATCTAAATAGTACTGAGGAAAATGTACTTTTCTACAATCAACACAAAGAAAAATACACAATAAATTATAACTTGAGGGAAAACAGCTACCTGATACCTTAAAAATGACAAAATATTCTGAAGTTTTGCCTTTGAAGTTTATTTCTATTAGTACCTCAGTAATAGTTGAATTCTATGGAAAGCTTCTTATGGAAGGCAACTTTATGAAGATTTTTAGAATTTCCTAAGAAAACAAATATGGTGTTTAAAGATTGTAAACATCAGTTCCTCAAATATTTTCAGTTCCATTTTAAATGAGCAAATTCAGGTGGGCATGGTGGTGTATGCCTCGAATCCCACCACTGAGGAGGCTGAGATAGGAGAATTACCTTGAGTTCAAGGCCAAGCTGAACAACAGAGTGAGCTCAGAGACCATCTGAACTACATAGTGAGACCCTGACTTTAAAAAATAAATAAATAATTCTGCAATTTTATTCGGCTCAGATTGTTTTATTTCAAAGGCATCATTGACATGACTGCCCTCAGTGAGTTTAAATTATTACATAAAATGAAGGAACCTTGACAGTGGCAACCACCTGGACCCTCACCTCTGAATCGTCCCAGTAAACTTCTGGGAAGGCTGTTGTAGGACAGCGTGAAGCACCATCTGTCTTGGCAATATGTGAAGTTCCAACTTTGGAGACTTATCTTAAAAATTTTGAGACAAAGAAATAAATGAATGACTTTTGGCAGAGCCCTAGAATGTCCGTTTAAAGGGAGGAACCAGGGGCTGGTGAGATGGCTCAGTGGTCTAAAGCACCTACTTAGTACAAGCTAAGCTAAGCAAAAACACAGGGACCGCGGTTCAATCCCCCAGCACCACAAGCCAGCCAGCCCCGCCCCCCTGGTGGGCTGAGCTGGCCACACCCACACACGCAATAAATAAATATTTTTAAAAAATAAATAAATAAAGGGAGGAACCAGCCAGTAGGAAGGTGTGTTTTCAGAATCATACAGCGTCGGTGAGGCTCACATAGTTTAAAATAATCTGCTTTAGTTGAAAAAAATCCACCCGGCGGGCGGGGGGCGGGGGGGACTGCCTGACCAGCGCTCGGGTTTGTCTGGCCTATAGACACCCGAGCTGTTTGCTAGGAAGTGGGTGCACGTGGAGACCACAGTGCTGCGTGAAGAAAATCAGACACAGGAGCTAAGTACTACATGGTTCCTCGTAGCAGAAACCCAAACTATACACGAATTAAAAAGCAAGAATAAAAGACAGCAGAAAACAGGGAGGCAGCTTATGTGAAGATGAGAATGGAACCAGGGGCACAGAGTCACATCAGGGAGCGAAGGAGAGGTGGAAAACCAAGAAGAGGACGCGTCGGGTGTCCACACCCCAGCGTATCATCGCGACTGCATTCATCGCGTCTGGTGAGCTCGTGCTAACAGCAAAGAAAGAAAACCTGAATTTCTAGTGGAGACGTTTGAACTTATTTCAGGCCTCTCCAGGGACGTGGGACTGGATGACAGAGACATCACAACGTCCAGATGGCATCAAAGGAGCAGAAGAACGTCTACCTGTACAGACTACAGCACAGGTGAAGCGTCTGACCCGCCAGTTGGTGAAACGTCTTCATTAATCGCTTTTTTTTTTTTTTTTTAATTTACTCTTCCTCAGGGCTGAGTGTTGGGTTAAGTCTTCGCATGGACCTCTCAGTTATTTCCGGGCTGGGGAGGAAGTGAGTTTATTGCTGCCTGGGGAGGGAAGAGGTCGCCACGCGCTCGGATCCTGGTGCTGGGCTGCGCCAGGTCTGGAGTGGAGAGGGCAGATCCGCTGTGGCTGTTCAGATCTGGCGTCCCCCAAGCCGGCTCCCAGCCTGCACCACCTCCCTGTGAGCGCTGCAGGGCTCAGAGCCAGCTCTGTGTGTGACCACCCGCCAGGCAGCCCAGTGGGGAGAAGGTCCACGCACCTTGCTTTCTGCTCCTGGGCATGCAGAGGGGCTCGGTGGCTACAGATGTGACAATCCGGGTTCCATGGTGAGGAATGGAGGGTTGGAAGTGTGTGGACACCACAAACACCACCGTGTGAGTGTGGGCTGTGCCCTACACCCAGGCAGAGGGATCCTAGCAGCGTTCTGCCTCCAGCGGCCTCAGGAAGGGGGGGGGGGTTTTGAAGGGGGACCTCTGCCCGGAGTGCTGTCTCAGATTGCACTCTGCGCGTCCTGAGTGGGTCCCTGCGTGAGACCGGTGTGTGTCTGAGGCTCCCTAGTCTGCCCCATAAATGGGTCCTTGGAATTCACCCCTACGGGACTTTCGGAAAATCCCAGCAGACACAGAGTAAAGGCAACACATTACAGGATCAGAGTCCCGAACAACAGCATTGCAGCTATTGTCAATGATTTTTCTAAAAACAGATTCCACTACGAGAAGAAAGTACTTTGGATCATAGGTGAAAACATAGATAAATACTAAATCTACGTTAAACCCACACCAAGTGGTTATGAAGGGTATGAAAGAATGCAGAGAATTCATTCACAGAGTAAGGTTAAAAGCTGTGTGCTGGCAGACTTCTGGGAGTCCCAGCTACCTGAGAGGCTGAGGCAGGAGCATCCCTTGAACCTAGAAGTACAAGGACAGCCTGGGCAACATAGAGACCCTGTCTTACAAAAAAAGTATATTCACGATTAATTAAAACTATTTTATATTGGATTATAATTTCTAAAAGCTATGCTTAAAAAGAAGCAGACAGATAGCTCAGTGGACTAAAGCGCTTGCTTAGGCAGAGCGCAGCAACCAGAGTTCAATCCCCAGCATGCTGTGACAGCCCCTCCCCTGGGTGCACTGAGCCCGTAATTGAGATTGGCCATGGTGACACTAGCCTGTAATCCCAGTGCTTGAGAGGCTGAAAACAGGAGAATCACTACAAGTCTGATCTGTATAGTGAGACCCTGTACTAAATACATAATAAAATTTTTTTAAAAAGAAGCAAAAAGGAGTTCTGACACAGATCGAATGTTGGACTCTTTTACATTAGAATAGGCAGTATCTGTGTTTTCTTCGTATTCTTTCATAGTATTGGTACCATTTTCAAGTTTTTAAAAAAATGCAGTAGGGGCTGGGGAGATGGCTCAGTGGAATAAGCACTTCCCTGGCAAGCGCAAGGGCCTGAGTTTAATCCCCAATTCTGAAAAAAAAAAAAAAAATGGAGTAAATCTGAACACAACATTGTCCCTGGAAACCAGGAGGTAAAGTGAGAGAGTTGAACAGATGTCATTGACATGCACTCCTGTGAGGGGGTCAGTGTTGGAGGGAATCTAGTCACTCTGATTGGGGAGGTCCTGGTCTCTGGAGAGCAGAGGCAGAGAGCGACCCCCTCAGGCCTGGGGCCTCCATGGCTCAAGCCTCCCTCCAATTCCTCTAGGGAAACTTCCTCCCCCACTAGAACCAGAGCACAGCAAAATTTCAGTACATAATTTTATTATGGGATGGGAGCAGAGGTGGAAAAGGCTAAAAATACAAACACAAAGGAGGATTTATGCAAGGAGAGTAGAGAGGAAATATGGACATGAGACAGACAGAACTTCAGAGCAGCCCCAGGGGGTGAGAAGCAGATGGGGGCTGCTGAGTCCTCGGCTGAGCCAGGCCACAAGCACTTGAGCACAGGCAACTGTGGATGAAGCAGACTGGCTCACAGGTGACAGCCCAGAGCTTGGTGATAACTTGTCCCTCAGTGAGAAGCCCATGATTTGTCCCTGGAGCAGGATGTGTAGACACAGAAAAGTCTCCAACATCTTTGGGACTGCAGGGCTGCACATCTATCTAGTAGTGAAATCCTAGGTGTCCATGTGAGCCAGGTGTGCTGCCCACTCTAGTATCCCCAGGGCCAGTGGCCAAGCTGGGTAGACAGCACCAGCCCAGGGCAGCACAGGGTCAAGGGCATTTGTCACCCCACTGAAGCAAGAGGTGATAGAGACTGCAGTGCCATCTTGCAGGGTCCCTAAGTGGTGTGGCTTAGAAATAGGTACACCTTCTGTGGGGTCCAAAATCTTCAGGGACTACAGGGTCACAGAGGCAGGGTGGGCAGAGGCCCTGGTGACTCACAGCAGGGCCAAGCTTGGCATCTCTGCTTCACTTCCCATCTATCTCTTTCATCAGCAGAGACCTTAGGTCAGATCCCTGCTGGGCTCTGCACGTGGACACGTCAGTCACTTCAGAAGGGGCTGTCTACAAACAGGGACAGAGACACCAAGTTTGTTCTCCCTGGATTCACCCAGCCTCTTTCCTCAATCTTTAAGTCAGAAGATGCTAGAATGAGAGTAACAAAACACTCTCAAGACTTTTAAGGATGTTCAGTGGCCCATTCCCACAGTGTCTTCTCCCAGATCTTGTAGCAATCTCCAGTCACCCTGCATCACCTCAGGCTCCAGAAAGAGCAGAGCCTTGAAGTCACCCCAGACAGGTGCAGGTCTCCCATGTGAGCTGGACTGTAGGGAGTGGCTGAAGCTGAAGACTGATCACATGTGCTGGCTGGAGCAAGGCTGGTCTGAGCGCGAAGAGCACCTGAGGTGAGCCACGTGAACAAGCCGCTCTGTCCAGAGAACAGCAGGCACTCAAGGCGATCCAAGCAATAGGCTGCTAGGCAGAGATGTCTCATCACACCAAGCTGCCAAATGTAATAATAAATGCACTATAGTGGTTGAGCATTTCCTTTTCTCCCATCCAATAGAGGGCTCCCTCCACCTGACCCTAGCTTTCAGTATTTTTTCATTTCTTCGCCTTCTCACCAACCCTCACATCCTCACCCCAGGAAGCTCAAGAGCCACGCGGCCACAGCACTGGTTTCTCACTCAAGCCAAAACTTCCCCAGAAACTTCACAGACCCAGTCCCAAGAGAGGGACCAGACCATTGGGTTGCCCACCCTGCAAGCCAGGCGATGCCAGCCCTTGCTTTTGTTCCCATTTCCCAAGAAGCCCAGAGCTTCCCAAGCCAAACAGCCAGGCTCCTGCTCTCTGGTCCCCTGACAAGGCCCTGTTGATCTGAGCTTCTTTCCTGCCCTCTGCCCCTGCTGGTCCCCCAGCTAGCATCTCAGGATGGCAGCCAAGGCTAGCATTCAAGCCCCCAACTTGAGGCTTCTGGTAGCAGAGTGACAGTAGCATGGTTCTCTCTGTCCTGCTTCTCCTCTAACACACATGCCTATGCACACAAATGCACACACAGAGCCCTGCACTCTGCAACATCCAAAAGGCAACCACTAAAAACTCTGCGCCATGTGCCCAGAAGTGGACACAAGGAAAACAAATGACCCCAGCTTCTGGCACAGCCCAGCCTGCTCCGGGCCACCACTGCTTCAGGGGCAGCAACATTGTTTCCCACAAACACGGCTGATTCACACAGGAACGGTGACAACTTGTCCTGGTGATGCAGCCCCCAAGAAAGAGGGTGGTCGGCTTAGGTGCTGAGCTTACTAAACAGCTCAGAAGCTGCCACTGTGGGGGTTGGAGGGAGGAGGAAAGCCCCACTGTGCTCTCCAAGCCACTGCAGTCCTGCCCTGGATCATCCCCACAATGCTGTATAGACAGGGTACTGTCACAGTCACCAGAAACTCTGGACGCTGTGTCCCTGCAGATAACTGGCAGCCACTGACACTGTGCTCACACACTCAGAACTGAAGGTCTCTGGGTGACGCTGCAGGGCTTGGATGAGGGCAGGGGAAGAGTAATAGGCTGAGAAGGCTGACAGTGATGCCTGCCTCAGAAGTGCCCAAGATGCAGCATGAGAGCAGAACCATGGAGCCCAGGACAGCTGTCGATGCCAATGTGACTCTGTGTCCAGCCTGCGGATCAGAGCTACCACGGGAGGGACACAGCAGCACTGCTCCACATCCCTGTGAACTTCCACCTGTCTCTTATTGCAGCACAGGGAACTTGGTTGTGAAGAAGCTTTACTCACCAGAGAAGTGGGCATCCAATACCAGATTCTTCTAACCACAATCTGAGTTCAACAAGATGCACTCTCACTCTCTCCCTGTCCTTCTCTCTGACAACCTGCATCTATCCTCCACTTCTAATGCAGAAGCACCGCTGGATGTGGAGGGCCTCAGAGCTGGGCACCCCATGGTGCCTGCACCCGAGAACCAAAGTTCTTGCTCTCTGCCTCCAGCTTAGTGTTCTCCCATTCTCCAGACCCACAGCCCACCCTTTCTCACCTGTCATGCTGCTTGGGGCCTGTTTTTACCAGAATCATCTTGACACAATGAACGTACTGGATCTGGCTTCCAGGGGCTTTTCAGAGAAGGGTATAAACAAGAGTGGAGATATCAGACAGTGAGGCAGCCAGGCAGACGAACGGCACAAATCAATAACTAGGCTGGCAGCAAGAAGCTACAATTGTCTCTTTTATTAATTTTGACCTAATTTCCCACCATCCTCTTCCTAGGACAGTGCTATGAGATTAAAATTAATTCCTATGTTTGTGTGAAGGCCAAGCTTTGCAATGAAGTAATCCACCAGGCACTCAGATCATGAAAAGAAGTGTGCATGCTTATGTGTAAACCCCCTCAGGCACGCACACATTTTATTTTCTTAGAGATCAAAAATGGCCTGCTGCCTGTATGTCTTACTAACCATGGGAGTGCATTAGATCTGGCATATTTTTTCTATTTAATCTTTTATATTAAACTTAAGGGTGGTTATTAATATTTAAGACTATAACATAGTAGTCTAATTTTGTTCCAAAATGCAACTGTGAAATCCAAAATCAAATGGAAAGAAACATTTTCTTCATTTTATTTACTTTCTAAAACCAAAGACAAATGCTATTTTACTACCGATGTTTGGATTTCAATGAGCAGAAAGCAAGTTTCAGTACCTTGTTCACCCCAGCAGAAATGCACCTGTTCAGAAAGCGATTAAAATCTAAAAGGCCCAAAGGCTTTTGGGACATAACACAGCCTGAGCTGCAGAGGTCTCTGCTGTGTGCCTGGGTCAAGCCTGCAAGTGCTGGCAGAAACCTACCCAGCACCTCCCTGCAGGCTGAAGGGAGCAGTGCTAAACAAACCCATCTCTCACCAGCTGCGAAAGTGCTGAGAGCACCATGTCTCAGCCACCGATCTAGAAAGAAGCTGATAAATCTCCGTCCATCACCCAGCTGCCAAGTACACACATGACCCCTGTTCAGCTGGGGATTCAAAGCATGGAAGACAAAAATCCCCACACAGAACGCAGAAGGCCTTACCACCAATCCTAGCGTCCAGCTTGTCTGTCTGTTTCCTTAACACAACTTATCAGATTTGCTTTAATTTTATACTTCAAATTCATTTTCCTAGAACATTTGCAATTTTAAGGAGATACAATTAACATTCTATTACCTGACCTACAAGGATCACATTTCACCTATTCATTCTTATAAAAATGTTCATCAAACACATCAACTTTGGTAGCTCCCTCTGTATTTTGAGACACAGAAGTACAAAGTAGAGAGCTGCAAAGACAGTCTCTCCTCACAAAGCGCCCTCGTGCTTGGGGAGGGACCCTCTAGGTATTCAGCCAGCACTCCACACCTGCAGATTCCAGACCCGCACATCACAGCCCCTGTAGGTCAGGGATATCTAAGTGCTAGTTCGGTACTGGAATGCTTGCCTAGATCAGTGTTCACAGGCCTGGAGACTGGCCCCTGTAGGGATCTGTTGGTCTTACTGTGAATGATTCTACCCAAAGAGACACAATGGCAGGATTGAGAAAGATAAACAGAAGACAAAAGCTGGGCTAGATAGTCGCTAGTCCGCCTGATGGGCCAGACTAACTCAACGCACCACAAAATGATCCTTTATTTATACTTTTTCAAAGTTTGTAACACATGACACAAGGTTTCCTAGTGACTAACAGCTGGCCTGAACTAGAAAGGATGTTTTAGGACTGAGATAGCTTGTTTGCTTTAGACACTGAGGCCCAGTCCCACCTACACACACTTGATCAATTCCTAGCTTCCTGCGGCTCCCAACAATCCCCAAAGCCAAAAAATAAAGGAAAACATGGCATCTGAACTGAACTTGTACATTTTTTTCTTGTCATCATTCCCTGAATTATCTAATGGAAAATTTACTTACATAGTGTTTACAAAATGCTATAGAGTATAATTAATGAAAACTGACCTCAAGTGTCTGGATGCTGGTGGAGTTCAGTAGTGCAGGACTCACCCTGCATGCACAAGGCCCCCTGGGGTCGACCTCAACATTGGAGGAAAAGCAGCACCTTGGAAACTGTGCACAGATGACATGATGGAGGTCTTGGAATGAAGGACTTCCTACTAAAAGATGACTATATTAAATTATAAAAACCATGCAAGATCTTGCAAAGATATAAAAACTGCTGATGACTGCAGAAAACAGTAATACTAACATTTTTATTGAGAAACAAATATCAATGAGACAGTTTCAAAGCTGATTAATAGGATATTTTCAATAATTAATACATTATGCATTGTTATCTTCTTAGTGGTTATCCATAGTACAAGAAGCAGACAGGATATCTTATCTATTACTACAAATCTTTCTTCTCATTGAATTAAGTGAAAGTAGCTGTATATCTATCCTAACTATTCTGTATATACAAATACAGAATGGTCCTTCCTTTGTATTCATTTTTTTTTTGTTTAGTCCTGTCAGAGATGGAAATTCTATCTGCATCTAAATACTATAGGTGCTTGAATTCAGCAAAAACGATCCAATACAGTCCAGCAGTCCACAATAGTAGTGGGTTATATGCAGAAGTTGTTGACTAGAGCTTTTTTCAGCTTAGCATATTAACATGGCTTCACTTTATATACCTCATTTTTTTTAATTTTTTTTAGTTTTGTTTTGTTTTTAGATTTTATTTATTTATTTATTGTGTGTGTGTGTGTGTGTGTGTGTGTGTGTGTGTATGTGGCCAGCTCAGCCCACCAGGGGGCGGGGCTGGCTGGCATGTGGTGCTGGGGGATTGAACCGCGGTCCCTGTGCTTTGCTAAGCCTATTCTAAGTAGGTGCTTTAGACCACTGAGCCATCTCACCAGCCCTATACCTCATTTTTGTACTTTTTGGCTGGATGGATAAGACCAAGATAAAGCAAGACCTATATAACAAGAAATGTAACTTTTGTATCTGGTAAGGTCAGTCAAGTCCCCTCAGGATTTATCCTGTAACCCTGTACCGCACTTTGTAGATCCTTTGTCACTGTCAGCCATGTGGATGAGTCATGGCCCTTGCTTGACCAGTTTTCTCTCTGTGAAAACCTGAGAGAAAGTTTTGTCTCTGTGTGACTCTCCTTAGGCACACATCGATCACATTCCTCTATGACTCCATAATCTCCTTGATCAATAGTAACATCTAATTTATGCAATTTTTAAAACTCTAGATTCAATTCTTGATTCTTTGTGATTGTTCCTGTGTGATCCAAGTTTTAATCATAAGGTTTTTGCCTTCATACACACACACACACACACACACACACACACAGTGTAAGATAGTGCACAGAACTGAATAAAAAAGAAAAACTAAGTGTGGTGGTGCACACCTGTAATTCAAGGTACTTAAGAGGCTGAGACAGGAGGATTGCAAGTTTCAGGCAAGTGTAAGTAATTTAGAAGACTCTGTTGCAAAAATCAAAATCAAAAGGGCTGAGACAGTAGCTCAGTGGTAGGTAACTGTTAAGGCCTATATCTAAATGTTCCCTCAAAAGCATGTGTGCTCATAAGTGAGAGTTTGGGCAGGTGATGGGACCACGAGTATGTGATACTCATCACTGAATTAGTCCAGTAATAGCTTTACAGCTGGGTTGATATTAAGAGGTGGAACCTCACAGAAGGAGGCAGTCACTAGAGACATGGCCTGGAAGAGTCTGTCTCCCACCCCCCCCTCCTCCCTTCATCCCTCTGTGCTTCCTGAGGCCATGCTCCGGGCTGTTTCTCCTCCACCAGGCCCCTCTGCCATATTGTTCTGCCTTGGATCCAGCCAGCTTTGAACTAAAACTGTGAGTCAAGATAAAGCTCTTCTTCATGTTGCAAATGTTGGATCTCAGTGACAAGAAAGGGACTGTAACAAGCACTTCTGGGCTCCATACCTGGTACTGAAAAAAAAGACAAGAGAGGGGCCAAGGAGATGGCTCATTGGAATAAGTGCTTGCCTGGCAAGTACACGGGCCTGAGTTCAATCCCCGGTTCTGCGAAAAGAAAAAAAAAAAAGACAAGAGAGTTTACAGTAACTAAGGGGTTAATAACTTTCTAGTAGTAATTAATAACTAGGTACTAGTAGTAACTAGTTATATAGTGCCACTGTGATCAAACCTTTGTCCATATCTGAAACTCCACAGGGTTTTTACTGAAGTTAACCTTTTATGGGCACTAAATGCCCACAGGTTTAAGTGTATTCTCCTCGACAGTGTCTGCTCTGGCAGTGTGTTCTATGTCTCTGGGTTAATGGGTAAACACACAGAATCTGTTCCCTGGAGGGTCCATGAAAATGAAGACACTAGATTCCTAAGCCACAGAATAAAGTTTCTCTCTTCTAACCACCTATGGTATCACCTAGGAAGGTTTTAAAGCTCAGAAGAAAAATCCCACCTCCAACCAATTAATTCAGGGCATCAGGAGGAGGGTTTAGATGTCAGGTGCTTGCAAGCTCCTCAACTGAGTTATCTATAGGAAGGGGTGTTTTGCAAAACACTACCATGGAACATAACCACAATTACTAAATCCTTCATGGGGGTCCTTAACCTCAAACAATCTAACATCTAAAGAAGCTGCTGGGGCTCAGTGATTACAAAAGATCTACTAGCTAACCAACTATGCTACTTGCTACATGCAGAATAATGGCAGAGTTCTCCAGTAACCAAGGGTCACCAGAAAGCATTAACTCTTGTCCCTTCTGAAACCTCATAAAGCCCATATGTAAAAGACTAATGACTGTTTAGACTGTTGCACAGCACACAGTTCATCTTGAACTAAAGTTAGTGTGTGTCCCTTCCAAATGGGTGAAAGAAGAAATCACATCAGTGGGGTGCCTGGCCCATCAGGACCCATCCTTGCCTTGTTCTGTCCCTCTGGGTAATTCTGAGTAATAGAGAGCCATTCCAGATTGAGCTGCAAATGATGTTCCCACCTTTTCAGAGAGCCAGGGCAGGGAAGAACAACAAGAGCATAGAGCATCTTATCTGCTCCTACAAGACACCTGTGTGCTGTCACTAGAGCAATTGTGTACCTGGCTTTGACTCCTTAAGCAGCTGCAGTGACCACCATCCTGGCTGTGTGTCCAGCTACCTTGGGACTATCCCAAGCACAGTGCTCATGCCAAGGGCATGGTTTCGTGCAACCTGAACAGAACCTGAAAACCTGGCTGGCCAAATAGTACAGCAGGGGCCGGGGAGATGGCTCAGTGGAATAAGTGCTTCCCTGGCAAGTGCAAGGGCCTGAGTTCAATCCCTGGTTCCGTAAAAAAAAAAAAAAAAAAAATAGAAGTTTTTAAAGCACCTGCAAGCAGGCACAGGGGCTGGTGGTTCCATCCCCCGGGCCTGCCATGCCAGCCCCACCCCCAAGGGTCAGCAATTGAGACTGGGCGTAGTGGTGTGCACCTGTAATCCCAGCTCTTGGGAGGCTATAAACATATGGATCACTAGGAATCCAATCTAGTAGTGAGACCCTGAACACCTGTAGATCCTTCCCTAAAATAAAAAAAAAAAAATAATTTTTAAAAAAGCCTGAAAACCTGTACTTTTCAATGCAGTGTCTAACGATCCAATAGCTTCAATGTAAAAGGTTTCTAGTCTTTAATAATGAGGTTGATTGTACTCTAGATTCTTGGCTCTATTTTTCTTTGTAGTGCTTATCACAAGCTGGCACATTTTATATGTCCATATGTTTACTGTCAAAATATTGTTGATATCCCCTCATAAAGTGAAGGGCCCAGCAGGGCAGGAAGCACACATGTATTTCTCACTGTGCTCTCCCCAGGTCTTAGAATAGTTCTCTGCTCTTGGGTGTTACTTAGGAAACAATTAACGCAGAATGCATGAATGAATAAATAAATATGAATAAAAGAATGTTTAAGACATGTTTTTTATGTTGATAAATCCACAAGGAAAGGAACCTACTTGCCAAAACATGGACCAGAATCCCCACTATGTCTTTAATCTAACCTGAGCTTGTTTTTTATTGGTCTCATAAAACATAGCATCACTGATCCCTAAAACACAGAAGCTCAAGAAAATTGACTTGATTTTGTGAATCTCAGCTAAGCAAGCTTCAGCTTCCTGAACTTGAGTTTACATGACCTTCTTCAATGAGCAAATGCCATAAAGAACCATGGCTTAGAATCTCCCCTTGTGGCTGAATTTGACAGGGAAATGCAGACCTTTCCACATTGATGTATCGCACTTGAGTTTTTCAAGGCAGAAAGTTTACACTAAGATTTATGTTGGATGAAAGCCCTCAGTGGCCTCACCTGGTTTTTATTTCCCATCACTTTACTAAGTGGCCAGAGATTATTCCTTACCCAGCTGCTTATTCAGGAGAGACATTTGGATGCATGGCACACCAGTCACCTTAGATCATCAGTACTAAGTCAAAGGAAGAAGGCATGAAACAACATCCCAGGATCTACACACAGGGGCAGGATTTCAGGCCCAACATGTGCCCTGGATATCACCAGGGAGGAAGAAGGCATTCAGTGCTCAATGAAACAGATGATTCTTTGAGATATGAATAAAACCAACAGACCCCTAGGTACACTAATGAGGAAAAATGGAACAAAGACACAAATCACCAAATCTGAAATGAAAGAGGGCCAGCACTATGTATAAAATTTAACAAATTAAAATGTGTGTGTAAAGATGTAGCCTAATGCAAATAAATCAAAATGTGTAAAGCCAAGTTAATATCAGATAAGCCCTACTTTAAAACCAGACACTCATCAGAACACAAGATTGTCCACAACCATGAAATTTACAATCTCTGAAAAGGATAAAACAATGTTTATTGATCGATATCAAAAACTGTTTGTACATAATCATTCAGCAAATACAGTTTACATTCAGCACCTGCAGTCTGTTGTACTAGTGAACAAGTTAATTCCACAATCATAACATTAACGTTTTAGCATGGAAGATGAAAGTCAGCGAAATGGCTCTGATAATGAGACGAGATAGTAGTGACCACAGGGTGCTGAAGACCCTCAGGCCAGTTTACCATTTGATTATCACTTGATTTGGTGACCTAGAAGGCAGTAGTGAATATGTGGGGCTAAGAGACAAATCTGAAGAGGAGTGGGCTGAGAGAGAATTGGAGATGGGAGCCAGATTACATCAGAGCTCCAGAGAAGCAGGGAAAGCAGGGGTGCGTATGGTTAAGGTGGGGGAGAAAGGACTGTGTTTCCAGGAGTTTTTGTAGGTCATTTATGTGTTGGTAAGAACAGCCCAGTAGAAGAAAGACTGATGATATCAGGAGGCAGAGAAGGGAAAAAGCAGTGGCTAGAGTGAAATATATGAGTGGAAAAGTGATCCAAGGAGTGAGAGCAAAGGGACAGCATGGCCCTTGACTGGAACAGAAGCCCGGATTGGAAGAGGGCACGGAAGAGTCCGTGGTGAGCAAAGGCGCAGGTATGGGGAGGTCACAGGAGAGAAGCCATGTCTTCTGAGAACTTGTGCCCCTCAGAGAAATGAGACAAACCTGGAAGTGGGCTTTGTTGTTGTTATTGTTTGTTTATTTGTTTGGTTTGGTTTGTCTGCTTGTTTTTGTTTCCCTCTCTCTTGTGCATGCATTTTCTTGTAGTTTTGTTTTTTAAATTTTCTCTCTCTTTTTCTTTCTTTTCATTCTCTTCATTGTTTCAACTTGTGTTCCTATGAAGGTGAACACAGTATCTAGCCTCTTTGCTGTTGTGGACCTGTTCAGTTCCTCCTTTTGTCTCTTCCTCCTTCCCCTCCAATCTTCTGCACCAGCTTCCCCAAGTTAGTGTGATCCCTCTTTTTCTTCCACCCTTCTCATCTCTCCCTCTTCTTCCACTTTTCTATTTTCTCCCTAACCCATTTTAAACTTAAACCCTTTAGGGTAAAATTAACATAATAAGGACTCATATGCTGCATATAATTTTCTGGTTTGTTTTAGCAGTTAAAGGTGGCAAATTAATCATTACTTTAGTTTGTCATTTTCTAGGCTGTGTTGTTACTGTTATTGGTATTGCTGTAACAAAAAGTGACATAATTGATCTAAACAACTTTTGCAAACATCACCCCAGGAATTAAGCTAGAGAGAGAGAGAAAGAGAGGATGAGGAGACACTTAAACAAGATACAACACCAAATATCACCAAGACAAACCCAGGGGGCAGTGAGTGGCACAATCTGAAACTACCCAGCTGGCTTCTCTGAAGTGGTAACAACAAAGCAATTGAATGAGGCTCTAGAAAAAAATCAAATCAGAAATAATCTCCAAGATAACTGCAGAGATGGCGTCCACAAGGAAAATCATGCTTGGTGACTCTAGAGCAGATACAGAGAAGAAAATAGACATGCTGAAAAAAAATCTGAAAACAATAAATGCTCAATATAGTGAGAGAGAGGGGGATAGAGAGAGAGAGAGAGAGAATCCATACGGCAGATTCGAGGTGTTATCCAGGAGAACAAAAATTGTATTGAAAGTATTTGCAAGGAAGTAAGCCAATGTGAAGATAGGCTCTCAGATATAGAAGATGAGCTTTGCAGTTAATGACCATGAAAAGAAAGATTTCTTAAAAATAGTAAGAGACCATGAAAAATCATTATGACAGCTGATGATAAAAGAAGAATGATTTAAGATTAACTGGAGTGAAGAATAAACAAGAGTACAAATGATATTTAAAAACTGTTCACAGATGTTATGACAGAAAACTTCCCTGGTAGAAAAAAGAATTTGACATAGAGGTAAGTGAGACATATAAAACTCCAATGGGCCATAAAAAATAAAAATTAAAAAACCCTACAGCTGGGCACAGCATACTCAAGATTCCAGAAACTGAACATAAGAATAGAATATTAAAAGCTGTTAGGGAAAATAAACAAATCACCAAAAAAGAATCACCTATACGGGAAAGCCAATCATAATCACATGTGGTTTCTCAGCACAAACCCCCACCCAAGTCAAGGAAAGCTTGCTGAGAAATATTTCAAGCTCTAAAGGAACACAACTTTCAACCCAGATTTATATACACTGCAAATCCACCTTTTAAAACCAATGGAAAAACAAGATACTTCCATGACAAAGAACAACTAAGGAAATTTATGATCACCAAACCAGCACTCCAAAATGTTTGAAGGACATTCTAGAAAAGAGAAACAAGGACTATAGCTCCATAAACCCCAACAGAAGGAATCCACCACGTAAGGTAAACAAGTAAACAGAAAGATGGAGAAAAAAAAGAGGATGAGCCAGCAACAGGAAAATAATAGGACAAGGGTAAGTCACTACATATCAGTTGTAAGTACCAATGTCAGTGACCTCAGTTCACTAATTAAAAGACACAAACTGGCAGAATGGATCAAGAAGCATGATCCTACAATATTCTGAATACAATAAACACATTTAATTCAAAAAGAAAATCAGGGCTGGCCAGATAGCTCAGCAGATTAAAGTGTGCCTAGGAAGGCAGGGGTCAAAGGTTTGATCCCTAGCCTGCTGTGCAGGCCCCACCTCTGGGGCTCACTGAGACAGCTACTGAGATTTGGCATGATGGCACATGTGCCTGTAATCCCAGTGCTTGGGAAGCTGAAAACAGGAGAATCATTACACATGTCTGATCTGTGTAGTGAGATCCTGTAGGCCCTATAGACCCTGCACTAAATACTAAAAAAAGAATATTTTGCTGAGTTTAACATACCTATAATATTCAAATAACGGCACTTAACAAAAAAAGAGTATACAGATGAATGTCCATTTTGTATCTGTGTATTCAAAGTGCTTAGGATAGATATATAGTTACATTCTCTTAATGAATAGAATGATTTGTTCTAATGGTGTTTGTAAATAGAATATCATGTCTGCATCT
>NW_004524759.1:1171307-1173185 GCF_000260255.1 Octodon degus | reverse complement strand
GAAAGAAGAAAGAAAGAAAATCATAGGCTAAAGTCAAAGGATGAAAAATAATACTTCATGTTACATGAACTGAAAAAAAACCAAGGCTAGCTATTCTATTTTCAGACAAAATTAATTTCAAAGCAAGGCTGATTAAGAGAAATAAAAGAGGTGATTAGATCTTTAGAAAGGGAATAATTCAAGATGAGATAATAATCATATAAATATGTGCAACAAATGTCAGTGCATCCAGCTCTATAAAAAAATTAAAGGGCATGAACAATCAAATAAGCACTAATTCAGTTGTAATGGGGGATTTCAATACCCCAATATCACAAAAAGACAGGTCAATTTGACCCAAAAAATCAATCATGAAATATTAGAATTGAATCAAACTTTTGAGCAAATAGACTTAGTATATGTCCATAGAGTGTTCCACCTCACATCAAAATGCACATTCTTGTGAGCTGCACATGAGCCATCCTCCAAAACAGACCACATACCAAGCCATAGGATATAAGTAAATGCAAAGGAATTAAAATTATCCCTTGCATATTATTAGTCCATAGTGCAATGAAATTAGAAATCAGTGGAAAAATAAACCACAAGAATTTCATAAACACAAGGAAATTAAATAGTACACTCCTGAACAATCAGTGGGTCACAGAAGAAATTACAGAGTTTCTACAAGTAAGTTTCAACATGAAAATATGGACTAATGGAACTTATGGGACAAAATGAAAGCAAACCTAAGAAGAAAATGTATAGCAGTGAATACCCATATCAGTAAAATAGAGCAAGCTCAAATAAGAAAACTAATATTGAACCTCAAAGTTTTAGAATAAGAATAACAGACTAAGCCATAAGTTCATACAGGAGAATAAACTATAAAGATCAGAGCAGAAATTAATGCTTGAAGACTAAACAAACCATACAAAGAATCAATGAATCAAAGAGATGTTTCTTTGAAAGACTAAATTAAATCAACAAATCCTGAGAAAGGAGAAAAGTTAGAAAATAAGGTAGAGGAAAAGCCATACATGTATATATATACATGTTGGATAAGACAGTAGTCTTAAGAATTTGCATCAAGTTTTTGAAAATAACAGTTAATGGGTAGAATTCTCACCCTGACTAACTATATATACTGATATCTGTGAATTAAGCAGCAACATTGCAGACAGCAATGTGTAATACTGAAATCATAGTTTAAATACCTGTGATTTGGGTCTTCTGAATGCATACTGCTTCTAATGTTATATCAATTAGTGCTGTACTCTCCTTAAAGTAAATGTCTATTTTTTAAAAGGTAGCAAAAGTAAACAAGAAACAAGAAAAAAAAAAGAACGAAAAGACTCAAATCCACACAATTAGTAATGAAAATGGTGAAGAAATGCAGAAGAAGGTCTAAGCCTGCTTTGAAAATTTATATTCTAATAAGATAGAAACTTGCCTGGCAAGTGTAAGGTCCTGAGTTCCATCCCCTGTACCTCCCCCAAAAAAAATCAAAGTGGAATCAAGAAGATATAAATATCCTAAGTAAAACAATAGCAATGAATAAAATAAAAAAATGTAATTAAGGGGGCTGGGTAGATGGCTCAGTGGAATAAGCACTAGCCTGGCAAGTACAAGGGCCAGAGTTCAATCCCCAGTTCTGCCAAAAAATAAAATTTAAAAAAAAGTAATTAAAAATCAACCAACAGGGGCCGGGGAGATGGCTCAGTAGGATAAGTGCTTGACTGGCAAACACAAGGATCTGAGTTCAATCCCCGGTTCCGCCAAAAAAAAAAAAAAAAAATCAACCAACAGGGCTGGTGAGATGGCTCGGTGGTCTAAAGCACCTATTTAGAACAAGCTTAGCAAAGCACAGGGACCGCAGTTCAATCCCCCAGCACCACA
>NW_004524759.1:1163564-1169849 GCF_000260255.1 Octodon degus | reverse complement strand
CATGTGGTGCTGGAGGATCGAACCGAGGTCCCTGTGCTTTGCCAAGCTTGTTTCAAGTAGGTGCTTTAGACCACTGAGCCATCTCTCCAGCCCTCAAACTCTTTAATGAAATTAAAAGCAAAACAAAACTCCAAAATTCATTCCTGAAAGCAAGCATTACCCTCATACCAAATCCATCAAAGGACCCAACCAAGAACTACAAGCTGATTTCCTTACTGAACATAAATGCAAAAATCCTCAATAATATACTAGCAAACAGAATGCAGCAAATCATTAAGAAGAGTATACACCATACAGGAATAGTTCAACATACATAAATCAGTACATGCAATATACCACATAAGGTGATCTAATAACAAAAATTATTGATTATCTCTATGGATGAACAAAAGCTTTTAACAAAATCCTGCACCCATTTGTAATGAAAACCCTACAGAAAATCAGAATGGATGGTCTTTATCTTAATCTGATAAAAGCTATGTATGCCAAACCAACAGCTAACATCATACTAAATGGAAAGAAACCTGAAAGTTTCACTCTAAAATCAAGAACAACAACAAAAAAAAAAAGAACAAGACAAGGATGTCTACCATCTCCACTCTTATTCAACAGTCCTAGAAATTTTAGCTAGAACAATTAGACAAGAGTAAGGAATAGTGAGAGAAAAGGAAGAAGTGAAATTATCACTATCTGTAGACTACATGATACTCTATACAGAAAACCCAAAAAATTCTGCTAAAAATAGCTAGATAAAAAGTCAACACTCAAAAATCAGTAACCCTCCTATACACACAAAGTTACTGAGAGAGAAATTAGGAGAATAATACTTTGACAATAGTATCCAAAAAAAGTAAAATAACTAGGAATCAATCTGACAAAGGATGAAAACGATCTCTGTCATAGTTAGAGGATTTGCAAAGGGAACAATACAATATAGAACAAATATTTTATAAGATTTATATAATAGTCATCCAAAGAATCATGTACAAATATAGTGTAAGAATCTGTCCACACACTAAAGACCACAGACTCCAGCAGAAGGCCTGGATTACACAGTAATTTTCTGCATGAGTCCAGCTGAAGAGCTACAGCTCATAACAATGCATCCTACAAGTTCAAGTGGAGACCTAGAGCCCATGACTATGTCTCATGCAGATGTGTTTGATCTGTGCTGGGAATGTCCAAAGTTCAGTGGTGGAAGATAGAAAGTCTACACCAGTTAAATGAAGGATCTATGGTAGCAGACTGAGGGATCTGAACTAGAGCCAGGAAGCAATGCTCAAGGAAAGAACTACAGCTCCCACAAATACTACTACAGCTATCCTCAGCAGCAGTGAGGTCCTGAGCTTCTCCAGTGTTGAGGAAAAGCTGAGTTCCCATCAGGAAATCCAACATGACAAATTTCTTCAGGAGACTGAGCTGTGCACCATTCTCCCCTCTGGATCCAGGAAATGATGCTCAAGGTGAGGACCAAAGCTTCTCCAAAGTGAACAGTAGCCATTCTCAGACACAATGAGGTCCCAAGCTCATCCTCCAATAAGAACAGCCAAGTTGATCAGGAAAGCCAGCATGACAAGGTCCTCCAACAGAATAGCCCAAGAGAACCAGCAATTTCCAACAGTTTCCCCAAGAGCTTCTACCAGTTCTCACAGTCTCTCAACAGCTTCTCTTGTTCTCCCTCTTATGTTGCTGGAGACATTCCTAAGGTGGGCTTCCCACACCCAGCACCATGCTAGTTCAGTTTAATAAGGTATAATAAGTTGACCATTAGTTGGCAATCCACCACAGCCTCTATGTTGAAAATTAAAATATTCTGAAAAAGGAGATTGAATATCAGAAAAGTGAGCCAAGCATGGTGTCACACACCTGTAAGCTAGGCATTGAGGAGGCTAACACAGGAGGATCATTGAGAGTGCAAGGCCTGCCTGGGTGACAAAGTGAGCTCAGGGCCAGTCTGAATTGCATAGCAAACCCTATCTCAAAAAAAGAAAAGAAAAGAAAAGAAAAGAAAAAAGAAAGAAAGAAAGAAAGAAAGAAAGAAAGAAAGAAAGAAAGAAAGAAGAAAAAGAAAAAAAAGAAATACCCTTCCTCTTGGGTTGGAAGACCCAATATAATAAAAATAACAAAAATGGCCATGCTTCCAAAATTTCTATACAAATTTAATGCAATTCCAATCAAAATCCAACAGGATCTCACAGAAAACAATCCTAAAATTTATGTGAAACCAGAAGAGACCTATAATAGCAAAAATAATGTTGGGCAACAAAGGCAAGGCAAGGGGCATCACAATCCCTGACTTGAAATTATACTATGAAAGTACTGTGATAAAAACAGCATGGTACTGGCAAAAAACAAAAAACAGAAGATCAATGGAACAGACTAGAAGATACAACTCCAGGCATAATCAGCCATATTATATTTGACAAAGAGGCCAAGCACATACACTGAAAGAAAGATAGCCTCTTTAATAAATGGTGCTGGAAAAACTGGCTCTGCACATGTCAAAAATTAAAACTGGACACATCTATTTCACCATGCACTAAACTAAATTCAAAATGGGTCAAAGATCTAAATATTAAGACAGAAACATTAAACATGCTGAAAGATAGAATAGATGAAACTCTTGAAGACATTGCTTTAGGCAAAGACTTTATGAATAAAGCCCCAGTTGTACAGGAACTATCACAAAGAATCAACAATTGTGATCTCATCTTATTAAAAAGCTTTTACACAGCAAGAGAAACCACCAACAGAGCAAAGAGACAATCCACAATATGGAAAAAAAAATGTTTGTTGGATATTCCTCCCGTGAACGTTTACTATTTTTTTTAATTTTTTTTTTTTAATTTTTATTTATGTGTGTGTGTGGCCAGCTCAGCCCACCAGGGGGCAGGGCTGGCTGGCATGTGGTGTGTGGTCCCTGAGCTTTGCTAAGCTTGTTCTAAGTAGGTGCTTTAGACCACTGAGCCATCTCACCAGCCCCAAATGCTTACTATTGAGAACACATCAAGAACGCAAAAAAATCAGTCGTTCCAAATTTAAAGACACAATTTAAAAATGAATATCAGAGATGAATATACAGTTTTTAGATGAAATATAAACAACAAACAAATATATCAAAACATGCTCAACATTGTTAGTCATCTGAGAGATGCAAATTGAAATAACACTCAGATTCCATCTCACCCCAGAAAGAATGGCCATTATTGAAATCAACAAAAAATGCTGGAGGCACTGTGGGAAATAAAGAGTCCTCCACTGTTGTTGGGAGTGTAGACTGGTACAACCACTGTGGAACTCAGTGTGGAGATTCGTCAAATTCTAGGATTGGTGGTCCCATTTGACCCAGCTATTTTCCCCCTGATTATCTTCCCAAAAGAATTTAAAACATCATACCACAGTGATATAGGTACATCCATGTTTACAGCTATTTGTAATAGCTACATCTTGGAAACAACCCAAGTGTCAATCAATCAAGGAATAGATAAAAAAAGATGTGGTCTTTTTATATAATGGAGTATTACTCAGCCATAAAGAAGGATAAACAGGAGACTACTATAGATAAATGAATACAACTTGAGTTCATATTCATAAGTAAAATAAACCAGACACAAATGTGTAAACAATGTATTGTCTTCATATCGTGAAAAGCTGAAAAAGTACATGTGATCCAAACTGTATAATAGATATTGTAAAATGGGAAGAAATTTCAAAAGGGAAGAGAAACTTGTTTAGAGAACAGGGAAAAAAAGAAGCAAGGGAAAAGTAAGGATAAGGGCTGGGGAGATGGCTCAATGGAATAAGCGCTTCCCTGGGAAAGCGCAAGGGCCTGAGTTCAATCCCCGGTTCCACAAAAAAAAAAAAAAAAAAAAAGCCAAAAACGAAAAGTAAGGAAGGATAGATAGACAGATAGATGATAGATAGATAGATAGATAGATAGATAGATAGATAGATAGATAGATTTAAGATAAGTATGCTGCTAATTTCTCTCAGTTCACTAAAAAAAAAAATAGGCAGCACTAATATTGTCTGGAAAATCAAATGTTGACATATTGTACTCTGAGCAACTAATTCACAGGTAACAATGTGCAATGTGTTATCCATCAGTGCCCCCCTCCTGTCGTATTGTTTTGGAATGTTGTGTTCATGCTTTGTGTTCTTTATTTTTGTTTCTTTCTCTTTAGAATAAATAAGAATTGAAGCCACTAGGCTACTGGTGATGCCAAGATCTATGTGTGGGAGAAGGTGGCTGAGGAAAGCTAGAAGGAAAACCAGTTGATGGTAAGAGCCAGGAATATGGGGTGCCCGTTGAACAGACAAGAAGCACTTGATTCATCCCCCCACCACCAGGGCCAGTGTGGTGGCCTGGCCCCTGCTCCTCCAGTCCTTCTGCTCACTCTTGCCTCCCAGTAGACTGGGACAGTTTACTTAGTGACCTCCCTTGCCACCAGACCACCCTTCTGCCCTCCACTGAGTGCAGCCAGACAGGCAGAGTGGAGCTCTTCTTCAGAGGTTGCTGTTGCTCAAAGAAGGAAGAGGGCCGCACTGGAGTGGCTCAATGGGAGGGGAGGGCTCTGTGCCCCTCATTTGCATACCCAGCATGCACAACAAGCTTTCAGCCCTACCCCTTACGGCTTTGAAATGCTTCTCCACAGAACTGTGCTCGAGTCCCCAAGCCTCAACCTCCTGGCAAAGACCCACAGCCCCCTGCGCGGCAAAAAGGCTGAAGCAAAGGAGGGACCAGGGCTTTGGCCAGCAGGCGGCGAAGCGCAGGACTGCATAAAAACCTGCTTGAGTCCAGCTGGGAAAAAGAAAGCAGACACTGAGAACAAAACAAATAATGTAGAAGAGCAAATGTGAAAACTCCTGCAGAATGCATAAGGAAAACACAGAGACAAAATAAAAAAGGAGCAAAGCAGACACGGAGAAGGCAGAGTATGCACAGTCTGAGACGTAAACGTTTTCTGAAGCAGAAATGGAGTCGCTCTGGATGGACAGAAGGCGACGTCTGTGCCTGGAACAAAAGTACTCGCTTAAGACACTGTCAAAAATGGCAAGAAAGGAAAAAAGGCGACGATTCCAGAGTTTGAAAGCATTTACCAAAGTCTGGGCTTAGTTATTGCTTGGTGAGAAGGAATACAAACATCCTAAGCATCTTAAGACACTGTCTTTCTGTTATCAGATCTCTATTCAACACGCCCTTGCAAACATAATTTGATGGGAGACAGTCCCAATGCAGGACACCGCCTCAGAGGAGCTCACGGACACCGCTGCCCTCTGCCCTTGGGATGCCTGCCAGCCCCGCTGACCTCAGAATTCCCTCCCCTCCCCTCTGCGACTCTCACCACCACCCTCCTTTCTCACCAGGAGGTGATTCTTTCCACTCGGCAAAAACTTCAGCTGCCCAGAGACTGAGCTTAAGGCCAACACCAACACCAAGGGACTGGCCTCGAGGAGGCCGAGCCAGCCTGGGGGTGGCACTCAGCGCAGCCCAGCAAGTGCTTGATAGCAGCGGTGAAGTCTAGGCCAGGAGAAAAGAGGTCATGGAGACATGCATGCCGATCTCTAAGACCTGAGAGGCTCACCTCCAGGCCATGGAGAAAGAGCAACAGGAATCAGGGGTAGACAACACAAAGGGAGCTCAGGAAAAAGGCTTTTGAAACTAAAGACTCATGATCTAGGAAAAAAATACATATGATCCGCATGCAATATTAGCTGATGTTATAATTTACAATAGCAAAGAATTTTAAGTGTCTTAGTGGGTTCCCAGTTAGGGTTGAGTTTATTTTTTTAAATTAATTTTATTGAGAAAAAAATCGTAATGAGACAGTTTCAAAACAGGTTAGTAGGACAGTTACAATAATTAATACATTGCATATTGTCTTCATAGTAGCTATTCATAGTACTGACATGATATATCTGAGAAATGCTTATTTAAAATTTGACACAAATGAGTAAGTTACCCTTCTTAATTTATATGGTACCACTTTGAATCACCACCAGTAAAATATATTTCCACACACTCTCAAAATATATTACCACTGCTTGTAAGAAGTGATAAACTGCAAACCAGCCCTGAAGGCATTCTGAGTGAGCCAAAAAAAAAAAAAAAAAAAAAAAAAAAATCAAATGAAAGGGATCATATCATTATTTTTAGAGACAAGGTGACATAATATTCACAGATCTGCTCTAAATGTGCCTCTTTTCCTGTGAACTATGTATTAGTATCATTTTATTACTTACCTCATCCTTATCGATATATGTAAGTCCTTTATATATGGTACT
>NW_004524759.1:1157597-1163464 GCF_000260255.1 Octodon degus | reverse complement strand
AAACTGCAAACCAGCCCTGAAGGCATTCTGAGTGAGCAAAAAAAAAAAAAAAAAAAGTGATAAACTGGATCTCACAGATTGAATATGAATTTCTCTTTGCTCATGGAAGATTATTTTTCTTAAGCTTTCTATAAATGTGCCTCTTTTCCTGTGAACTATGTATTAGTATCATTTTATTACTTACCTCATCCTTATCGATATATGTAAGTCCTTTATATATGGTACTATTTGAATTTTTGTCTATCATACATAATAAATGTTCTTTCATTAAAAAAAAAAAAAGAAACTAAAGACTAACTAGAAAAGGTGACTGGACAAATGTGCAGAGGAAGGAGCACCCTGCAGTGATAGAAGGTGAAAGCAGGAAAAACACTTAAATCAAAAGACACGAAGGAAAATTAAATGGATTTCAGGAAGTAACAAATATTGAGGATGGACCCAAAAAGGTCACATGTGGATAACAGAAGTCCTTGGAAAGAAAATATGAGAATAAACTACACCCAAAAGCACTATAGTTCCAGAACACTTCCTGGAAATAAAATAAAATTATGTGAGACTGTTTTGAAATATAGAACATGTACCTGAGAACACCAACTAAAAATGGGAAAATTGCAATGCCTTTCAGAAAGAAAAAAAATCCTTTAGGTGTCTAGGAAAAAGAAAAAAACAGTGACTTACACTGGAACAGATAATCAATTTTTTTGAAAAGCAATACTTCACGCCAGAAGAAAATGAAGTAACATAGTTAAGGTAATCAGGGAGATGAAATGTGAAGCAAAGATTTTATAGCCTTTTATGTCCAGAGAAAATGAATACTGAAGTATGGAGAATTCAGACAAACTGTTACCAACATTCAGGAACTAAATGCTTATTGCTCTCATGGGTCTTTCAGGAGGCGTCTACTAGAAAGAGAAGAAATGGAGAAAGAAAAAAATATTCGTGAAAGACACAAAGGTTTGAAAAAGGAGAGATTGTTGGCTGCGATACCCGTATGATCAGAACATATATAGTACAACTGCCGAAAAGGATGTGCTATGGGGGACTACTCGGGATGTGTAGCTGTCCTCAGCAGTCGCGCCGCGCTATGGTGGTGCTGTGGTTCTGAGGGGGCCTCTGGGATGAAGCCAGATAGGTAAATGTTCTCACTCTCCTTGCCCCTGAGAACTAGAAATTTAGTGTGCAGAAAGGAGATGCTGGTATAAAATTTAAGTTAAGACAAAAACAAAGAATGGCTCCGAGTGTTACTGTATACGTGAGGTTTCCCAGCACACAAGGCTGTATGTGCACGTCCGTGTGTTGTCAAGCTCCGTGGCTCTGCCCACCGAGAAGGCGCACGAATGATGCCCACCATACGCACCGAGGTCCTTGTACCTGTGTTCTCTGAGTGCCTTTTCCCACCTAAAGAAACCTGAACTCTTCAGAGAAGTGCCTGATTTCCAGGGTGAGGCGCAGCAGAGCCAATGTGTGCCGCCTCTTAGCATATCGCATAGCTACCGGATGAAGACCTGGTCAGAGGGGAGAACACTATAAAGAGTTCTCTCGCTGCTTAATCTTGGGATTCTTCTGTATTTCTCCTCCAGAACAGAAGATATCCAGCCTCCCTCTAGATCAGCCTTGGTTTTCCTTGCCTTTTTCTCCTTACTTTGCCCATTTTGATATTTGACAATGAATGATTAAATTACTTCTGGTATTGGTGAGGTTATCCTTAGTGTGAGTTTTGGTACAAATGGCCACAGAATACTTAGGGCAGTGGTGCCCGACCTATGGCATGCATGCCACAGCCTGCAGTGTGTTATCAGTGAAAGCTCTGAAAAGTTTGCCATCACGGGCTTAAGACATTTCTAGTTCAGGGTTACCAGTTTATAACAATCTCTACTCGCTCTGGGGCTATTCTCCCCCTTAGTGACATCTGGAAACCCAGGGACACAAGCCTTACCTGAACTTCCAGAAGCCACAAAGAATATAAAAAGCTGGAAAGAACTTTAATTCCAAACTTACGTTTTAAAACTGCCTTCTAATGTACAATATCACAACCTTTTTTGAAATTATCAAAGAACTGAGGGCTGGTGAGATGGCTCAGTGGTCTAAAGCACCTACTTAGAACAAGCTTAGCAAAGCACAGGGACCGCAGTTCAATCCCCCAGCACCACATGCCAGCCAGCCCAGCCCCCTGGTGGGCTGAGCTGGCCACACACACACACACACACACACACACACACACACACATAAATAAATAAAATATTTTAAAAAAAAAAAAGAACTGAGATCATGAACTATCAAATAATGCAAGGCCTCAGGTAAGACAACTCATACCAATAACAGAGGAGACCTGAGCACATGTTCACTGTACAGAGTGTGGGAGGAAGAAAAGACACATGCAAGAAGGGAAGGGGCCTTCAGCAGGATTTCAGAATTAACTACTGGACACTAAGCATAAGCTGTCGTGAGAGGATTCTAACCCTGCAAACAGCAGGCTCTTCTGTGAGCTGACTGGGTGCACACCAGGAAGACTGAGTCAGACTAAGACATCTGAGACATCCTCCCCGGAGTTTGCCAGGGCCATAAGGAAGGGTCTCTCCAAGAAGCAAAGTCCACCTCAGGTCCTCTACCTTTTCTCACCTACCCAGCAAAGCCTGAAGGTCCTAGGGACAGGGAAGCAAGCCTCTATGTTGAACCAAGGGTTCGGGTCAACACCATGAGGTTTATAGGAAGAAAAAATAACAGCAACAGACTTTCAACCATCTGGTAGAGTACAAAGGCCATTGGCTATCTTGTAGCCCAGGGTTTATGGGACTCTGAAAAGATCAAAGTTCAGGCCTGTAAAAGCAGAGGGTGTTGCTTGGCCAGCACCAGGCTGTCAGCACTGGTTACAGCTGTCCACCAGAGAGCTTCTCTGAAGGCCTAGCACAAGAGGACTTCGACTAAGGATGGAACAAACACTGAGAAATTTTGACACCATCACCTCCACCCTAAACCCTATGCTAGAGGAATTTGAAACATGGAAAGGAACCAAAGCAACAACAAAACACCAGACCTCTTAGACTCCCAACTAGATGGACTCGACCTGCCACACTAAATGCCTTGTAAAAGATGTGCTGGGTCCATGCCAAGAGCAAGCGCTGCTCGTCTTTGACTGACCTGCTCAGCTGTGGACTGAAAAGTACAAGAGAGCAAATAAGCAGAGGAAATAGAGCCAAAGATTGTAGAAAAAACAGACATAAACTAGGACACGTGGTGTAGGAATTAGGAGAACTCAAAGTACCCCTGAGGATCGCACTGAATGTGCTGGTGGAAAACATAGATAAGAAATATGATTATGTGACATTCAGCATAAAAATGGGCACAAAAGAAAATGTCAGAAATATAGGGATAGAGGGTTTGTGGGTTAGCTCAGTTGTTTAAGTGCCTGCTCTGGCAAACCCAGTCAAGTGCAGGGGATCACAGTTCGATCCCCAGACCCACCTTTATGGCAGCCTGAGCCAGCCAAAAAAAGTCCTGCTCAACTTTAAAATAAATAAATAATAAGAAATGTAGGAATAAATGCTATACAGCTAATAAAAAGTATCAGTGAACTTTAAAGTATGCCTATAGAAATCCCCAAACCAAAATACAAACAGAAAAAAAGAACTGAAAACAAAATAAAACATAGAATCCTACAGCTGAGAGGAGTCCCAAAGTTGAATAAATATGCAATTAAATTCAGGAAAAGGAAACAGTGAGGGCAACCCATTCGGGACCCCTGCTGTCTTCAGAAGCTCTTCTTATTCCCCATTCTTATTTCCCATTTCTATTCCCAAAAAATTTTCCTACTGTTAAAATGAAGAAGGGAGTGGGAAGGGAGGAGGAGGAGGAGAGAGAAAGAGAGACAGACAGAGAGTGAGAGACAGAGAGAGAGAGAACACAGGCAAAGGAAATATTTTCAAAGATAATGGCAAACTTTTTTCTAAGTTTATAAAATATAAAAACTCTCATATTTTAGATGTTCAAAGAACAGTAGCCAAGATCAATCAAAACAGAAGCACAAAACAATAAAAACCTCAGGCACATCTTATTCAGACTGCTGGAAAACAGAAATAGAAAATCTGAAGTGCACGTACTGTGAAAAGGTGGACTACACACCAAAGAGCAAACATTAAAATTACAACAGAAGTGAAGCAAGCCTAAAGAACAATAATTTTAAAGGCCTCAAAGGAATGAAATGCTACTACCAAGTAATTCCACATCCAGTGGGAGTGTCTTCTAAGGGTGAAAGTGAATTAATCATAAATTCCTGACCAGTGATATCTTTATCATGAGACCTTTACTTAAGAACCATCACTCTGCTCTTCAGTAGTGTATGCCTTAAATTCAGACTAAAGAAGATGTTCCCAGAGAGGAAGAACTTGTAACCACTTTTCCCCCAAACTCTGCTCTTTCCTTATCCTGAGCCTGGCCTCAATTTTCCCCAGCCAGCCTCAGATCCTGTGCACACCTGGTGTGACAGCTACTGTGTCGCCTTGACCAGGCCACAGCCTGCCCAGATATCTGAGCAAACATTACTGTGGGCTTCTCTATGAGGTGTTTTTGGGTGAGATTTACATTGAAGTCAGTTGACAGAGTAGAGCTGGCAGACAGCCCTGGTATGGGCAGCCCCCATCCAGTCAGCCAAAGGCCTGAATAAAACCAAAGGCTGACCCAGCCTTGCTCGTGTAAAGAAGACTTCTCTCCAGTTAACACTGTTATTATTTCCAAAGACACCTTAACTATCACTTATTTTAAAATAAGACATTAGGGCCGGGGAGATGGCTCAGTAGGATAAGCGCTTGACCGGCAAACGCAAGGATCTGAGTTCAATCCCCGGTTCCGCCAAAATAAATAAATAAATAAATAAAAATAAAATAAGACATTAGGGGCAAGGGAGATGGCTCAGTGGAATAAGCACTTCCCTGGCAAGTGCAAGGGCCAGAGCTCAATCCCTGGTTCCCAAAATAAAATAAAACATTAAGTGTAAAAAAAAAAAATCATTGAGGGCTGGTGAGATGTCTCAGTGGTCTAAAGCACCTACTTAGAACAAGCTTAGCAAACACAGGGACTGAGGTTCAATCCCCAGCACCACATGGCTGAGCTGGTCACACACACACACACACACACACACACACACACATAAATAAATAAAATTTTTTTAAAAAATCATTGATAAACATACTTTCATTCGAAGTGATTTAAAACTAATTAAGGTAACACAAAAGAAAAGCAACTTCCTTTAAATCTTAAAATACCAGCTGTATGGGAGACTTACTCAACAGTCATGGAATTGATGATGATGGTGAGAAAAATGATGGCAGTAATGACACTGGCACTGCACTACAGGCAGGTGGAGCACACCTATAATGCCAGCACTTAGGTGGCTCAGGGAAAAGGATCACCACAAGTTCAAGGCCAGCCTGGGCCACAAAGCGAGTTCAAAGCTGGCCTGAACTGCATAGTGAGACCATGTCTCAAAAAGACAAAATAGTAATAATGAGAATAACAATGGCGAAAGTGGGTGGCTAACGCAGAAGTCTCCATAGTGTTTTTCTCAGGGACTGTTTGTGTGGTATCTGAATAGATACTTATAGCTCAAAATGGAACAAAGCAAATCCCCCTAAATTAATAGGTATCCATTACCACTTGTATAACAAATATTCTTGCATGCAGGATTACTTATTCTTTAAAATGTTAATGAGTGAACTTAACTTGAACTCTTTTTTTTTTTAATATTTATTTATTTTTATTTATTACATTTATTTATTAGTGTGTGTGGCCAGCTCAGCCCACCAGGGGGCGGGTCTGGCTGGCATGTGGTGCTGGGGATCGAACCGCGGTCCCTGTGCTTTGCCAAGCTTGTT
>NW_004524759.1:1116412-1156092 GCF_000260255.1 Octodon degus | reverse complement strand
AGTTGTTTTAAAGAGATCTTTTCTTACTTTTTCACTAGCTGCAATGGTGTCTTTCAGGTCAGAAAGTCTATTTTCACTTTCACGCAAATGGTTTTGCCAGCTGTGATTGAGGTTTTAATTTCCTGTATATCACTTTGAACCTGTCTATTCAGGATCCCGAGGCCTGGGTCGTCTCACTCACTTGCTGGGCTTGCACTCTGGGTCTGTTCAGGATCCCGTGGCCCTGGGTCGTCTCACTCACTCGCTGACCTGCACTCTGGGTCTGTTCAGGATCCCACGGCCCTGGGTCGTCTCTGCTGTTTTGTTTCATGTAGCCTTTATTCTGACTCAACAAAAGTGGGTCAGAATATAAATCTGCATAATCAACTTTAGATTCATTTTTAAAGAAAATAATACTATGACTTCATGAACATTTTACTAAGTACTCCAGTTATTTTCATGGTATTCACAGAAATCTTAATGAGATCCTAACCATGCATGTGGGGATAATGATAAGCATAATTATGTTCATCAGTTAAACCAATTGTCCTTTTCCACCTCCATATGAAAGAATTAACATAGTAATACTTGTTTCATTATTTTTTATTATTATTTTTATTGAGAAAAAAATAGCAATGAGACAGTTTCAAAGCAGGTTAGTAGGACAGTTACAATAATTAGTACATTGCATATTGTTGTCTTCATAGTAGTTATTCATAGTACAAGATGAAGACATGATATCTTGTCTGAACGCTATTAGTACAAACCTTTCTTCTCATTGAACTAAGAGAAAGTAGCTGTGTATCTATCCTAATTTGTATATACAAATATATATTTTTCACTACAAAATGGTCTTTCATTTATATCCCCAGTTTTTGTTTAGTCTTGTCAGAGATGAGTATTCCATTGCCATTCAAATATTGTAGGTGCGTGAATTCAGAAATATAATCCAATATAGCCCAGTAGTCCATAATAGTGGTATATTATCCACAGGACTGTTGGATATAATGTCAGGAGCTGTTGACTTGAACCTTTTACAGCTCAGCATATTAATATGGCTTTACTTTTTTTTTTTTTTTTTTTTTTTTTTTTTTTTTGGCAGAACCGAGGATTGAACTCAGGCCCTTGCACTTGCCAGGGAATCACTTATTCCACTGAGCCATCTCCCCAGGACCCATGGCTTTACTTTTTATATCCCGTGTTTATACTTTTCTGCTGAATGGTTAAGACTAAGATAAAAGAAGACCTATATAACAAAAAAAGTAACTTTTGTATTGGACAAGGTCAGTCAAATCCCCTCAGAATTTACCCTGAAACCATGTACAGCAGTTTGTAGATCTTTTCTCAGTGTCAGCCATCTGGATGAGTCATGGCCACTGCTTGACCAATTTTGCTTTCTGTGAAAGCCTGAGAGAATGTTTTCTCTCTAGGTGACTCTCCTTAGGCACACTCTACATCATCTATCACTTTCCTCTGTGATCCCATAGTCTCCTTGAACAGAAAATTTGGGACATCATTGAGTTACAGGATGTTACGGTACAGGTTCTCTTATGTTCTAAGTCCTCACTGACCTTGAAGGGTTAGGGACAAAATATTGGCTATCTTCTAGTCTTTCTATTTCTCTAATTTTTTGGTCTGCAAACTTAAGTTGTTAACCTTCCAAAAGAGAAGCTTAATGATATTATTACCCTACAACATACGCAGTTGAGCTTAACATCACGATCAGTCTGAATATCAAACACCTTAGACATAACATGGAACAGGTATTTTCCAACAATTGTTGATATGTCAAACCTTAAATCTCTATCAAATGTGAAAAAATAAAAAATAAAAATAAATAATTACACATTTTTAGACAGAAATTTAGAAATCTAACCATATACAACATTGTAGCAGGACACTCCTATGACATTTTTTTCTTGTCTCTTGTTTTCTTTTATTACCTATTTTTTAAACAAACATTTACTTGAGAGAGAGTGTAACAGTAATTGATATGACATTAGAAGCACATTTAGAAGACCAGAATGACAGGCATTCCAAGCATGGCCCTAGTACTACACATTGCTATCTTCAGTGCAGTTGCTTAGTTCACAGGTATCTGCATACATAGTCAGGGTGAGACTCCTACCAATTAACTGCTAGTTTCTAAAACCTGATGGCACATTGCCTTAATCATCTTGTGTATATAAATTTATGATTTTTCCCCTACCATCTTTCCTAGCTTTTCTCCTTGCCTTCTCTTCCCTGTTTAATCCTTAAGTTCTCACTTTCCATTTAGTTGTGTTATGCCTTTCAATTTTTATTTCTTCTTTTCAGTTCTTGTACAAGGGAGACTACATGGTATTTACACATGCAGGTCTGGTTTATTTCACTTATGAGTATATCTTCAAGTTGTATCCACTTATACATGAAGGCTTTGAGTTTATCATTCTTTATAGCTGAGTAATAATCCACTGTATAAAAACACCACATTTTTTTCATCCATTCCTCAGGTGATGGGCATTTTGGTTGCTTCCAAGATTTGGCTATCACAAACTGTGCTGCCATAAACATAGGGGCATACATATCACTATGATATGTTGTTTTCAGTTCTTTTGGGAAAATTCCCAGTAGGGGGATAGCTGGATTGAATGGGATTTTCAGTTCTAGTTTTTTAAGGAGTCTCCACATTGAGTTCCATAATGGTTGCACCAGTCTACATTCCCACCAACAGTGGAAAAGGGTTCCTTTTTCCCCACAGTCTCTCCACCATTTGTGGTTGGTTGATTTCTTTGATAGCCATTCTTTCCAGTGGTATCTCAGTGTTGTTTTGATTTGCATTTCATGGATGGCTAGTAATGTGGAGATTTTTTTCATATATTTATTAGCTTCTAAAATTTCTTCCTCTCAGAAGGGTGTATTCATCCTAGATGCCCATTTCTGGATTGGGTCTTTAAATTTTGGGGCTCTAATGTTTTTTAGTTCTTTATAAATTCTAGAGAGAAGACCTTTGTCTGAGTGCTTATTAGTTAACATTTTTTCCATTTTTGTGGGTTATCTTTTCACTCTGCTGGTAATTTCTTCTGACGTGCAAAAACTTCTCAATAAGAGAAGGTCCCAGTTGTTAATTCTTTCAAAGATTACCCATGCACTTTGATTTTTGTTCATGAGCTCCTTGTCTACCCCTATATATTCAAGAATTCCTCCTACTTTCTCTTCCAGGAGATTTAGTGTTTCTGTTTTAATGTTTAGATCTTTAGTCCATTTTGGCTCTAGCTTAGTGCATGGTGATAGACCTGGGTCAAGTTTTAGTTTTTGGCATGTAGAGAGCCAGTTTTTCCAGCACCATTTGTTAAAGAGGCTATCTTTTTTCCAGTAAGCATGTTTGGCACTCTTGTCAAAGATAAGGTGGCTGAGTGTGTTTGTAGTGGCTTCTGCATCTTCTAATCTATTCCATTTATCCTCAGGTCTGTTTTTTTGCCAATACCATGCTGATTTTATCACAGTGGCTTTGTAGTATAATTTCAAGTCAGAAATGATTACTGCCTTTTCTTTGTTGCCCAGGATTGTCTTTGCTATTCTCAGTCTTCAAGGCTCCAAATAAATTTTAGGACTGATTTCTCTAGGTCTGTGAGGTATGTTGGTGGTAATTTGATAGGGATTGCATTAAGTCTGTATAACAATTTTGGGAGTATGGCTATCTTCACAATGTTGGTTCTTTCTATCAAGGAGCAAAGAATATCTTTCTGTTTACTGAAATCCTCTATGATCTCTTTTTTGAGAGTACTGCAATTTTTGTTGGATAGATCTTTCACTTCTTTAGTTAGATTAATTCCTAATGATTTCATTTTTCATGCTCCTTTCCTATTGTGAAAGGTATGGTTTCCTCTAAGTGTGTTCGTCATCTGTGTAGCGGAATGCTATTAACTTTGGGGTATTGACTTTGTATCCTGCTATGCTACTGAATTTGTGTATTAATTCTAGTAGTATCTGGGTGGACCTTTTTGGGTCTTCCACATAGAGTATCATGTCATCTGCAAATAATGATATTTTGACTTCTTCTTTACCTATTCTTATTCCTTTTATTTCTCTCTCTTGTCTAATGGGTCTAGCTAATGATTCCAGAAACTCTATTGAATAGTAATGGTGATAGAGGACATCCTTGTCTTGTACCAAATCTAAGAGTAAAACATTTCAGTTTTTCCCCATTTAGAATTATGCTAGCCTTTGGGTTGTCATAGATGGCTTTTATCAGATCGAGGTAGAGGCCACCTATTCCAATTTTCTGTAGGACTTTGAACATAAATGAGTTTGGGACTTTGTCAAAAAACTTTTATGCATCAATAGAGAAAATCATGTGAACTTTGGATTTGGCTCTATTGATATAGTGTATTGCATTTATAGATTTGCATATATTGAGCTATCAGTTGCGCCCTTGGATGAATCCTACCTCATCATGGTGTATAATCTTCTTGATGATTTGTTGTATTCTATTTGCTAGGATTTTTCTTGAGGATTTTTACATCTATGTTCATGAGGGAGATTGGTCTGTAGTTCTCTTTTTTAGTTGCATCTTTCCCTGATTTTGGTATCAATATAAGACTTACTTCCAGGAATTATTTTGATAGGATTGCTTCCTTTTCAATTTCATTGAAGAGTCTGAGGAGTATAGGGATTATATCTTTTGTAAATTTCTTGTAGAATCCAGCTGTGAATCCATCAAGACCTGGACTTTTCCTTGTTGGTAGGTTTTTTATTACATTTTATATTTCACTGGCTGTTATTAGGTTATTAAGAGTTCTTATAACTTCTTGATTCAGTTTTGGTAGTTTATACCTTTTTAGGAGTCTGTCCATTTCTTCTGTGTCTCCTATATTGTGAGAGTAAAGATTCTCAAAGTAGTTATTGATGATATTCTGAATTTCGACTGGGTCTGTAGTAATTTCACCCTTTCCATTCCTTATTGCTTGAATTTGAGTTTTTTCTTTCCTCTTTTTGATGAGGTTAGCTAGAGGTTTATCAATTTTATTTAATCTTTTAATGAAACAGCTTTTGGATTCATTAATTCTTTGTATTGTTTTCTTTGTCTTGATTGAATAAATTTCTGCTTTAATCTTTATAATTTGCTCCCATCTTTGGTCTTTCGGTTTGGTGTTTTCTTCCTTTTTTAGACATTTGAGGAGCAGCATGATGGTATTTATTTGTTCCCTATTTTCCTAATGTATGAGTTCACAGCTATGAATTTCCCTCTAAAAACTGCTTTCATTTCATCCCATAAATTCCAATAATTTGTGCTTGAATTTTCACTGAATTGTAAATATTGTTTACTTTCTTGTTTAATTTCATCTGTATCCATTGGTTGCTGAGGAGGGTGTTGTTTAATTTCCATGTATTTATGGAATTTTTCTTATTTCTTTTGTTATTTATTTCCAGTTTCAATACACCGTGTTCAGATAATATGTATGGGATAATTTCTGTTTTCTTGCATATATGTAAGCATGACCTAGGGATCAGTATATAGTCTATTTTAGAAAATGACCCAGGTGCATCTAAAAAAAAAAAATGTGGGGGCTGGTGAGATGGCTCAGTGGTCTAAGGCACCTGCTTGGAACAAGCTTGGCAAGGCACAGGGACCGCAGTTCGATCCCCCAGCACCACATGCCAGCCGGCCCCGCCCCCTGGTGGGCTGAGCTGGCCACACACACACACACACACACACACACAAATAAATAAATAAATAAATAAATCTTTTTAAAAATACACACAATGTTTTTTTAAAAATGTGTATTCAGCTGTGGTTGGGTGAAACATTCTGTATGTGTCCACTAAGTCCATTTGTCCCAAGTTCTGGTTCAATTCTGCTACTTCTTTACTAATTTTTTGTCTGCTTGGCCTATCTTTTTGGGATAAGAGGGTGTTAAGGTCTCCTGTTAAGATTGTGGTATTGCATGTTAGATTTTTCATGTCCATTGAGATTTGTTTTATATAGTTGGGTGTTCCTGTGTTTGGTTTGTACATATTTATGAGTGTTACCTCTTCCTCTTGAATTTTTTCCCTAACCAGTATGTACTGGCCTTCTTTACTTCATTTGATTATTCTTGGTTTGAATTTGAGACTGTCTGTGAACATGGTTGCTACTCCTGGTTTTTTTGAGGTGCTGGGACATGTAGTATTTTTTTTTAATTTATTTGTGTGTGTGTGTGTGTGTGTGTGTGGCCAGCTCAGCCCACCAGGGGGTGGGGCTGGCTGGCATATGGTGCTGGGGGATTGAACCATGGTCCCTGTGCTTTGCTAAGCTTATTCTAAGTAGGTGCTTTAGACCACTGAGCCATCTCACCAGCCCCTGGGACATGTAGTATTGTTTTCCATCCTTTGACTTTCAGCCTATGAATTTCTTTATGAGTTAAGTGTGCTTCTTGTATACAGCATATTTTTAGATTTTGCTTTCTGATCCTCTGTGCTAGTCTATTTCTTTTAATTGGTGAATTGAGTCCATTTACATTGATGATTATAATTGAGATGTATTGACTTATGATTAACATGTTATTTACCGCTGTTGCTTACTCCTTTTTCTCCTGTGTTTAATTCTTTGCCCTATTTGGTGGGTTCTTTCCATTCTCACTAGTGGAGTTGTGGTGATTTTTTTCCCTCTCTAGAATATCTTTTAGTAGTCTGTGTAGGGTTGGCTTTGTCATCATGAAATTCGTTAGTTGTTTCTTGTCATGGAAGTATTTCACTTCTCCATCAAACTTGAGAGTTTTGCAGGGTACAGCAGTCTGGGCTGGAATTCATTTTCATAGAGGACTTGAAGTTCTCTGCTCCATGCTCTTCTTGCTGTCATGGTTTGTGAAAAGAAGTCTGCCATTATTCTGATGGGTTTTCCTTTAAATGTGATCTGTTTCTTTTCTCTAGCAGCTTTTAGCATATTGTTCTTGTGCTGGATTTCTGCGATCTTGACTAGTATATGCCTGGGTGTGTTTTTAGTTGGGTTGATGTTATTTGGAGTTCTATATGCTTCAGTTATCTGAATGTCCAATTGAGACCCCATATTTTGGAAGCTTTCTGCTATTACTTCTGACCAAATTCTTTTTTTATCATTTGTATTGACTCTTTCTTTCTCATTGATGCCTATTATTGTCAAATTGTTCATCTTTTCATCGTCTTGCAGATGTTGAATTAATTCTTTGCACTATTTGGTGGGTTCCTAGTTGTTTTTAAGAGATCTTTTCTTACCTTTTTCATAGCAGCGATGGTGTCTTCAAGATCTGAAACTCTATCTTCCCTTTCACGCAAACACTTTTGCCAGCTTGTGATTGAGATTTTATGTTCCTCTATGTCTCTTTGACTCTGTTTCATGCGATCTATTGCTTTACTATATTGCTCATTCAAGGTTTCCATCTTTTGTTATTCTTCTTTATTTTTATCAGTGTGTTCCTTGAAAGAAGTTATTAATTTTCATCATAGTTATCCTTTCTTTTACTTCAGAGATTATTTCTGACCTGATTTCCTCTATATGTTTCTGCATTTGATTCTTTTTTTATTTATTTGTTTATTTATTTATTTATTTATTTATTTATTTATTTTGTGTGTGTGTGGCCAGCTCAGCCCACCAGGGAGCGGGGCTGGCTGGCATGTTGTGCTGGGGTATTGAACCGCGGTCCCTGTGTTTTGCTTAGCTTAGTTTGTTCTAAGCAGGTGCTTTAGACCACTGAGCCATCTCACCAGCCCTGCATTTGATTCTTTACTTCAGATGCTATTAATTCACAGATTTCTTTTTTTATTATTACTATTTCAGAAGTTATTTCTGATCTGAGTTACTCTATGCCTTTCAACAGTTGTTTCTTTACTTCAGATGCTATTAATTCAGATATTTCAGCTGTATGATTCCCAGTTTCTTCTATACTAGTGTCTCCTGAATTTGTTCTGGGTGGGCTCAGGGCCTGAGATTGCATTTTGCTCCTTCTCTTTGTCATTTTGTATAGCACTGTCCTCTGACCTTTGGTGTAGATCTTTGGTACAGTTATAATCTTAGCACCTATTGAAATTGTTACCTAAGAGAGATTATATGGTTAAGGCAGTTATAGTTTTGTATTTATGGAACTACAATTAGGAACACTAATAATGCATAGTGATATTTAGCAGTTGACAAACTTTTGTAACTAATGGGTTCATATTTTAGACAGTAAGAGCAAGCATTATGACTATATAGCTAAGGAGATATTAATTTGGGAATTTGTATTTAAGTTAGTTCCCCTAAGTTCTGTCTGATTACCTCCCCTTGATATACATGGGGTCTTCCAGACAGACTAATTCACCCCAGTTACCTTTTGTCTTCTCTCTCAGTCAAAAGAGAAAGAGTGAGGATGCTTTCATGGATCTGGGTCTAGCAAAGTGTCTCAGCTTACCAGATCCGAATCTACGAAGTTTGAACTCATCTCAATGTGCCCAGTTTGGGTCTGACTGCTGTACCCAGCTTCTTCCTGATGCAGCCTGTAGAAGTGAATCCTCTGTGCCTCTCTGGTAAGATGTTTTGCTTCTGGATTAGCTAGGTGGATCTGGCCCACAGTCTCTCTGCAGGTACGTCAGCTGGAGAGTTTCTTACCAGGCCTGTATGCCAGGCCTGGGCTGGGTCTAGAGGTATCCCAAGTGCACAGCAGAAGGTCTCACTCACACACTGGGCCTGGGCTGGGCCCAGAGGGGTCTGGCAGGCACAGCAGAGCGGTAGCTCTCCCACACACTCACCAGGCCTGGGCTGGGTCTGGAGGGGTCCTGAGAGCATGGCTATGTTAGTTGATACATTGTGTCAACTTGGCTGAATCAGCTCAGGCAGCGTGGGGGCCTCACCCTTCAGGTGGGCAGGGCCCAGGAATTGAGAAAGGCAGGAAGCCGCCCTGCCTGGTTTCCTGCTGCCCCGCCCTGCTTCTGTGGAGAAGTCTCAGTTTTCCGAGGATCTTGATCTCTGCAGCCATGCCACTTTGGAGGAGCTCCGATCTTCACTGTGGAGCGCTGGTCTTGGCAGTCAGTGCAGAAGGAAGAGAGAGGCTTGATGGACGCTGCAGCTGCTGCTCCTCCTCTGCTCTTCATTGTTTTCTGCTGCATGAACTGCTGTCGTTTGCCTTGGAGCCAGCGGAATATGGACTGAACCCTCCAGTAACTGTGAGCTAAATAAATCTTTCCTTCCATCATTTTGTGTGTCGGGTATTTGTCCCAGCAACGAATAAAAAGTAACTAAGACAATGGCGGAAGGTCTCACTCACATGCCAGGCATGAGCTGGGTCTGGAGGGGTCTGGTGGGTGCAGCTGAGACTTGTTTCTTTAAAACTTGCATTTAGGGCTGGTGAGATGGCTCAGTGGTCTAAAGCACCTACTTAGAACAAGCTTAGCAAAGCACAGGGACCGCGGTTCAATCCCCCAGCACCAAACCCCCGCACCCTGGTGGGCTGAGCTGGCCACACACACATAAATAAATAAATTAAAATAAAAAAAATAAAAAAATAAAAAATAAAACTTGCATTTACTCACTGCCTTAGCCACCTTCTCATCACTGAGCCTAAAGACCAGAGAGCCATAGAGTCAAGGAGGGCAGTTTGTAATCCATGGTTGGCTGCTGAGGAAAGCAGATCACTCCTGTTGACAAGGAGAGGGAAGGGAGAAGCCAGCGAGGGGGACTCTTCACGGTCATCGCTCAGACCCATCTCCTCCAGCCAGACCCCACCTCCTGAAAGAACCATCAGCTATGGAACCCACACAATTCAGTCACCTTCCAAGAGCACAAAAGGCTTTTGGGAGACATTCTCAATCTAAGCCCTGATCATTACCAAACTCTTCAGGACAGCATCAAGCAAAGAATTAATGCAGGTATAAAACAATGATGTAGTTTATCCAGATAACCATCTATTCAGTCTACATGAAAAAATGTGGCATTCTTATCCTTTGTTTTAATTTCCCTCTAGAAGATTTTGTTTTTCATGGGGGCCAGGGAGGTAGCTCAGCCTGGCAAGTGAAAGGTCCTGAGTTGGATTCCTGGTACAAAAAATAAAATAAAGAAACAGAGTAGATTTTGTTTTTTGGAGCCCAGCATGGAGGGCAGAATGGTGAGGCCCAGGGAGCAATGAGGCAATTGGGTCTGGAAGAGGGTGTTTCATTCACCACAGGACCCCCACACCAGTGCTAATTGAAATCCCTATGGTGAGACTGTGTGAGGACAGCTGAGGGGATAGTTCATAGAGAAAAGTCTGCATCTGTTCCTTACCCTGAGGACCCTACAGCCCCCATCTTCCTTCTCACCCTGATCAGGCAATGTCCCCTCTCAACTGCTGGATGTCACTATGACCATCTTGAGAAGTCCAGCTCTGACCCTGACTCAGGATCCTTCCCCAGCACCAAGCTGTCGTCTACAACCTTGCTCCCCAATGTGTCCCCTCAGGCAACATGGCCAAGAAAGGGGAGCCCTGGACACAGAGCTGCACTGAAGCAGCTGCATGGTTGGTCCTGGGTTCTCCACTCCACAGTCTCCTCGGGAGACACATTCACCAAGGCTTTTGTCCCCTTGCTCCTCCTGGAGGGGGACACAGTTGCCCACTGCCATGAGAGAGGTCTGTCACCTGGCTGACCTATGGTATAGACAGACGCAGAGGCTGTCCCTTGCTCCTGTCAAGCCCATTTGCACGGTGTAACTGACAGGAAGTCTGTCAGCTGGCTCTTCTCTGCCTGGTGTGAATGGAGAAAGGACACATTGACCTCTGCATGGTGGACATTCACTGCAGATGGAGCAGCCTCAGAGCAGAGGATGCAGTGCCCATCATGGGGAAGGGGACAGCAAAGGAAAGGTCACCACAGCAACTGGTGTGGTCACTGCTCATAAGTGTGCAGTTGAATCTACTGGACATCAAGACAATTATTTTAAAACTGAAGAATTGGGCTGGCCAGATAACTCAGCGGATTAAAGCACATGCTTAGGCAGATGCAAGGACCGGGGTTCTATCTCCAGTGTGCTGTGTGGGCCCCACCCCTGGGGTACACTGAGATGGCAATTGAGACTGGGCGTGGTGGCACATGCTTGTAATCCCAGACCTTTGGGAGACTGAAAACAGGAGAATCACTGCAAGTCTGATCTGTGTAGTGAGACCTTGTAGACTCTGTACTAAATACATAAAAAATAATAATAACAATGATTTAAAAAATGAAAACTGAAGAACCCATTGTGGTTTCCTCAGGGTTCTGAATCTTCCGTCAGATTCTTTTCTGGATTACTAAATATTTTGATTATATGTAATGCAGTGGATAGTGATATTTGCTCCATGCACCTGAGAAATTTGATTTGTTTCATAATCCTTGCCCTAAAACAAGCACTAAGGCAAGAACCAGAAGATTCAACCAATGTTGGCTGCATCCATACTGTTGGCCTCCTGCAGGAGCCACCTGAGCCTGGCTCCGACTTCTGGGCAAGAGCTCCCTTATGCTTCCAGGCAAGTGTGGCAAATAACAAGAAAACACCTTGAAATTTAAAAATTCTATGAAAATAAAGGAACCATCGAAGCTTTCAGCTGAAGTTCAAATCACCGTGTGTGACCCCACTGCACTGCAGTGACATTGAAAGTAGGACCTAAAGTCTGTGAAGAGCTCACTGCCACGGGCTCCCTGTCCCCACCCCAGAGCCCACCTCCAAGCCTGACACTCAGACAGTGTGTGGGTCTCAGGTTAGCAAAAGCAGAATCACTGTGGGTGTTAAATACAGAGGGGCGGCCCGCCGTGTCCATGGAGAGAGGTTGAGGGTTCTGAGGTCCTGCCCGAGGAACCTGGGCGCCCGGACGGCAAAGATATCGGTTTCCTTACTCCAAGCCACCATCCGGCCTGTGAGCAAGAGGAAACTGCAACCCACCCACGCTGCCCTCAAGTTGACACCTTCTGCAGTAAACAAGATAAAACAACTTCTTAAAGATAAACCTGAGCATGTAAGTTTGAAAGTTGGCATCCGAACCAGGGGCTGTAATGGCCTTTCTTATACTCTAGAATACACAAAGACAAAAGGAGATTCTGATGAACAAGTTGTTCAAGATGGAGTCAGAGTGTTCATTGAAAAGAAAGCACAGGGCTGGTGAGATGGCTCAGTAGTCTAAAGCACCCACTTAGACCAAGCTAAGCTAAGCAAAGCACAGGGACCAAGGTTCAATCCCCCAGCACCACATGCAGGCAGCCCCGTCCCCTGGTGGGCTGAGCTGGCCACACACACACAAAATAAATAAATAAATTTAAAAAGAAAAGAAAGCACAGCTGATACTTCTAGGAACAGAAATGGACTATGTTGAAGACAAATTATCCAGTGAGCTTGTCTTCAATAACCCAAATATCAAAGGAACTTGTGGCTGTGAAGAAAGCTTTAATATTTGAAATCTCAGGACTCTTCTGGCTGTGAAACCCTGGGAAGCTTCCAGGAGCCTTGGAGCTTACTGAAGAAATCACGTGATTGTCAGTGCTTAAGGCTTATGATGTGTGGCCACCGGGTGGAGAAATAAAGTGATGTATTTTGAAAAACAAAACAAAACAAACAAAAAAAAAAATGTAGAGGGGCTATGAATTTGCTCTGGACCAGACCTGGGGCCAGGAGTGCCACAGCAAGCTGGAGTCACCTTACTGTGTCTTTTACAACCTGCAGCCTGAGGTCAGTGACCAATACAAACCCTCCTGAGCTCAGGGTCCTACTCCACCAGCACTGCTCTGGAGGGGACCAGGGGCTCATCACTGCCTGTAAGTGCTGGCCAGAGCCCACATAGTACACTCGGTAGGTAACATGGCTGGTCATCACAGAACTTGGATGTGGGTGGTGGCAACAGGAGTCACAAGCTTCTCTTAATTGAAATAAAGGGAAAATGCTTCTTTTGTGGGGAAAAGATGTCCTTTATCTCATCATCAGGTTCATTTTCTTCACAGCATTCCCACTCACTAGAGATGGGATTAATGATTTGTTCATTTATTGCTTTTATCTGTCTGTTCTGTAAGAAAGCAAAGTTCACAAAGGTGGTTTTGTTCTTTTTGGATGTGCAGAGGCTGGGCCTGAGGCGGATGCGCCATGAGCAGCCCAGGGCTCAGCAGGTCCTCAGTGCATGTCAAACCTGGCTGAAACTTCGCTCAGAGCTGGGAAGAAAAGACCCCACACAGTGAGTGATTGGCGCTGAATAAATACATAGTGATTTTAGAAAGCAGTGTGGTCCAATTAAGCTCAAATCGGATGCTTTTTTTTTTTTTTTTCAAGATTTGGAACTTCAACTCTCTGGGTTGTTTTATTATTTAATTACTTGAAAATTAGTGAGTCATTTAAATTACTGTACATAAAATTTGCCAGTAAAATGATATTCTGTCAAAATTAATTGCCTTTTATTGTTTTCCAAACTTAACACCACTGCTCTGGCATTTGTAGAGAATTCAATCAAAATGCAAAATGTTTTCCAGAAAATAAAGCTCAATTAACATAAATGAGATGGAGTTAACTACATTTTTTATTCAATGATGTGCTTCAAATGAATTTTGCCTGGTTTAGCACTCCACAAAAATAACATATAATAAAGTATTCGAAAGCATTTAAATTGTTTCTAATTTGAAGAACCATCATAGTCAGAATATATTAAGTTAATAAAGTTAACATTTACATGATTTGGTGACATCGCCACCAAAGTGTACTTAGGATAAACTGAACTCAATTGCAATTTAGTGAGAACAAAGCCTTACTAATTGCCGAAGGGGTGTTTGAGCCGTGATTGACATGTGTAGCACTCTGCAGTCCCAAAGTCTCCTTGATCGAGAGCATCGATCCAGATGGGAAGGAAGAAATTAACAAATGCACTCCACATCAGAAAAGAAGCACGGTATTTTTTGTTTGCTTTTTGCTCCTCTGTTTATCACTGGATACTACCATCACGTCTAAGACAGGGAAGTAAATTTGCATCAAAGTTTTAAACCCAAAACAATTATCCTAACAGCCAACAGGATTACTCTGTGTTAGATACTGTTCTGAGATTATGCATCTGTTCCTTGATTACATATTCAAAACAATGTTTCTAAACTAAACTCACTGCCTTCCTATGTTTAAAGGAAAACTTTAGACAATAAACTGAACAGAATTGGTTTAAGTGAAGAACTGATTGTAAATAAGGCAGAGCCAGAAAAGGCTCAGAGAAATCTGCCCAGTGGAGGAGCAGCAAGCTTTCAAGGTCCAGCAGGCAAGCAGAGTGGCAGTGTCACCTGTTCCTGGGCCATCCTCTGTCCCGGGGCTGTAGACCACAGGGACACTTGCCCTCGGCACAGCTGCCTGTCACTTTGGAAAGTGAAGGGCAGTTGTTTGCGTTAAGTGAAACCCAGATATTTGATACCACATATATTTTTGTTTAGGGTTTAATGTGTTTTTATTCTAAGTTACCCTGCAGTTCATCATATAGAAATTCAAAGTAGGAAGACAACCTCTGGCTAATATCCTCCTTACTTACTTTTTTAAAATGTCTTTGGTTGTTACAGGGTCTCACTACACAGCTCAGATTCATGGTGATCCTCCTGCTTTCAGCCTCTCGAGCGATGAGCTTACAGGTGTACACCACTATGCCCAGACTCTGGCTGGCTCAGCCTGCCCTAAGGGCGAGGCTGGCACGGCATGTGTTGCCGGCGATCAAACCACTTGCCTAAGCTTCCTAAGCAGGCACTTCAGTCTGCTGAGCTATCTTGCTGGCCCCTACTTATTTACTTAATACTAACAGACTTGCAAATCAAGTCAGGCCTTTTCTTGAAATGCACTCTGGAAAATTAAAAATACAAAAGTTTCTTTTGATGTAGTTGTATTTAAAATGTTTGAGTGATACATAACTGAGAAGCAATTTTTCTTTGTTTCTCCATCTGCTCTTTATAGAGTTCAGGAACATTGTTTTTGGGAGCTGAGGAAGCTAGGAAATTGATCAAATGCGTGTAGGCGGGACTAGGCCCCAATGCCTTAAGAAAACAAGCTACCTCAGTCCTGAGGTAAACATCCTGCTGATTAAGGTCAGCTATTAGTCACTAAGCAACCTTGTATCCTGTGTTACTAACTTTGCAAAACTATAACTAAAGGACAGATTAGTTGTAGAGTTGAGTTAGCCTTGCCCATCAGGTAGACCAGCAGCCACCTAGCCCAGCTTTTGTCTTCTTGTCTTTCTCATCCATGCTGCTGTTTCTCCAGTCGCAGTGAGACCAATGGATCCCTACACATTGTATATCCAGCTTGATGAACCTGCCTTGAGCTCCCTCTGCTCCTCCTCCTGACTTCTTGCTGATCCCGCTCCACCAGTAGCAGCCCTGGAAGACACCAAGGAGGCCCCTGAGAAGCAGAGGTGCCGATTCTCCTAGTGCCATTACAAAATCCCTGGGCCAAAAAAACATGCGGACTTGATCAGAAACCCAAAGGAAAAAAGACTAAAAGTCGGGAGCCTCACTAAGACTTTGAGAATCACTATGAATAAACATACTGCTGGGTGACAAGGTTCTAATTACGGGGTATTCCAAATGAGAACTCACAACTGATTCCTGAGTGGTCCTGTACAAGCTTTCCAAGACTGCTGAGTATGTCACTGCGTTCCGTACTGGGCCAGGCACAGGGGCTGGAGTCCCCAGGGTAGATGCCAAGGTCAACTATTTTAATAATTTGATCAATGGTTGTTAAAAAATGCACTCACTCAGTTGAGTAATTGTTTGCATGAGGATGAAAACTCTACAGTCCAAGGCTTTTTATTCACTGGAAAGCGCTATGTGAAGACTTTGTTACAATAAGGTCTTGGTTCCAGAGAATAGGAGGTTAGGGACAAGCGCAGGAAAAAAGGAGGATAAAGAGCAAAGTGTAAAGGCACAGAGGTCCATGCCACAAGGCAGAAAGAGTGAGGAAGACAGGCAATGGTGATGCTTGCGCACTCAGCAGTGTGTTTACCATTGATCTGTGTACTTAAAATGGCTCAGTGCCTCAGGCCCTGCCCCCTTGGGCTCCCTGAGCCGGCCACCGAATCAGGGCATAGTGGTGCATGCCTATAATCCAAGCACTGGGGAGGGTGAAAACAGGAGGATAATTATAAGTCTGAGCTTCGTAGTGAGACCCTGTACCAAATACAATAAAAACAAAACAAAAAAAAACCTCAGTGCTTAATCCTATGTCATATATATTTTGGTAAAATTTTAAAAGTTGAAGCAAAAGTCTCAAAGCAAACATTAAGTGTCCAGTCCTGTGCAATAATTAAAGCTCTGAACTGGACAATATTGATTCTTCTCCCATTGTGGTCACAGTATTTTCCCATGGGAACACAGGTCCTTGGGTGCTGGCACAGAAGTGGATGAGAAGAGGCCAGAAGGGCAAACTTCCCAAGTTGTCCTAGAGTCCAAGGTAAACACAATAAACCAGTTATATGGGAATATCCATAAGATAATTCTAGGGAAAACAAACTCTAAGATAAAAACACCATCAGATGAGAGAAATACTTAAACTCATAAGATCTCCTTAACTATTAAACTGATAGAAGTTGCTGCCCCTCACCTCCAGTGAGGGGCGGTTAACCTCATCCAGTCTGCTACACTATGCTGTTTTCATTGGAATAAATTGGTCAAGTCCAGCCTTACACAGAGCTGTAGTTAAAAAAGAGAGGGCTTTTTTAAAATCATTTTAATCATCTTTTCAGATACCTGAATATCCTTTTCTGATGCTGTATCAAAACATGACGAGTGGTAGCTTCTTGCAGGATAATTGCAGGGCAGCATCTGAAATCAGACATTAATGACTTCTCAGATTCAAAACAGAGTAAAACCCATCAACCTGTCTTGGCCTTGAATGAGTCTCCTGTGAAAAAATTAGTTCATCGGGTTAAGGCAGGTTTTCCAAATGTTGATGCACATCTTTATGCAGTGTCTTGAATGCGCATTAATTAATTTACTGCCAACATCCTCAGGAATAGACCTTATGGAAAAGCTGTCAAGGCTGTTGTGGCAAGTTCTCTAGAATACTCATTTTTGCTTGACTGCTCAAATTTTCACATTGGCTGACTTTGCTCATTAAGACAGAAAAGTCGAGGCCAAATGCCCACGTCTAAATAAGCATAATTTTTCTGTTTACTCCTTTAAATTGAAACAGTCATCCATTTAAAAAAAAAATAAGGCAAAGGAGTATGTTCTGCACCCCATGGTGTCATGTGGCAGGCCTCACAGTAGGAGTGCAGCAAAGAGTGCTGACACATACCCGACCTTCTGTTGAAGGATAATAAATACATAAACTGGGTATTGTGGCTCATGCCTGCAATCCCAGAACTGGGGAAGCTGAGGCAGAAGGATCACTACAAGTTCAAGACCAGCCTGGGCTACATAGTGAACTTAAGACCAGCCTGAATTACAGAGAGTCTTTCCTCGCCTCTCCTCTTCTCTCCTTATGCAGCTCAGACTCTTAGTGATCCTCCTGTTTCCAGTCCCCCCAGCACTGAAATTACAGGTGTGCACTAACATGCCAGCTCTCAGAGGCCAGCTCAGGGCACCCAGAGGCAGAGCTGACACAGCATGTGGTGCCTGGGACTGAAACCCAGTCTCTGCATTTGCCCAAGCAGGTGCTTAGTCTGCTGAGCTATCTCACTGGCCCAATTTGTCCTTTTGATCTACCCACCAGACACTACCACCTGGCACAGTGCTGCCTCTTCCTTTCATGCCTCATTCTTTGCCAATGGAAATTGTTACTTACCCATTTTCTGATATTACACATAGACACATGCATGCACACACAAAAAAATATAAACTCCAAGAAGACAGAAATTTATGTCTTGCTCACTGTGATAGTCCTGAAGTGGAATGCACACACTTCCAGAAATCTCCAAGGTCACTCATAGGATAAATAGGCAATGCCTGTGCTCTCCAACTGTCAGCACCATAAGTGTCCCATGCTGTCACCACACTGGACTCTCATGGCACCACTGGGTGTGTCTGGGTGGTTCCAGGGATGATTGGCATGTCACCCAGCGAACAGAGGAGAAGACTTGGTGTCACAGAGGGCCATGTCATCCAATAGACTGAGACAGAAAGGAGAAGAAGGAGGAAGCCAGCCAGCACTTGTGAGCTCGGTTCTGCTTGGGCAGGTCTTCTACAGCTGCTCATCTTGTGCATCCTTCTTCAGCCTTCTACACTGGTGTGCATCAGGGACTCTCCAGGGAGCGTAGACACCATCAGCTTTGGACTGGAGCTGCATCCTCAGTCCATTTTGTCTCTGGAGCTTCTGGCTTCTCAGAATGAGCAGTGCCTGGCTCATCAGCACACAGATGGCCTTCTGGGCTATCCTGCCCAGTCCTGTAAACCCATCTAAAAAAAACCCATGGTCCTTAATAGCTGTGATTTGGAATGCAGAAGCTCAAAAGCAAGGCGATATTTATAATGTATATTCTGGTTCTAACTGGCTTTGAGCAAATTGATCACCTTTTCATACCTACTCTTTAAGAAGTGTGTACCATTATCTCTGGGGACAGTGAGAGTCTGAACCCTCAAATTTGTGGAAATTACAAGATGAGCACAGGAAGACCCTGGACTACTGCTGGCATGCAGTAGTCATGACATGATATCTGTTCTTATTATCGAACAATTAAAATCATGTATCACAGAAATAAAGGCTGCTTCGGCTTTTACTACACATGAACAGATCCCCTATCATAACAAAATAGCCTGGATCAGGAATAAGACAAATGTTTGATGAAGACAAAGTTTATAGAAAAGTAGTTAAAGCAGCATCATAAAAATTTGGGGGAAAATACAGCTAAATTTTCTCCAAACAAGAATCCATCATTCTGAAATACCATCAGAGGTCCCTGGAAAATCAAGACCAGGTAGTGAGACCACGTTGTCTCTACCATGTCAGAGAAGAGCAACCAAAGCATCTCAGAGGCGCAGAATGGCATGTGGATACCACAGAGCCCAAATGGTCCTCACCAGTGACACTCACCATGTTTATGACAGTGACACGGCCAGCCTGGCTTGTTCTGTGTCTGAGCCAGCTGGTAGGAAATTAAACAGTGGTATTTCTCACAAAACAAAACAAACGAGAGATGTACATCAAGATAAATTCTGTGCTTAGCTTCAGTGACCACTGATCCTGATGTGTCAGGGTCACCAGATAAGAAATCCCTAGGAGAGTAGCAAAGCGGCTGCTCTACTCCTGGGTGGCCACAGAGGGTAACCCCGGGGACTGTGGATGGTTCCCTCACTTTCTCCTCTCTTGAGCTCACCCCTGGCCTGCGTCCCAGACACCCTGACCTGAACAGATGGGTCCACCGCACTATCCCGTCATGATGCTGCTATCTGGGAGCTGCTGATCATGAGCTGGATCCCCAGTACCATGAGCCAATTAAACCTTTTCTCCCCAACTTGAACGTGCTGAATGTTTTGTCCCAGTGATGGGAAAACAAAGAACACACCACCCTCAGGACTTCACACATCATTTTTTTCCAAAGAAGCTGAGCAGGGGTGGCCACAGCTGGGGGTGACAGGCAGTGCCCCAGTGCCCTGCTCAGCCCTATATTTCTCCAGTGAAACAGGGAACTTGGAAGTGGTCTAGAAGATGAGAAGAGGGTGATCAGTAAGGGCCGTCCAGGCCCAGACACCAGAGGAAAGTAGCTGACAGAGGGAGTCAGCCACAGCAGCCAGAACCAACTGAGGGGCAGGAAGAAGGGAGAGACTGGGGAGGTGCTTTCAAAGCGTGAGACATCTGAGTTACAATTCCGTGGGAACTGGACTTCAGCCTGTAGGGAAACATTGTGACAAAGTGAGATGTTACAAAGTGGGTATGCTGTATCATTGCTGTGCTCACCAAGAACTGATAAACTGCCTTGTGATCTGTGCTTGAAATAGAAACCTGGCTTTGCAGACCTAGTCTAATCAGAGAATAAAACGTCCACATGATGGCAGCAAAAGATAAGAGAGGAGAGGAGGCTGCCTAATAGTTGACACCTAAGTTTTTGTAAAATGCACCAAAACCCAGGATCTGAACATAGCCTGTGTACTATTCTTAAAACCACACAGAGAAATAAACACAAAATCCTAAACACTGCAGTTCTTCAGCCAAAATTAATTCCTCAGGTAAAATAACGTCTGGCTAAAGCATAAGACGTTGATGTCATCCTATAACTGTATTCCAGGTTGAACTATGTTCTTACAAATAAATTCTAGTGTCTGAGTTATATTTTAAAGAAAATTGTAAACAGCCCAAGACAAGCTTCTCACCAGGCGTAGTGGCACACACCTATAATCATTACCCAGGAGGCTGAAGCCGGAGGATTGCAATCTCAAGACCACTCTAGGCTGCACAGTGAGCTCAAGGCCAGCCTACTCCTTACATACACAGCAAGGTCCTGTGGCAGAAGGAGAGAAAGAGGACAGAAGGAAGGAGGGGAGAAAGCGGAAGAGGAGAAAGAGAAGGAAGGAGGGAACAAGGGGACCCCAGCCTTCCTCAGATCAGATTGCCAGAACTGAGGCCATCTGCCTCCTGACACTGCCCATGCTCCAGGGCACTCGCAGCTCTCTGGTTTCTGTGGGTTGCTGTCCTCGGGCACCAGAGACCCCGCCCTACAGTGCACTTCAGGACAGCAGATGGAAGCCGCAAGTGTGGGGCCCCCAGTGGGCAGGAGCCCCTGCAGTAGCAGGCAGGGGGCGTGTCACCCATGGGGGGCTCCTTGGCCTGGGTTCCTCCCAAGTACTGCCCGGCCAACTGGCCCCACTCAGATGCACGGGACACCAGCACTTGGAAAATAGGAATGAACAAACAAATCAACCTCTGCTTAGCTAACACAGTTGGAGACTGGTGCTCCAAAGACTTGGAGTCTAAACCACTAAGACGAAGGCTTCTCACCTGTGCGACAATACCTCCAGCACAAACGCAGAGCCTGCCCTCTGGAACCTCGCAGCAGCTTGGTCCGCAGTCTGTGCCGCACTGCTCCCGCCCACCGCTCGGGGGCGCCCTCCGCACGTGCGGGCCGCGCACAGGCGACGCAGAGAGCAGAGGGGAAGCTCACGCAGAGGCCTACACTGCTGAGCCCAACTGAGCAAGCTTTGATCCAGGATTCCACTCAAAACCGAACCTGAATTCTATCTTAAAGCCCAGTAAAATTGAAACTCACGGCAGTCATTTCATGTGAAAATCAGGACTGTTCTCGGGAATGGAAGTGGCCAGTGCATATGCTGGGCTTCTCAGGGAGACCATCCAGTGGGGGGGGGGAGGGTGTCAGCGTGGCCACCGGACCCCAAAGCCCGCCCTGCACCCGCCTCTGCGCTGATGGGCGCCACCTCCACTGCCTTCCCCTGACTGGAGCCTTCCTGTGCGAGTCAGTCTACCACCACTTTCCCCTGGTGGCTGTGGCTTCTGATGGTGCCAAGTGATGGCTGCACAATTAACTAAAAACCTGACAGAGAAACCAGCAAAGAAACAGAGAGGACTGAGGTCTGTCAAACACGCTCATGCTAGTTAGTTTAAAATTAAGATAAAATGAACACATAATTATTTTAATTTGGCTTTAAATTTTTTAATTAATTTTTAATTCACACAAAATACTTAGAAACATGCATGTTTGCTCTACGAAGTTTTTGTTACTGGCCGGTTCATGGAGGTCCCCAAGGGGAGACAAATGGCTCCGTACTGCTGGACAGGTTCCCAATGTACTGGTGCCAAGGCCCTGCCACCAGACTGCCAGGTTCTGGGCCTGGGGACTGGTGTGTGGGTGGAGAGGGCCGGGTGACTGCATAGGGTGGAAGCATTTAACCACGCTGCTGGCCGGGCCTGACTTTGCAAGCAGCTCTGCATGGTCCTTCCTCCGAGGGCTCCAGGCATGGGACACCTGCGCATTGAACAGCACTGCCAGCACCCAAGGTTGCTGCAGTTTAGAGCAGTGACAGGACTGGTAGCTCACTGTCCTTGTAAATCCTTTGTCTTGATGTCTTTTGCCTTGGAGGAGCTGAGGTGGGTTCTATGACCCAGGGCCAACCCACCCTCCTTGACAACGGAGAAGCTCTCAGACAGACCCTCCTTGAGCAATGGAGGCCTGAGCAGGCAGCAGGACCCACCTAGGGCGCTGAGGAGGTGGAGACACAGTGAAGGCTTTGACTCATCTTGCTTCCTACACTGTGAAGACTCAAAGCTTGCTGTTCTATTGTTGTTTGGCTTCTGTTTGTTTTTAAGCAACAACATCAGGCCCTGATTGGCTCAGAGGAAAACAGCCTTGCTTTTCATGAGTGACAGACTAGGTGTCCCTGTTGGCCTCTCTCATTTTGATACCTGTTATATTGTGTAACAAAACTCAGAAGGTTTGTTTGCTCTTAGTTGCTGGGTTTGGTCCCTGAGTTCTGAGGTCAACTGAGGAGTGGGCTCCACCAGCTGTGTGAATGGCACCTCAAACTCCTGGGTCCCTATAGGGATACCCAGGGAGAAAAGGCAGGAATGAGAAAAGACAGACGAGAAGACAAAAGCTGGGCTAGGTGGTCGCTGGTCTGCCTGATGGGCAAGACTAAGGTAACAACAAAAGCTCCTTTACTTATACTTTTGTGAAGTTTGTAACGTGACACAAGGTTGCCTTGTGACTACTAACTGACCTTAACCAAACAGGATGTTTATCTTAGGAGTGAGGTGGCTTGTTCGCTTTCAGCACTGAAGCCCAGTCCCACCTACACACATCTGATCCATTTCCTAGCTTCTTGCTGTTCCCAACAGGTCCCCATGGCAACAGGGGCTCACACTGCCATCCAGAACCCTGAAGGTGGCTTCATGTGAGCCTGGCACAGGTGCAGGGGCAAGTGTTGATGTTGGACGACCAAGACTGCCCACTGGGCTGGCTGAGGCCACCATTTTCTAATTTTCTAAGCACGGGGCCCAAGAGGAGTCAAGAGGAGTTGGTGACACATGCCACAGTTCCTCCTACCTGCTGCCTTCCCTGGCGAGACCTCACTCCTTGTGCTGTGGAGTCCTGCACTTCTGGACAGCTATGAGTAAACTTCGCACACCTGGATGGCTATGGGTAAACCTGGAGTTTCAGGAATGGGAGGCCCAGGCCTGCTGCAGTGATACACCAGGCCCGACCTGCCTGCTCCACAATGCTTATCCCTGCTTGCTTCACTGCAGAAACACTGGAAACCTAGTTTGGTATGTACTACCTGCAGTGCTCTCCATCACAGTCATCTGCTGCTCAGCAGCCCCAGGGCTCCCTGATCCCTTCTAGCTGTCGCTCTGCCAACCTCCCTGGAGCCCTGCTCTTCTCTCACTCTCTACACCACAGGTAGAGAGCTCATGCCCTCCTCCTCCACTTCCACCTGGCTCATTGCACATGACAACTATCTCCAGTGCTTTCCCCACTGTCTCAGACCCACAGACCGGGATTTGCTTTCTTCTGTCTGCATGTTTCATGGTGAGTGTGGACTGCAGTTTCTTTCTCCATTCACAGCTGGCAGACACTCTGCTGCCTCCACTTCTTGGCTCTCGTGAGCAGGGCTGCACTGAGCATGTGTGACATCTCCTCAACACATTTATTCCTTTCCCTTTGCAGTGGCACCCAGGGCCAGACCGCAGGGCCACTCCCAGGCAGTTCTGCTTTGACTTTTGTATGAAACGCATGCCCTGCTCCCATAGCATGCTGACATGCTCCCAGCCATGTGCATCCCTCTCCTTACCACATCTTCACCAATACTTGCTATCTTCTTCCTCTTTGATCGTAGCCATTCTTTCTAGAGTGAGGCAGTCTCACTGTGATTTTGATTTACATATCTCTGATGATTAGTGCTGAGCATTTTTTTGCACCTGTTGGTTTTGTTTCAAGAAATGTCTATCTAGGTATACTGCCTATTTTTTAATTAAGTTATTTGGGGTTTTGCTGTTGAAATTTGAAATTTACATGTTAACTTTCATATTAACCTTTTACCATATGTATCATTTGCAAATATTTCCTCCCATTTTGTGGCTGTCTTTTCACTCTGATGATTTTAACTGTGCAGCTTTTGGGGTTAATGATGTAAGCCCATTTGTCTGTTTGGTTTTGTTTCCTGAACTTTTTTTTCCCTTTGGCAGTGCCAGGAATCGAATTCCAGACCTTGCACTTGCCAGGCAAGTTCTAATGTTACTGAGCTATCTCCCCAGCCCCTCCTGAACTTTTAGATCTTATCCAAAATGATCTTTGCCTGCTCCATAGTCCGGAAGCATTTCTCCTAGGTTTTTGTCCAATGGTTTTATTGTTTCCTGCATTATCTCTAAGTCTTTGACCCATTTAAGGCTGTTTAGCTGAGGAGAGACAAGGTTGAGGGTCATTCTTCCGCATGAGGACATCTGGTCTTCCCAGCACCACTTACTGAAATGACTGTCCTTTCTCCACTTGCCATGAGCATTTTCTCCTCTGCTAGAATTCTGTTCACTTCAAATGCATATAGGTTTACTTCTAGTTTTTTTGTTTTTTTTTTCCTCTTCTATCAGCCTATGCATCTTTTGATGACACCATTAAGCTGTCTGGACAGGAATTTTTAAGTCTGATCATGTGTGAAGCTATCTGCTTGGTTCTTTTGTTCAAGATGACTTTGCCTATTAGGGTTTTTTATGGGCCCCCACAAATGTTAGGGCTAGTTTACCTCATTCTATGAAGAACATCCCTGGGATCTTACCAGAAATTGCATTGAATATGTAGATTATTTTGGGTAGTGTTGTATCCGTGTGTTCCACAAAGCCCCATGTGCTGAGAGCAGGGCTTGAGGGAGGTGACCAAATTTTGGGGTTAGAATAACTAAATGTGGAGTTAGGTAAGATTGGTTGGAGGGGGCAGGTCTTGGGGTGTGTCCTGGAAAGCAGCTCTCCCTCTTGTGTCCTGGCTTCTCCCTGCTTCCCAGCTAACATGATGGGAGAGGCTCCCCCATGCCAGGCCCTTGCACATGCTGCCAGCCCTCAAGGACTGCGCCTCCTAAGATATGGGTCAAAACAAATCTCTCCTCCTTTAACCTGTGGCTCTGAGTATTGTGATTCAGGGACAAAGAAAGTATGTTAAGTTTTTGTCTCTATGACAGAATTTCTGTGGATTATTTTGAGTAGTCATGTTAGCTTTCTGTATCAAAATATCAGACATAAACAAGTAGACAGGAGAGAGGATTTGTCTGGGCTCAGAGTTTCTGAGATTTGAGATGGTGGCCCCTTGACCCCATTGCTTTGGGCCTGCATGAAGCAAGAACCATAGCAGGCAACACATAGAGCGAGGTGCTTGCTGCACGGTGGCTAGGAAACAAAAAAAAAAAAACAAAAATGGAAAGGCTGGAACCCACATACCCTCTGGGAGCACATCCCCATTCTCTCTTTCCTCCAGCCAGGCTCCAATTCCTAAACTTTTGCTACCTCCAGGAGCACCGTGCACAGGGACAAGGCCCTCAGCATATGAACTTGTCTGTGAGGGGCATGACGATCCACACTACAACTGGCAGCCTGGACATTTCAGCCTGGGATTCCCCCAGCCACGTGTGTGTGTGTGTGTGTGTGTGTGTGTGTGTGTGTGTGTACGCGCATGTGCATTCACATGCATATGTCTTCTTTAATTAGTAGAATATGTTCAAGAAAACTTTCTCCTGTTCAGTTTTTTTGGAATAATTTAAGAAAATCTAGGATTAGTTCTTTACACATTTGTAGGAATCACCAGTGAAACTGTGAGGGCCAAGTTTTTGACAGGAAACTTCATTACTGATTCCATCTCTTTGTTATCAGTCTGTTGATATTTTTTATTACTTCATGATTTAATCTAGGTGAGGTGTGTCTCCAGGAATTTGTTCATTTCTTCTAGGTTTTGAAATTTACTGGTACATAGTTGTTAATAATACTCCTTAGTTTTTGTATTTCTCTGATATCAGTTACCTGCCTTTTAAACTCTGCTTTCATTGTAGTCTCATTTCTCTTAGAATCTTAACTAAGATTCTGCCAATTTGTTTATCTTTTGAGAAGACCAGACGTCTCTTGCTTTCTATCTCTGAGAGAAGGTGGAGGGACCTCCTGTCTGACATGGCTCTCGGTGCTGTCAGGCTGTGCGTACGGGTCCAGGAGTTAGAGCTCCCAGTGAGCCCAGCACAAAGGCTGAGGACTGGCTGGATGCCCTCTCCTTCCTCCACCAGGACAGGCCTCTCTCCAGTCTGCCTAGGGCTGTGGAGGTGAGCAGACCTTGCTGTCCCCCCTGCCTTCTTCCCTGTGCCTTCTCGTCACTGTGCCAAGCTGGGCCCTAGGACCTCTCCCTTGGCTGTTGGCACTTGCAAAGGTCATGAGGTGCTACTCAGCTGCTGCCTACAAGGTCACAGTTAGTGGAGGGTCATAGCCACTAATTCGCTGTATCTCCTGCTTTTAAATCTTGAGATGATGGGGCTGGTGAGATGGCTCAGTGGTCTAAAGCACCTACTTAAAACAAGCTTAGCAAAGCAGAGGGACCGCGGTTCAATCCCCCAGCACCACATGCCAGCCAGCCCCACCCCCTGGTGGACTGAACTGGCCACACACACACACACACACACACACACACACACACACGTAAAATAAATAAATAAATAAATAAATTTAAAAATAAATAAATAAATAAATCTTGAGATGATTTAGGATTCCTGAGATGTCTCGAGATCCACCCAGTAAATAAGGTTCCCAAATATTGCCCTCTGTGATCACTTCTCTAACAATGAAGGGGCTAACCCTTACTCCCTTGAGATGTCCAGATTTCAACACAAAGATCTGTCCTGAAAACTTTCCCTAAACTTTCCAACTGGTTTAATGTTGTTTGGTTCTCTGGGAGCTTCTGCTGGGCCTGCTGTGGCTTTCATCCCAGCCTATTAAACAGCAGCAGTGTCCTGTTTGATTCCATTCAGATCCCTGTGTGGTCCAGACAGCACCATGGTGATGACAGGCAGCCCTCTCTGATGTCTGTGCACATTGCCCTTCAGTGTGGTGCTCCAGGAATCCCTCCACACTCACCAGCAAGGTTGAAGCATTCACAGGTGTCTGCTCAGGCCTGGAACAAGCAGGCACCCAGAGGACTGGCAAGAGAGGTTCATGCTGCAGCTCATGCCTTGGGGGATGGAGGGTTGGGAGCCCTGGGTGACCCTGTTGCGAGTCTGCTGGGAGGAGAGAAAAGAGGCCCAGGAAGGGTCATCGAGCAGCACAGTTCCCAGAAGCTTCAGACTACTGGGTCCCCACCAAAGCCAAGCCTAACCAGAGTCAGTAGTGGGACGACTGGGAAGGAGGGGTGGTCTCGCATCCTATAGTGTGATCTGTGCCAACCTCACAGGGAACTGTGTCCTCCCAAGGTGACACCCAGTAGGCCACTGTGCCCTCAGCTTGCTTGTGCTGTGGTAAAGCACCTGCAGGAAAAAAAAACCTAATGGGGGAGAGTTCTACTGGCTCTGGCTCAGTCCTCGGCCTTGAAGCTCCAAGGCTTCTGTGGCCAGGCAAGGGGTCCAAATATCGAAGAGTATCTGCTCAGCTCATAGCATCCGCAAGCTGAGAGGAGAAAGGGCTAGGGTCCCCATCACCCACTTCCCTCCATCACCCCAACAGTCCCTAGCAGGAACCAAGCTGTTTGTATCCAGCCGGGGAAGCTCTAGCAGGCCAGAGCACCACCATGCAGCTGCACTTCTGAGATCTTGTCTGCAAAGAGACACTCACAGGGAGGGCCCCTGGTGCTCTTGTTCTCCAGCCCCAGGCCTGACCAGTGCACAGGCCCAGCATGGCTGCTTTCTCAGCTGTGTCTCTGCTGTGGGCTGCATGTAGCTCAAAGTTCACTGAAGAAACTGAAGCCCAAAAGTCCTGTGCTCTTGTCCTTGGTGTGGGGCTCTGGGAAGGTGATGAGGACCAAAAAGGTGATAGGGGCAGTCCTGGGTGACACTAACTGCTCTGCAGAGATAGGTGGAGGTTCAGACCATGCCCTCTGTGTCACTGGAGGCAAAAGGCCCCAGGTGCAGCTCGGCACTCTGGGCTCCCAGGTTCCAAACTGATACTCTTCTTCATTAGTGTCCCATCTAGGGTACTTTGTTGAAGTAGCAGAATGTGGACTAAATACTTGTGAAGTACACAAGGCATTTCAGAGGTCAGTTACAACTGAGAGGTGTACACAAACAGGAGATGAAAAGAGGTTAGTAAACTAGTTCTGCAGCAGGGAAGACGGTGCTATCTCACAGCACAAAAGGTCCCTCTAGGTCACATCCAGGACTCAGCCCTGCATATCCCTCCACTATGCTTCTTAGTAACCACACGCAGGGCTAGAGACATTCTGGCCAGCAGGGCCTCATATCTAGAGAGGCTGGAAAGGGCTGCTAGGAATTTCTACCACTGGTCGTACTGAAAGAGTGGTCTCAGGTCTCAGCCTGGCTCTGGGCATCAGTCCAGCCTGACCCTGGTAAGGCCCAACTCTATAGCTCAGACAGCATCCCAGACAGCTTCCACTGAGCATGGGCTCTGGGTCACAAGTACAAACATGCACACACATATGTTAGAGACACAAACAGTAGGGGTTATTGAGTGAATACTTGAGGGAACAGGCATGGAAATGCATATCCTGTTTGTTTTCTTTGGTGTTTATTTCCCATCCATATTCCAAAAGGAAATGGGGCAGGGACTACAAAAGAAAGAGCCACAGAGAAGCCTGGGTGTTTTCACTGATCTCAGAGACAAAGCTGACACTGCCATGGGCCTGTGAGTTGTCATGGCTACCGAGGCCATTGAGACAGCATCTGAAGTCACTGTGGGGGGAGGGGGCTGTGACACACAAGAGGGAATTTGGCTTTTTTCACTAAGACAATCTCTTCCCAACTCGTCTTAAGAGAGTTTTAGTTTTCCCACAGTCCTGTTGGTTAAAGGTAATGAGCAATGCAGATTGTTATGTGACGCCTTCTTACAGTTAAATGTTAGTTCAAGAAAGCTGCAGCACTCTTTAGCCAAGCAAACAGAGCTACAAACAAGCTTTATCCACAAGCAACTGAACGGCAGCCTCTCCCCAGCACAAGGCCTTGTGGATACTCACACATAAGGCCTCTGAAGCATGTATGAGAAAGACACCAGCAGGTTGGGTTTTCAGACTTGTGCCTTCTCTGTGGCTCCTAAGTTCAAACCCAGGCCTGTACCCACTCTAGCTAGGTTCGGGGCTGACCTTATTTGAAAACATCAGTCCAAATACCACTTGGATTTTCTGTAAGGTTCATACTCACCTTTGGTAATACAGTTTTTCTTCACCACACTTCCTTTTTTTTATTTTCATCACACTTCTTAATGGTCGCTAAGATTGGCCAGTGAGACTTTTGGCTTGACAGAGTTGTTGTTCATCTCTCTTGGTTATTTTTCTCATTGCTGAGACAGAATACTCAACACCCAAAGAGAGGTTGGTTTAGTTAGCTCACAGTTTGTAGAGGTTTCAGCCCATAATTGGCTGGCTCCAGAGCACAGTGACTTTGCAGAGGAGAAATAGTTCATGATGCACAAAAGCTAGCAAAAACAGCTAAGGGACTTTAACATTGATTTCTGCCCCTTGTTGTCTTATCCAGGCTACCAGGATGAGAATGGTACCAAACCAATCAGGGCCATTGTAGTAACCACACATCTTTAATCCCAGGATCAGGAAGTCTAGATCCAGCCACCTCTGAAAATAACCCCATGAGGCTTTGGGGGACAACTAGCCACAACCCATAATAATATCCATGCATGGAACCAGCCTCCCTGGTTTGCCTGGACCTCATGTTCACTGGCTGGGGACCGTCTGTACCATCAGCCACCACTCCTGACTTAAAAGGCACCATAAAGAGAAAGTCGTTATCTATTTAAGGCCTGATCCAAAAGTTCAAATGCTTGGCTGACCTGAAATTCCACTACACTGCACAGCCACAGAAGTGCTGGCTTCTGTGGAAAGTTAAAGTAGGACATCTCATCTCCATGGATACAGCATCCCTCAGGTAGGCTCTAATCAAAAAGATCAGCTCCATGACCAGGGACAAAATGACAGCTAACAACAGGGACAGCCTTTGAAAGGGCAGGTCCCCACAGGAAGCAAGCAGTTTGGGAAGCAAGCAGTTTTAGTATTTCCAGTCCTCATCTTTTCATGACACTGGGTCCGGTTGGACTTGTGTTTCCCCTTGGTTTTACACATTGTTATGCAGATGAGTAGGTTTCATCTTGGAGGATTTATGCATGCAAAATAATCTCTACTTTCCTTACTAGGCTGTGGGGAGTCCAGGCCTCCCACATACTAAGCAAGTACTGTGCCCTGCTGTCAGGACTGAGGTGAGATAAAGCGCTCATTACAAATGTGTACTGCAGGCTTCCTCGGATCATAAAGTAGATGAGAACTGAGATGACCCTAAGAGAAAATGGTCAGTGCTTCACAAAAATGCATAAACATAGATGACATGTCCATTGCCAGGCTATCTCTTGTGTGACTGACACTGCCAAATGTCAGGAGAGACACAGACAGAGGGTAGTCCCTGCCTCCCTCAGGTCACTTGGAGCTTAGCAGCCCTGCAAAACAGGATAAGCCATTCGTGGCCAGTGTGATAGTGACACATGTGTCCATCACTGGCCCCCAGACACCGTAGTACCAGGAAGCCAAGGGTGACAGTCAACAGTCAGAGCTCTGGCTCTGCTCAGTGTCTGAAAGCCATCTGTGTGTGACTTGGGCTCTATTAATCTACCATATTAATCTACCTTAGGTTCCAGTCAGAGTGTGCCCACACCAGGAAGTTCACCCTGCAGCACCCAGAGTGTCCCTTCTCAGGATCCTAGGTGTAATGCTTGTGGTACCCACCCACAATCCCAAGCACCACTCACCAGACACACAAGCTTCACACTCAGATGAAGCTCTACACTCACAGCAGAGCTTGAAAGCTGGAAAACTCCAATAGCTAGCAAGGGTGTAGAGCTATTTAGGCCTTTCATAGAAACTGGGCAAATATCTGGCTGAACAAAACTACAGGTAAACACATACATTAGCTGTAACTCAGCAACTCCAACCCTGAGTATGAATACAAAAGAAATGATACTTGTATCCATCAAAAAAAATAGTTGAGAGCACTTATGGGTACTTCTTTCCTAATGGCCAGAAGGTTAGATAACCTAAATGCCCCCTCAAAAGGAGAAACTGTGGTGCAACAACAAAATCTAGGTCAGTGTCTCATGAAGTGGAAAACTGATGCTGAGGACAAAAGAGGTTATTTAGTCAGGGCTTACAAGGGAAAAGATTTAATACAGGATGCATAATTTATAGGATTATTTTACAATATGTACCCAGTCAAATGCAGAAGAGCACAGGAGATCTGTCCACGCACTAGAGACCCCAGGGCAGTGTCGTGCGTGAGTCCAGCTGGAGGCCTAGAACCCATGATAATGTCTTATGCAAGTCTGTATCAAGGATCTGCACTGGGAAATCCCAAAGTTCAGTGATGGAAGCTAGAAAGTCTGTACCAGTGGGATGAAAGATCTGTGCCACCAAGCTGAGGGATGTGCACTGGAGCCAGAAAGTGATGCTCAAGGTAAGAGGCAGAACTCCCCCAAAGAGAACCACTGCCATCCTCAGTGACAACAAAGATACAAGCCCTTCTGATGATGAGAACAGTTGAGCTCAAATCAGGAAAGCCAAGGTGGCAAGCTTCTCCAGGAGAACCAACAGCACACCATCTTCTCCAGCTCTCCCTTTGTGCTGTTGGCAACAGTCTAAGTGGGCCTTCCACACCCAGCACCATGCTGATTCAGTTCATTCGGGAGTTATAAGTTGACTGTTAGTTAATCTACCACAAAGGTAGGCAAGAGAAATATTTATGAAAAAGAAAGTAATAGTTCCACTAGAACTATCAAGAAGGGCCTCAAATAAGGGTTGCCAGGAGAAATCTTTGTCTAGGACTTTTTATACCAAAAAATTGTAAGGGCTCAGAGGATTCCAAGTCAAACCAGATCATTCTGTAATACTGAAATAAGCTTGCTTAGCCACTTACCAGTGAAATTAAACACGGGTTGACCAAACTTTGGATATTTTTGATAAGTTTTATAAGGTACTAGGAAATATAAAAATGCCAATTCTATCATATTTATTGTACACAAAAATTCACTGGTTGAAGTGACAGCCACCAAATGACACACAGGACAGTCTGTCTGTAAGCAAATGCACTGCCCATGTGGTGCTCAGGGTAAACTGGGTAAACTGTGACTTGATTAAACTAGGAAGAAGCTCAAGCATGCAGCAAGATATGTGTCTGCAGGGGCCTTGGAGCCTCTTTCTATCCAGGGGGTTCATTAAAAGGAAAGTGAGGAGGAAAAGCATTCTCCAGACAGGCAGGGACACAGCTGTCACAAGGGCATCCGTCACCTTGCTGCCACCTCGCTCATTACATCCTAGACTCTACTGTCCTCTTGGTCCTTCTCAGCTCCTGACCTCAGCTCCCCCTTATCTGGCCAAGGCCTGGGCATCCTGATGCCACCTGCTGCTTTCTGCCCAATTTGCCTGTCCCCAACAGTGGCACAGCAGAGACACAATGTGAAAAAAGGACTCGTGCCCACCAGAGACCACAAGGAGAGCTCACTGTCAATACCGAGGGAAGGGCTCCAGATGCTGCAGTTGCTCATATGATGTCTAGAGCTGAATGTGTAGTGAATGTGGCATTACCCCAGAATGCACAGAAGACAACTCTGTCTGCAGTGGCAGCAGTGCAGGGACCTGGGCATGGCCTGGGTGGAGGGCTGACAGCCTCCCATCTGAGCAAGCCGCATGCTTCACATGCTAAATAGACACAGCTATAGGCAGGCTCCTCATCCCATGGAGACCTCTTGCCCCGAGGGGAACAGGTCAAGACTTGAGGACAACAAGGCAGAGAGCCAGGCCAGGAACACTGCTAGCCTCTTGATGCCCTGGTTCTCTGTGTGCTCCAGCTGAGCAGAGAAGAGACAGCCTGCAGTTCACAGTTACTCTCTGCATGCATGCCATGTCGACACGACAGTCAAAAGAGAATAAGCACTTTAAATGCAGCTCAATCATTACAGCAAGTTATGGTCTGGCTTTATACTCACAGGAGATAACTGTGCCACAGTCTAAAAGCAATAAATACCCAAACTATACTGATGGTTGAAAATGCCACCCCTGCAGAACAGGAATATTCTGTCATGCTGGAAGATCATAACACAGTAAGCAACAGTGGGAACAAAGCACCGTTGACCTAGAAAAGTTTACTATTACTGGTAACAACTCAGTTTTATACACTCAGTGATCAGGCATTAAACTCAGAGTTAGAGGAAGAAAATAAGCTGTGGAGGGTTGGAGGACTAAAGCCTGTCACCTCTAGCATCAGACCTCCCAATTCAGCCCTCTCTGGCCCCAGGCTGGACACTTGACTCCCCACACCTGCTCCCACTAAGCAATACCTACAAGCCAGCTAGGAAAGTGCCTATACTAGGCAAGTGCTCAATGGACATTAGCCACTTGACTTTACTTTTTTCTTATTTCAATGAGGACAACCACAGCCATTTCTATAGCCATAATGGACGTTTTGTAATGGGAAAAGTAAAGCACTACACTGTGTAGCACGGAAACCTAACAGAGCAGAACCTGAGCTTGGCTGTCCTGGCTGAGGCTGGTGGAGTTAGCTCTGGCCGTGGGGCTGTGTGGGCTGCACCAGATCTCTCAAGGCCAATCTTGGGAGAAGCCTTCATCCATCTTTTCCAGGTCTTTCCTTGGACCCCAGGAAGCAAGCAGCTGATGGAAGCAGAGATGAAATCCAAGTAAAAATTTCCTCTGTCCCGGAGTCAGTCTCAAGGCCAGGGAGATTCAAAAGCAGCACCTTGCTTACAGGATTGAGGTGAGAATGTTGCCAAGCAGCTGTTCATGAAACCTTGATGACAGCAGCCTCCAGTGAAGGTGCCACTCCATGCTGTGACGCCTCCCTGACAAGCAGCAGTGAAGGTCCCCTGCTCTCTGGAGTGCCCAGAATACAGTGACATTTCTAAAATCCCTCATTCCTGTAGGAGATAGGAGCATCCTTTTCATCCAGTCAGCACTGCTCAAAATTCCCCGGGCTTGTCCACCCCACCTTGCAGCAACCTCACTGAGTGTCTCTGTGTCCCTAGGAGAGGCGAGTGCTTAGAAGCCAAGAAAGTGCACAGGAGAGGCTGCGTGCCCAAGTGCAGGACCACCGAGCTGGGCTGATGCTTGCCTAAGCTCAGTTGGGGGTACTGAAACATACACAGGGCCCCTGCAGGCAGTTTCATGATGAATATGTTCATCACCAAGTCATAGCCACCCAGAGAAACATTTGAGCCAGATGTGATAGCACATGCCTATAAGCCCACCCCTCAGGAGGCTGAAGCAGGAGGCTTGCCATGAATGCAAACCCAGCCTGAACCACAAAGCAAGACCTGTCTCACAGACAAACAAAAAAGAAATGTTCTTTCATTTATATTCATCCACATTTTCAGTACACTGTGTTTATATTCCTCAAGTGGGGTTGGGAAGTGTGCATAATCCATCCCAATGGCTTTCTCAGTCCCTTTCTCTCTTCTTTCCACTTCTTGGTCCACTTTCCCAATTGAGAAAAATCTCTCTCCTGCCTTCTATTGTCTATCTTCAATTTTGATTTTATTTATAATTTGGATTTCTCATATAAGAGAAACCATGCCACATACCCCTGGTCATCTCACAATTTCATTACAAAGTAACCATGTACCTGGCACCCCAGCTTTCACACAGGTTCCCCACTCATCTCACTCTCCAGTCCCTACTGAGCCTCCCTATTCTTACAGGTGTCCCTAGCCCTAATGCAGAAAGTGAAAGGCTAGCCTTGTGGGAGATGGCTACGCATATCCTTGTGATAAAGCAGATACCAGCTGCATTAGGTTAAAAGGAAAGATAGAGCTGAAAATTAGATGCTTTGTGTGGGGCCCTGACTCAAAAAAGCTGCATAAAAATGTCACCGACCATGACCTACTCAAAAACATTAAGAAAAACATCTCCCAGGAAAGTGGTAGTGGACTTTTCTTGGGAGAAGACAAGCTCCCAGGAAACCTGTGTCGCAACGTCTGTAGGCTGTGCAGAGGGGACCAGGGGCCTCAGGAAGTCACGGGGGCACAGAGGACCAGCAACCTCAGCTTGCAGCTCATTCTTGAGGATATTAACAGATCCACACACAGCTGCATGTCCAGGGTGCCGCTGTTTCTTGCCCTCATCCCAATAGCCATGTGAGCAGCTGGAAGAGGTGAGGAGAAGGACACAGACTGAGCTGTTGCTTTCCTTTTTTTTTTTTTTTTTTTTTTTGGTAAGGTTAGCTAGGGGTTTATCAATGTTATTTATTCTTTCAAAGAACCAACTCTTTGATTCATTAATTCTTTGTGTTGTTTTCTTAGTCTCCATTGCATTAAGTTCTGCTCGGATCTTTATAATTTCCTCCCTTTGCACTTTGGGCTTGACTTGCTCTTCTTTTTCTAGAAGCTTGAGGTACAGAATAAGGTTGTTCATTTGTGCTCATTCTATTTTCCTGATGTGAGAATTCACTGAAATAATTTTTTCTCTGAGGACTGCTTTCACTGTGTCCCACAGGTTCTGGTAAGTTGTATATATATCTTCATTTGAATGTAAATATTGTTTAATTTCTTCTTTAATTTCATCTGCTTCTTATTGCTTGTCCAGGATGGCGTTGTTTAATTTCCATGTGTTTATGCAATTTTTGAGGTTTCTTTTGTCAATAATTTCCAATTTCATTGCACTATGGTTCAATAATATGCATCAGGTAATTTCAATTTCTTTGCATTTACTTAAGCATGTTCTATGGGCTAGTATATGGTCTAGTTTGGAGAATGTTCCATGTGAAGCTGAGAGGATTGTGTATTCTGATGTTTGGATAGAACACTCTATATAGGTCTACTAAGTCCATTTATTCACAAGTTTGGTTTAATTCTGTTACTCCTTTGTTGATTTTTGTCTAATCGATCTATTGCTTTGCAATAAGATGTTAAAGTCTCATTACAATTTTTTTATTGCTTATTTGATTTTGCACATCTGTTGAAGTTTGTCTTATATAGTTGGATGCTCCTACATTGGGTGCATATATATTTATGATTGTTACCTCTTCCTCTTGTGGTTTTCCCCTAACAAGTAGGTAGTGATCTTTTTATCTCTTTTGATCATTTTTGGTTTGGAGTTCACATTGTCTGCAAACAGAATAGTTACCCCTACTTTTTTTCTTGGCTTTTAATAGTATTCCCCATCCTTTGTCTTTCAGTCTATGAATTTCCTTTTGAGTTAAATGTGTTTCTTATATACAATATATTGTTGGATTTTCTTTCTTGATCCACTCTTCCAGTCTGTTTCTTTTGAATAGTGAATAGAGGCATTCACATTAATGGTTATTACTTATAAGTATTGGCTTGTCTTTGTCATGTTATTTTCCTGCTATTGGTTCTCTCCTTTTACCCTCTGTTTAATTGCTTGCTCTGCTTGGTGATTCTTTTCTATTGTTGTTCTTGGAATTGTGAACTTTTTTATTTTTGTAGGATTGTTCTGGTGGTCATGAATTTTTTCAGTTGTTTTTTGTTATGGAAATATCTTATTTCTCCATTAAATTTGAAAGATAGTTTTACGGAGTTTGGAAGTTGTTTTCTTTCAGGACCTGAAATACTTCACTGCAAGCTTTTTGTCTTTTTCTTTCTTTCTTTTTTTTTTTTTTTTTTTTTAAAGCAGGGACCAAACTTAGGACCTTGCATTTGCCAGGCAGGCTTTTATGTCACTGAGCTATATCCCCTGCCTCCCGAACTCTTGTAAACTTGATGGTTTGTGTTGAAAAATCTGCTGTAATTCTTATGGGTTTTCTTCCATTGGTTATCTGTTTCTTTTGTCTAACAGACTTTAATACTCTGTTCTTTTGTTGAATTTCTGGGATCATGAATTTTGTCTCTGGGTGTAGACTTATCTTGTTTATGGATAGTTGGAGTTCTATATACCTCACTTCTCTGTACATCAGATTCTTTTCCCATGCTGGGATTATTTTCTGCTCCTACTTCTGCAAATGATATTTTTGTCATTCCTGACCACGCCTGCTTTTGTGTTGACACTTATCAATCTTATATTGGCTTTCTTTCCATTATTTTACAACTGTTGAATTGTTATTTCCTGGTTCCTTGTTATTCTTAAGAGATCTTTTCTTTTCAATTGCTAGCAGCAATGCTGTTTTCAAGGTCTGAAAGTCTGCCTTCAGTTTCATTCAAGAAGTTTTGCCAGCTTTCAATTGAAATTTTAATTTCCTGGTTATTTCTTTGAGTCTGTTTCATGCATTTTAATTCTTTCCTATATTGTTTATTCAAGGTTTCCACCATTTTTCTACATTTCTCTATTTCTTTTCAGTCTATGTCTTTTTTTTAGATATGTTGAGCAATTCTTTCATTATGGTTGTCATTTGTTTTTGGTTTTGTTTTACCTGAGACACCTTTTGTGATCTGATTTCTTCTATAGCCTGATGGAACTACTCCTTTACTTCAGTTGCTATCATTTCAGAAATTTCAGGTGTGTGATTTCTAAATTCTTCTAGGTGGTTATCTTCTGGATTTCTTCTGGGTGGGCTGGAGGTTTGAGATTGCATTTTGCGCCTTCATGTTGACATTTTTGACATTCCTAAGATTCCTCAGGCTCAGTGTGGCTCCCTCAGTGGTGGTGGGGCAGGGTCAGAGTCTCTCCCCTCCCAAGCAGCTCACTGAAACTTCCGAGGTTCCCCAGGGCTCAACATCACTTCTTGAGTGCTGCTTTTTAAAAACCAATCCCTTCATTCTTCCAGCCCCAAAACATACAGGAAATTTAAACACAGGAAGGCTCATCTGGCCACCTGTGCCTCCAGTAGGACTGTCCCTGAGACACCAGTGGTCTAAATGTGCAGGGCTTGAGACTTTGACTTGAATCACATTGGTGTCCAAGCAGAGCCAACAGCAGAGGTTAGTTAGATCAAGCCATCTGGATTTTATAGACTTCTGCACTCAATAGTTGACTCATCAATAAACTAATTTTAAATAGCAAGTGTTCAGTTTTTCCTGCTACTAGCAATTGAACCAGGGCTTTACACTGAGTTACATCCCCAACCCTTTTTATTTCTCATTTTAAGAGAGGTTCTTGTGGCCCAAGCTTCCAATATTCCTGACTCAGCTTCCCAGGCAGAGAAGATTACAAGCACATATCACATAATACGTGACTCAAAGTTTCTCTCTCTCTCTCTCTCTCTCTCTCTCTCTCTCTCTCTCTCTGTGATGAAGAATCAACACAGGGCTTTGAACTGAGTTACAGCCACAAATATTTTTTCTATTTTTCATTTTGAAACAGTTTGTGAGGCTGGGGAGCTGGCTCAGTGGAATAAGCACTTGCCTGGCAAGCGCAGGGGCCTGAGTTCAATCCCCGGTTCCGCAAAAAAAAAAAAAGAAAAGAAAAGAAAGAAACAGTTTGTCATTAAATTGCCCAAGCTGGGCTTGAACTTTCCATTCTCCTGCTTTAGCTTCCTGAGTGGCTGGGATTACAAGCATTTGTCACCAAGTCTGGCTGTTTTTACTTTTAACTCATGAAATTTTCAAATACAAGAAAATAAATTAGATTCCCATGCACTTGCTAGCCATATTTTGCAGGTTTATATTTTTCTATATTTGTTGCAGATTTTTAAGCAAAATATTTCAAAAATAACAACACATTTCCTATGTCCCCTCCCTGTCTCTTCCTGAAACAGCCACCACACCACACCTGACACAGCAGTCTGAGTGCACTGTAAAGTGAACACAGCTTGATGTTAGCTACATTAACAAGGTAAAGCTTTAAAATAAATGTTAAACCCAGACAAGGTGGCCTATACCTGGAATCCCTGAACTCTGGAGGCTGAGGCAAGAGGATCACCAGGAGTTTGAGGCTAGTCTGAACTACATAGTGATTTCTAGGTCAGTAAGAGGCTATCTTAACTAAAGTAAACTACAATGGCACACCAGTTAGTGAGCTTAATTCTTTCCATGTTCCGGTTGCAGACTAAGTTGTACCAGAACAGAGTCAAATTCATTGGTGCTACTCAATGTTGCCCTTATGGAAAAATTTGATTCAGTTCTTGTCCAATTTGGTTTGCAATTGAATTGTGGCAAAAATTAGATTCATGCAGATACCAAGTAGGGTAATAACTGGGTCCAATGGAGCCAGTCAAATGGAGCCTCTAGCTTTAGTTTTTGAGGAATTGCCACAGTGATTTCCACAGTGGTTGCACCTGTCTATACTTCCATCAACAGAGTAGGATTCCTTTTCCCACACATCTCCACTAGCATTTGCTATTGGTTGGCATTGTTTTAATTTACATCCCTCAAATGACTGGTGGTGTTGAACATTTTTTCATATATTTATTTGCATTTGCATTTCTTCGCCTGAGAAGTGTATATTCATCTCAGATGTCCATCTTTGGATAAAAACATCCAAACATAAAAAACAAAGACGTCACACTGCAGCAATATATGCACACCCATGTACACAACAGCACAGCTTGTAATAAGTTAATCTCGGAAGCAGTCCAAATGCCCATCAATTGGATAAAGATGTGTGTGTGGGGGGTTGTCTGTTTGTTTTACAATGGGGTACTGTTCAGCTATAAAAGATACATTTGAGATATTTCTAAATAAATGGATCCACCTTGAGACCATGTATTTAAGTGAAATAAAAAGAAATACATGGGGGGCCGGGGAGAGGGCTCAGTGGAATAAG
>NW_004524759.1:1110921-1115696 GCF_000260255.1 Octodon degus | reverse complement strand
GACCCCACCTCACTGCAGAATCTCACAAAGCTGAGTGAAGATCGCAGTGAAGCACCATGGTGCGTGGCGGCCAAAGCGCCAGCTAGGGTGCAGGGTCTCCCCCGCGATGTATGTTTAATAGCCAGGTGACCAGGGCTACTTTGAATCTGGGTCCTCCTAGAAGTCTGCTCAATCTGAAGCCTACGAGGCGGTAGAGTTCTCAGAAGACCCACAGTGGGGTAGAGACTGGAGTCACTTAAGTGTGGGGGACACTGAGGCAGCCCAGGTCATAGCTCTTCAGGTCAGCACAGTGTCCCCTCCACTTGCCCTGCCCATGCCCACTGCAGGTCTCCTTACGGCCTCTGCTTCACCCAGAAGTGGGAAGTTGACCAATGGAAAAGAAGAGGGGGAGAGGGAGAGGGGAGTTCATAGGGTAAGCGAGAGCGAAGGAGGAGGGAAAGGGGGAGGGGGAAAGAAGGGGAAGAGAGAGAAGGGGGAGGGGAGGGGAGCAGGTGTAGGGAAGAAGGGAGACAGAAGAACAGGAAACAGCTCAAATATAGCACCAACTGTATCACTCCCAGTGTGTGCAAGCATCTACTCTCCAAGCCAGTGTCTGGCCTGCAAAATGGGCCAATCATGCTTATAATCCCCACACTCAGGGGACTGAGGCAAGAACATTGCCCAGTTTGAGTCCAGCCTGGACTACATTGTGAGTTCAAGCCCTGCTTGAACTACACAGTGAGACCCTGTCTCAAAAACAACAAAAGGGGGGGCAATCACCTTCCCCACCTAGGACACCATAAAGGGTGAAAGAAGAGCATACACATATGTGTGTGGCGGTCACTCCTGCAGGCGTGGAGGCGGCAGTACCAAGAGCTCCAGGTCTTGCTATAGTGAGAGGCCATGCGGCAGGAGTGCTGAACTTGGTCCTAGCAGCTAGAGGGAGGACAGCAAGAGACAGTGGAGCAAGACACACATCCAAGGCCCAGCTTCTCCCAACCTTGCTGCCCACCACTGCCCACCATCCAGCTCCCACCATCCTCCCACACGTGAGACTTACTGTTTTTCCAGAGTATTTGATAGATATTTACTCGGGAGCCACACAGACATTTCATCTAAGCTGGGTTTGTATTTGAATAATAAGGGATAATCCCACACTGATTGCCTGCTTAGCTGATGGCCTCTGTGATCTGATTAACCACCAGTTCTGTCTTGGCAAAACTTCAGCTCCTCACAAGTCAAACTTATAACTGAAAATAATGCATTACTGAGGTATGTGCAGTCCCCTGAAACCCCACTGTGTCCCATAAAGCTGAGAGATAACAAAAAGACAGAGAGCATCAGCATCTTTCTTGAAAACATCATGGAAGTCTCCTAAGAAAACCAGAAGTGGTGATTGAGTCTCCAAGATCTAGGTCACACCAAGGACAAGACGGAGACCAGCACAATGGGGAGAGCAAATCTCTGACAACATTCAGGATACAGGTGCAACAAGACACTTCTTCTGGCTCTCCGAGGGGGAAACAGGTCTGGTGTCCAGGAAAGAGTAGCTAGGACGGCACCTGGTCTCTCATCAACCAGCACCCTGCATGCTGCGGTGCCACTCTCCAGCTGCAAGGACTGAAGTGCTTCTTAACCATCCCTGTGGGCTCAGAAAAGCAGGTCCTGAGTCCTGGTGTTACACCTCCTGAGGATAGATTTTTATCTAAGGTCTTTAAAAACCCCACATCAATAAAAGAATTAGAAATACAAGTTCAGAAGGAGAAAAAAAAACACTCTTGAAAGGGGGAATGAAATGGGGAAAAAAAGATCAGTTTATTGGGAAAACGTGAGAATATAAAGAGAGAGCTGCTTTGTTGGAGAAGGCAGAAACCCTGAAGTTAGAACTCAGGGTCTTTGTTCTCAGCCCCTTTCATTATGTGCAAGAAAGGAGCTCTCCATGTTGAGTTGTTATAACTCCATTGACTATTCTGGGTTTATGCTCCCTGGTGGAGCCGCTGTGTGCATCTCGGATAAGGACTTCTGTGGTCTCTGTGCTGTCCAGGAGCTTAGTGTGTGAGATTTACAGCAGAGCTACATTCCAGGCTGAGTTAGTGAGAAGGATGAACGTGCATTTTAACCTATTAATATGAGAGAATTGTGTGTGTGTGTGCGTGTGTGTGTGTGTGTGTGTGTGTGTATGAGTGTTTAGGTGTAAGGGTTTGTTTTGTAATATACCCCCCCCCCTTTCTTTTGTGCTTAATTGAAGATGAAGAAAGGCGAGGCTGGCAGTTTGGCATGAAGTGAGCCAGGCAGACTTATCAGCTCTTTGTTTTGTTTTTAGCCACTCTCTCTCTAGCAGGGGTTTAACTCTTTTTATCTAGGGTCTGTAAAAACCCTACATTAACAAAAGAATTAGAAATACAAGTTCAGAAGGAGAAACAAAAGCACTCTTGAAAGGGGTAAAGAAATGAGGAAACAAGATGGGTTTATTTACTCCTATTTACCAGGAACCTCGCTAAGGCCCTTTAATTTTCCTTGCCCATACCCCAACTTGCCCTATGTTGGGTCACACACCTGCTTTAAAGTCCCTTTCCCTAACAGCAGAGGGACAGAGGCTTTGTCCCCAACTGACCAGTGAGGCCCAGGAAGGACTCAGGAGAGCGGGGAGCTCAGATGTGTGAACGAGGACATGGCGGACACGCTGGCCAGACTGGACAGGACGCAGGTCAGAGCAGACTGGGGGCTGCCACCACTCGGACTCCACACTCGCTGTCCTGGGCTCCACTGTGTCTCTGTTGAGCATACTCTTCATACCCCAGGAGCTGGGGCTGGAGCTGCCCTACCCAACCACCACCCCCTCACACACACACCAGCCTTGTGCTCACCAGGCCAACACTGCACCTTGGGACACCCCAGCAGGCACACCCTAACACCTTGCTCAGAGGTATGGCTAGTCACCTTGAGTCAGACACAGAAGAGAGCAGGTTCTAAACAGGCCATGGAGATTGCTGTTATACAAGGTAAAATCCTAACTCCAAATACCATTTCCCACCATATAAGAACACTTGGCAGTTGAAATTACCTGACCAGCTTCATTTCTGAAGCTTTTAAAAGAGCTTCAGAATCACTTAAATGCTGAAAGGGGAAATGACATTTGTACTTTACCAAAAGCCAGGTCTGAACTCTTAGAGCTACTCTAGGCTGCTGGAGAGGAAGTAAAAGCTAAGAAATGGCAAACTCCTCCAGCCCTCCAGGGCAAGTGGACAGGAAGAGGCTCCCTGCGACCCAGAGCCACACTGCCGTGGGTCCTCAAACACACAAGTTCCAGCAGTGGCCGTGGGGGAAGCAGACCCCCAGTCTGTATCTCCTCCACCTAGATACTGGAGGACGCTCAATGCCACCCTGGTCTCTGAACAACGCCTCGAGCCGAGGCCCTGTCCCTCCTCATCCTCTGGCAATGACAGCACCACAGCTTTGCCATTAGGGATCCAAAGTCCTCCCAGTCGGCATTCCCCCGAAAGCCCTCCCATACCTGCACGGGGTGTGGGTGGGGGGCTGCCCTCCCCGCAGCACAGTGGGGGGAGGAGCATAGACAAGGGGGAAAGCGGTTCTCCTGTTGTTGGTGGAAACACAAATTTGCTCACAAACTGGGTGGTGTCTGGTAGATAAACCTGACCTGAGGGTGAAGACAGGCTTATGAGGAGTGAAGAAAACACAGGGCCAAGCAACAAACCAATGGAAAGCGCACATATGCGCACACATGGACATGCCCTTTTCTTTCAGTGCTGGTGTTGAACCCAAGGTCTCTAAGTGCACGCCATTGCCAAAGTCACCCTAGATCTTAAAATCTACCCTTTTGCAGAACTAACGGACTAGCAGGTCATCAAAGGGAAGTAAAAGAAGTGATGTCCAATGTGGAGTTCCTTTTTGATTTCTTTCTTTCTTTCTTTCTTTCTTTCTTTCTTTCTTTCTTTCTTTCTTTCTTTCTTTTTTGAGTTTGAATAATTTTTAATTTTAAATACAAAAAGTGAGCACTGACATTTTTACACAGAGGTCTGATAGCCAAAATGTGTAGAGGAAACGAGCCCCTGCTCTGTCCCCCACAGCCCCGATCCTCCCGGTCTTGGGGCTGAAGCTGCCACAAGCCTCCCTTTCCAATGCACGCAGGCCCCCAGCTGTACTGACGGTGTCAGCTTTCTATTGTGCGCTCACCCCTCCCAACACTGCCATGCTTGGAAAGAAAAAAATAACCAAAACCAGTCACTAAGGTTCGGAGGGTCCATCCCTTCCACTGGTGTGGGTTTATACCCCACCATGGGGTAGTTAGGAGTGGCTGACTAAAAGGGGTTGGGTGGCCAGAGCTGACGTAACCGTCCACATAGCTGTACTCTGGTATCAGCGAGGACAGGACTGTGAGGAGACGTGGAGGTTGGGATTCCCCATGGAACAACAAAGGGAGAATTCTCCCAAGTTTAGATCAATGTGCCAAAGTTTTAAAAAAGTACAAATCATCAACAGTTCAAACAACTGAATCTGAACTTCTTTCACCAAGCCAGCTCATATGTTATCAGTAAATCTAGATCTTTCCAGGAAGCGAAGGTAGAGCCCCTGGCACTCCAGCTGAGATGCCCCTGTTAGGCCCTAGAAGTCTCTGCCGCTACGGAAGCAGCCGCTGCCGCTGCTCCATTTGCAACTTCTCAGTCTCAAAGACAACAGGAAGAACCAGGGTTATAAAGGAAGTGGTCCAGATCCTCAAAGCTGCCCTGGAAAACCTGCTCATTTTTTGAGCCACAAAAAGGGAGAGATGGAAAGTG
>NW_004524759.1:1104730-1108979 GCF_000260255.1 Octodon degus | reverse complement strand
TTTGATCCTTGGTACCGCAAAAAAATAATAATAAAAAAATAATAATAATAATCAGGGAAGAGAAGGGAGAGAAATGATTTTAAACAAACAGCCTTGGCCAGGGATATAGCTCAGCAGCATAAATACCTGCCTTACAAGTGCAAGGTCCCAAGTTTGAACCCCAATACCAAACACACAAAAAGAACAGCTTGTGAAGTGCTTGTCTTCTATGCTATGTGTACACATAAATTCAAAAATAAAAATTTGTTTAAAAAATAGAGAAAGATAGGGCCAGCCAGATAGCTCAGCAGATTAAAGCCCTACTTAGGCAGACACAGGGACCAGGGTTTGAACCCCCTTGTGTGGGGCCAGCCCCGCCCCCAGGTCACACTGAGACAGTCATTGAGACTGGGCATGGTGGTGCACACCTGTAATCCCAGCGCTTGGGAGGCTGAAAACAGGAGGATTTCTATGAGTCTGATCAATATAGTGAACCCTGTAGACCCTGTAATAAATATATTTAAAACTAATAATAATAATAAAATTTTTAAAAAGTAGAAAGAGCCACAGAGATATCTCAGAGATCTAAGCACCTGCCTAGGCAAGCTCAAGGACCCAGGCTCGATCCCCAGTACCATGTGCTGTGCCAGCCCCACCCCAGAAGCACTGAGCTGGCCACCTAGACCAAGAATGGTGGTGCATGCCTGTGCTGGGGAGGCCAAAACAGGAGGAAATAGTATTAAACTCAAATTTAATTTGGAAATATGCTTGACTCTCCAGCAGCCTACATAATGAGAACACATATTGAACAAGGCTGGATACGGGGCCTTCCTAAAGAGTGTGCTAATGCTAATAACTTAGATCCAGCTGTAGTCAGCGTCCTTGCCAGGCTGTGGCCTCCCTACCTGAAATGCTGCCATCTCCTTACTGCTCCACCAAATCCAGTGGAGCTGCTGGCTGCCCAAAGCTCCTCAGCACCACAATTCACCTCTAGGGCTTCATGGGCTAACATGGGTGTTTCTGTCTTTTATGGTTGTCGTAGAAATATTGACACAATTAAACTTCAGTTTCTGAAGAGAAAGCAGTCAGTATTTCTCTACTTTTTAAAAAATCTTATGTATTTGATATAGGGTCTCACTATGCAGCTCAGACTCTTAGTGATCCTCCTGTTTCAGCCTTCCCAGCACTGCAATTACAGGCATGTACCACCATGCTTGGTCTTGGTAGCCAGCTCAGTGCTTCCGGGGCGGGGCTGGCACAGCATATGGTACTTGGGATCGAGCCTGGATCCTTGAACTTGCCTAGGACAGTCGTACCACCTTGTGCCAATGTAGTGTCCCACTCACAGCAGGGAGCATGATTCAGTATTGTTGCTTAGTTACTCTGCTATAAATGCTAAATGGAAACACAACTCTGCGACCAGCTATGTGTCATTCTTTTGAGACCACCTCTAGTGTGGGTACTGGTCAGGTCTTAAATGATTGCAGGTGATACATGGCCATCCTAGAATTTAAAAGATCTAATGCTGGATTGTTAACAGATGGCATTTTATAAAGATGACCTAGTCATATAAATTTACTTGGGACACTGCCCAGCACCATAAAGTACCTCTTCTTCCTGTCCTTATCAGCTTTTCCAGGAGGCTGGTGATAATTCACCAAATGCAGATAAGAAAGTCCAGCCATAAAAGCACAACCAAATTAGTTTCCCTTCACATCCAGGGTCATCCATACCCTTCAGCCTTTATTATAAAAGGAAATCACACTCATCTTACTGTTTATTGGTGTTCAGCTATAATTACCAGGCATTAAAGGAGGGCCAGTGTCCCGGGAGTCAGCTGGGCACCTTCTGGACAGGAAATGCCCTATGCAGGGGAGCCCCAGATGTCCCAGAGGTCCAGCATGTCCACAACTCTTTGGGCTGCAGGCAGAAGGCATTTTCAGATCTGAGTCAGGCCCAAAGTTCCATTTCACTGTTTTAAGTCAACAGAAAGAGGAGTATCTTATGAGACAGAGGGAGAGTTTGGGTGCTTAGAGTCCTGTCAGTGCAGTTTCTGCCTCTGATGAGAAGGACCAGGTAGGTGGGGTCAGGGTGGTAGGGAGCTTTCCAGGTACTACACAATTTGTGGTTGTGTTCCCTGTGCCTCTCTTACCATGTTGGGTGAACACTAGGATTGCTGTGAGGCTGGATCTGTGATCCATGGCTTTCATGGAGGCACCAGCACTGCCTGTCAGGCAGCAGCAAGGTGGCCTCTACTGAAAAACCCTCCGTGGATGCAGGCTCTGCCCTTGGAACTGAGTGGCTCCTGGTGAACGGGCAGGCGTGGATCCTCCCAGAATCCACTGGTTTCCGGTTGTGCATGCACATGTTTGTGGCTTCCTTTTGGGGGCGGCCAGGTGTTCCGAGTCCTTAGCCATCAGCTATGAGAAAAGAAATGCAGGGAGCAAGGTGTTCAGGTAGCACTGTGAGGACCAGGATGACATTCACAGAGTCCAGAGTCTCACAGGGCCTGCTTCAGCTCTGGGCAGAGGAGGAGCAGGCACCTCCACCTGCTGGTGAGCCACTGCTCTCACTCCAAGCATCCTGAACTGTGTCTGTATTTAGAGTCCACACACACATCTCTAAGCCCAGCACTCAGGAGGCTGAGGCAAGAATATCTCTGTGAGTTCAAGTCCAGCCTGAATTATATCAAGGCCAGCCTAAATTCCATAGAAAGACTTTGCCTCAAAATAAACAAATGAAGGAAAGAAGGGAGAAGGAGGAGGAAGAGGAGGAGGAGGAAGAAGAGGAGGAGGAGGAGGAAGAGGAGGAGGAGGAGGAGGAAGAGGAGGCGGAGGAGGCAGCAAAATGGAAACAAAGCTTTTGTAAATAAAGAGAAAATGGGCTGAAGGGAGGGGAAGAGAAAAATGAGGAAGAAAGATAAGGTATGTACACGTACAAGTTCCCTAAAGTGAATGTGGTCATTATGTACATCTAAAATGTGCCAACTAAGTAAAGGAAAAAAACAAATAACAAGAAAATATTCCCTAATCTTGTCTGGGGAAGAGCAAGCTAAGCCCCTACTGTTAGCATGATTGCATTTCTTCTTCCACACAGAGCTGCAAGTTTTAGAAAAAGCTTCACAGGTTTAACATCAAACTACTCTGAATATTGATTTTCTAGCCAAGTTTAGATATCAGTCTGTTTATGTGACTTCTCACAGTCTGCTAAAACATGGAAAGATAACTGCCTGGTCTTAAAAATTAAATAGATTAAATTTTAATTAGGTTTTTGATTCTGAATTTTTTTTTAGCTTTTTTTTTTTAAGTATATTTGGTAAGGGGTCTCTGACTCATAGTGATCCTCCTGTTTTCAGCCTCCCTAGTACTGGGATTACAGACACGTGCCACCATCAGACTTGGTCTCTGGCTCAGCATGCCCTGGGGTTGGGGCCAGTGTGGCATGTGGTGCCAGGGATCAAACTTCAGTCTCTACACTTGACTAAGCAGGCACTTAGTCCACTGAGCTATCTCGCTGGCCCTATTCTGAACTTTTTTTTAAGTACTGGGGACTGAACTCAAGCCTTCACGCTGAGCTATGTCTCCAGCCCTTTAATTATCATTTTTATTTTGAGAAAGGGTTTCACTAAGCCACTATTTTGCTGCAGCTGGCTCAAATGTCCCTCCTCCTGCCTCTACTCCCTAGGGTGCTGTGGTGTTGGAAGGGTGGATGCCTGTAGACATTGGTACCAGAAGGAGGGACATGTGGGGAGGGGTCCAAAGCAGAGTACATTGCCAGTGGGGGAAAAAAACAAAGACCTGAATTTAAAAATCATTTGTCAGGTCTCAGACCCAAGGTGAGCCCACCAAGAGCAGGGCCACCCTAAAGTCACACCTTGTACACCTCCCTCTGGACACCTGGTCACCTGGCCAAAAGCCAGACAAGCCCACGGCTTTCCTGGCTGCCACTGCCCACAACCCAAGGACACCAGGAAAGGACTCCAGCCTTTGGCAGACTGAGTTTAACTAAAGAACTTGTTTCCCTTGCATTTCTTTTGTTCCTTTTGTGAAGAAATCCCCTGGGGAATTACTGACTATCTAAAAGGACAGTGGACATTGTGCAATTCTTAAGTAACTTCTCGGCAAAATGTCGGTGATTAGCTCCCTAATTGCAGGGCTAACTGGGTCTAAAAAGGTATCCAAACTCACTCTCACCTTCTTCCTGAAAGGTGTAACCTTCTGCCTAGACTTCTGCACCTCCTGTCCTGACTGAATTCTTTATAGGGGCACAG
>NW_004524759.1:1097762-1104180 GCF_000260255.1 Octodon degus | reverse complement strand
AAAGGAGATACCAGACCAACACAAAGGAAGCCAAAGGCAGGGCCCTTTCCCCTGAAATAGCTGCCTTGTCGGCTCACTCTTCGTGGAAACACCCAGATTCATTGATTCATTTCCCTTTGTGTCTCTGAAAGAATCCAGTCAGTGAAACCACCTCCCTGGAGAGAAACCTGTGATGACCCGAGGAATCCTCAGGCCAAGCTCAGGAGCAGTTTAGCTTGGGAGAGGCCCCAGCACCTCGTCTGGGTGAATTAGAAAGTCAAAGTTTCATAAGGAAATAATTCCGAGGCAAAAAATACAAAGCATAGGATAAAAAGATGAATTGGAAGAAAGTAAACTATAAACACCAAAGAAAATGGGAAGCAAAATAAGTATGTACATTTAGTATATATTTCAAAACTTCACACACAATCACATGTAAGGCACCACTAGGTATTCCGGGCAATAAAATCCAGGTGACATGTGTATAAAGTGGCAGGGGCACTTAGCCAGCTGGGAAGCCTGAACTCCAGGACCTGGGAAGCCTGGGCAAGGGCAGGAGCAAATGTGATGTGGGACAAAGGGGTTACAAGCATAGAGCAGAGGTTAACAGCAGGATAACTTAATTGAGGGAGAGACAGCTCCAGAGACTGACAGGAAGGGACCTGGAAAATGGGTTGCCAATGAGTCCATTTCTCAAAGGAAGTTTTTGATAGATTTTAACGGTGTCGCAGTAGAGAAACACGCAGAAGGAAAGGGGAAAGGGGCTTTATTATAAAGGAAAAGGGACTTCATTATCTTAGAGGACACAGAGAGAATTTGGGAAGATAAAGAATTCTCTGGATTGGAACAAAGGGAGGCTGAGGCTTTTATGGCCTTTGCCAGGGGTGGGGCTTGAGGGGGAAGTTTAGATAGACCTGAGGAGCTACTGGGGCCTTCCCTGAGGTGGCGGGAAAGGTGAAAGGAAACTGCATCCTGGGCTGAGCTGGAGAAGAAGGGGGGAGGTGGTCTCTGGGAAGATGAACTGTTGTTTTAAGGGCTTCAGCCATATTAGTTGACCACCATAATAATTTAGCAATTCTTACTAGGGCCATAACCTATCAGTTTTATAAAGCCCAAAACATGAGGTAGGTACAAAATAAAAAGGTAGATATAATGTGGGACAAAATTATGATCAACCAATAAGAATATGGGTCTAGCTACTTAAGCAATACTGATGCAATGGGGAATCAAGTGACAAAGAAAGTGTACACAGAACAAGGACCTTTTTTTGGAAGAGATGGGTCAGGATGTCCTGCTCACCCACCGTGATGACTGATTGGTGCCTCTCTAGACTTTATTGGGCCAGGTAATATCAATTACGGCATACTGTGTATACTGTAATGGTAAAATGCTGACATCAGCACTACAGTTTGTTTTTCTTTGCCGCATATGAGGCCAATGTTATATCTTTCTGAAATTCTAAAGATTGTTCTATACAATTCTCCATTTTGAAAATATAACAGTTCATTTGGAATTTCCGGTTTGTTCCTGCATACAGTTCCCACACTGATCAACTTGTGCTCTGTTAGCAAATGTAGCATCAGTTAGACTGGTAAAATAATTATCAAATGTCACATTTTGATTAGTTTAAAAGACAGGAGCAGTAAGTCTATTCACAACCTCATTAGCTGTAATACTAAACAAAAAAGAACCTAATGGTTGAGTTTCAGGATAAATGTCTAATTTAAAAGCAATGATAAGTCTTTGCATTCACAAGGGTGTAAATTTTTTGCGTCATATTTTGACCTATTGCTTTTCCTGAAGTCTTCTACATTTCTGCAATCATCATGAGAAATCCCTGCTAAGTACAGCAGACCTATGAATGCTTGTAGCTTAGCTAGTGTGAGTTGTCATAAGAAATACATTTAAGGCTATTAGTCCATACAGAACATTTTATAATTTCCACATCAAATACCAGTGCTGGCATTCTGTCCAAATACACTTCACCCCTGCCAATACCCTCACTATATTTTAGGGCCTACTTCTAATTTTGGATCCTTCAACTTGTTTGCAAGGACATTTTCTAACATTTCAAGCAATCAAATATTTGTCCAAATTGCTGTTTTCTTCATCATCTGAATCAATATATACATTTCTTCTGTATCAGTTGATTCTTGCTCCATTGCACAGTCATGAGAACTTTGGCTCACATGGAAAAGATCAAGGTCATCATCCTCATTCACCCATCCCACTCTTCTGTCGTGAAAGCATATATTTTACCATAATAGATTATCTTTATCATCCATGCATGCATTATCTGATCATTCACTTTTGACCTCCTCCAGAACTTGCAAATCTGGCTTTTCATGTGTCATTATACTGAATTGGGCTATTTCCACCTGAAAAATTAAAGCAAAGATTTCCTTCTTAACAAATCCTAGAATGCTATGGGTCTATTAGGCCTTCTCTAATGCTGAGGTAAACATATGCAAAATCAGTAAGACAACATAAAATGTGTCAAAATCTCATTTTTCCGCTTTTGCACATGCACATGCTGCTCATCATACCAAATCAGTAAGCACATAAATTCCTTCTTTTATCCCTCAGAGAAAGATACTGAGACCCACAGCCAACTACTATTAAGGTAAAGTAAAAATTTTCAGTAGAAAAGTAAGGAATGGGATCACCAGACCCAGTGTTACACTGCTAGTTAACCATGACATAAGACTCACTTAAAAACGTTCTTGTAAGTATTATAGACAGCAAAATTAGGTGAAAACAGTATTGGCTGTTAGACAAGGATATGGCCTCAAGAAAGCCAGCGCAGAAACTGGGAGTACATTACAATTGTTAGCTGGAGTCACATCTGTTGAATGCCAGGCTTCTAGACGGGGATAAGGTCACTGTCACTGCATACCTCCTCAGGGGATAAACAAAGGATTAGAAATTGTGCTCACCTGGTTAAATAAAGCTCAGCAGACATTAGTTATCTTGGTGGGTGGCCAGGATCCCCTAGTTTGTGTCTTCCTAAAAAAGGTCTTTGTTCTTTCCATGCACACTTGCTATGTCACCTGCTTCCCCACTAGATCAATATAATGCAAATGACTAGACTTGAAGTCTTATAAGTTGATCATATTTTTTTCCTACATTGTACCCACCTTGTGATTTTGCACCCACCTCATGATTTGGCTCTATAAAACTTTCTCTGCAAAGTGGAGTCCACAATAGCTCATTTTTTGGGTCTCTTCCTATCTCTCTCTTTCTCAACAAATATTTCCTACTCTTCTTTACCTCCATTGTTTCTTAGAATTCATTCTTCAGTTTTGGGAAACATGAACTCTGCATACCTGACATCTAGTCATGTCTTGATTACTTTTCTCTTGTTGCTGGGATAAAATGCCTGACACCCAAAATTAAGGAAGGAAAGGTTTATTTAGCTCACAGTTTGTGGAGGTTTCAGTCCATAACTAACTGGCTCCAAGGCAAGGTGGTGTATGTCAAAGGGCAGCGATTCATGGTGGTGGAAAAGCAACAACACAGCAAAAGCCAAAAGGAAGGAGAGAGAGAGAGAGAGAGCAAGCCTCTTTCCCTCCCTTATATTGCATGGAGGTTTATCTGCCCCATAATCCCAGCAATGGACCATGAATTAACCAATTTTAAAAGCCCTTGCCGTGATTGCCTGCAGCTTTGGAGGACCATCTAGATACAAATCATAACAAGCAGATTGAGAGTTACATTTATTTCCAGTAATCATAAGGATCTCATAGAATATACATTTCAAAACTCTTAAGCAACTTTAAAGACAGTGTCAGCACTGATATTTCCTCAGCTAGGGATTCCCTCACAGCAGGTTTCTGGTACAGGAGTGACTGGTGCTCTACCTCTGAGCTGCCCACACATGTAGCACTTGTGCTGTTTCCTTAGCCTCCTGCAGCAAGGCTTGCGTCTTCCACGTTCCCTTTGTGGACAGCTTAGCTTCTTCCTGTCTGCATCTCTTCACCCCCATCTGTTCCTGATTTTCCCATGGGAAGATCCTGGTTATCCATTTGCTGTAGAAAGAAATGGCCCCAATCAGGGTGAACATGAGCCCAACTAGAAAAATCAGAACCTTCCTTACCACTGGCCAAGTGACACCTGGCCAATGGAACCAAGCCCAAAACTTCTGCAGAAACTTTTGGGGAGAACAATAGCCTGGAGCTTGTGCTGTTCACCATCACTATAAAAAGCTGGATAGGGCTGGGGAGATAACTTGATGGTTAAGTGCCTGCCTGGCCAGAGCAAGGACCCGTGTTCGATCCCCAGTACCACATACCATGCCAGCCACCAAAACAGGATGTGGTGCTGCACACCTGTAATCCCAGTGCTGGTGCAGGTGACACAGAAGAATCACTACAAGTCTGAGTTGCATAGTGAGACCCTGTACCAAATAAATAAATATTTTCTTTTTAAAAAAGGACAGCTGCATGGAGGGCAGATCCCAGGCCAGGAGGACTGAAGCAAGGGGTGAAGGTGGAAGACACATCTGTTTAATGAGATTTGTGTCCAAGTATACCACACTAGACCTTACCAGCCCAAGACTGGCTTCCCATCACTTCAACCAGAGCAATCATCAGGCAGGTGCAGGTCTTCAGCAAATGTCGATTCACTTGTTTGATAATGGAAAATATCCCCAGTCATAGAAGACAAGCCTTTTTTTTTTTTTTTTTTTTTTTTTGGATTGAACTCTTTTTTTTTTTTTTTTTCCCAGAACCGGGGATTGAACTCAGGCCCTTGTGCTTGCCAGGGAAGCACTTATTCCACTGAGCCATCTCCTCGTCCTGTAGATGACAAGGCAAAGAGGGCACTGAAATTAATCACTGTGGTGTTTTGATGATTTCTTCAAAGATGCAAATCATTGGAGCACACACACACCTACCTGAGAGGTTAAAGCAGGAATATCACAGGTTTGAGACTAGTCTGGGCAACACAGTGGTTCCTCTCAAAATAAAAACTGAAAAGATCTGGGGATATAACTCAGTAGTAAAGCACCCCAGTTTCAATCTTCCATCTCTCTGTCTCTGTCTCTGTCTCTCTGTCTGTCTCTCTCTTTCTCATTCCCTCTCTTACACACACACACACACACACACACACACACACACACACACACACACGGATGCATAACTGAGAGGCAAAACATCCCAAAGGATATTGTATCACTGCTACATGTGAATATTAGGCACCCCTCATGAATTATCATTTGGCACTGCACAGTTCTCCAAAACTCCCCGCATGCTCCTAAGCACTAGCTGACAGGATGAATCAAGCTGCTTGTCTGATGCTGGTTTCAAATCCAAGAACAGAGAGCCTGGTTTTTACTCAGCACCATGCCTGAGATCTGGAACCTGCTGCTTACCTTTTTCTGGACTCCACTGAGAGACATGGGTTTTCTTTCTTTTTTTGGAGGTTTTCTTCTCTGGCAGAGCACAGGGATGTCTCAATATGCGGGGAGGACAAGTGAGTGATCCTTTGTTCTTTAGCGTGCTGCCATCCTGTGGCCATTTTGGTCCTTCACATTTGGTGTTTGGACACTGGACGGCTACCGCAGCCTTTTCCGCCAGGACCTGGGCAAGAAGAACCCAGATGCTGAGTGGAGCAGTCTGCTCTTCCCGAGTTCCTGCGGTAGAGGGTGTGGGCCGAGTACACCTGAGTGTTTACATTTACACTACTTACTACAGTAAAGAACGCCTGGCCCTTAGCCCCCTCACAATCCTCCCCTTGCTTTGAGCACACTCGCTGCATCCTTTTTGTCAACTTCTGAAGCAGCTCTGCGGTCCTCCTCCCTGAGTGTCTTTATGCAGCGTGACCAAAACATGGTGCATGCTGCTGCCCAGTGCCATCATCAGAAAGGTGGCTTGCAGGAGCACAGGGCTGTGGCCTCACTCACCACGGTCACAGATCTGGTACCATGCCACTCCTGCCCGGGTATTCTGCAGCCAAAATGACCGTGAAAGGGAAACACTTCGAGTCAATTCAGGACTTCAAGGCAGCCAGGACAGCACAAGGGAAGTCATCAGAGCTGCTTCAGAATGTGGCAAGAATAGTGGGATGAATGTGTTGGTCGCAGGGGGAGGACACATGGCAATGTGTACTTAATTTTTTTTTTTTTTTACCTTTAAACATTCATCATTCATCCACCTGGCTGACACTGACAAAGTATCTACAATCTGAGGTACAGGGTCTCAGGATAAATCCTGGGGGGATTTGACTGACCTTATCAGATCCAAAAGCTACAATTGTTACATAGGTCTTGCTTTATCTTGGTCTTAACCATCCAGCAGAAAAGTACAAAAACAAAGTGCAAGAAATAAAGCCATGTTGTTATGTGGAGTTGTATGGAACTCAGGTCAACAACTTCTGACATTGCCAGTCAAGTGGAAGACCCAGTACTATTATGGACTACTGGACTATTTTGGAATATTTT
>NW_004524759.1:1093293-1094875 GCF_000260255.1 Octodon degus | reverse complement strand
AGTGGTCTAAAACACCTACTTAGAACAAGCTTAGCAAAGCACAGGGACCGCGGTTCAATCCCCCAGCACCACATGCCAGCCCACCCCGCGCCCTGGTGGGCTGAGCTGCCCCCCACACATAAATAAATAAAAATTAAAAACAAACAAACAAAAAAACAAGTTATTTGGTGGTTCAGAGACAGATGCTGTTTGTATTATATAAACTGATGACTCCTGTGGGTTCCATTGGTGGTTTCAGGAACCAATTAGCACAGTGACCCCTACATTCAAACACAGTGGCTGATGAGCAATTGTCAGTGTCACTTATTTCTTTCTTAATACAATTGAATGTGAACCTAAATGAAGCATGGATCAGGTGTGCCACTGATCTCTATGTTACTTCAAGTGACGTAAAAGGGATTTGACATACATCAGCCCCCTCAGGAAGGAGGTTGGACCATGACTTCACCTGAGGACTCACCACTGATGGTGCCCTGTTTGATGACATGAGGGAAAGCCATGGAGATATATAGGTGGGGTTGAGCTTAGGGGACAGGGCAGTGGAGCCTTGGTGTCCATGTTGTCCTCAGCCCATCCTCCTGGCCCTGCCTGTTCACACAGAGAGGCAGGTGGTTTCCTCCACAGTGTTGGCTTACCATGTTTCTGCTTCACCACAACCTAGGGTAGTGGCACAGCAACCATGGACTGCAGCCTCTGAAACCATGAGCCCAAATGAGGCTTTCCCCCTTTACCTTACCATTTTCAGTATTTTGCCACAACTATGAACACTAACACATGACAATATGAATCGCAATATTGTTGATAATAGTAATCACCCATTATAACACAAGTATAAGAAAAATTCAAAATTCATTACTAATTCACAGTCTTGTTTTTAGAATTTTGTTAAAACTCCAGATGTTACTGCCTCAGCAAAGTGAAATTAATTTAAATTAAAAATAATTTACTCAGGACATAAAAGAACCTGTACTGTAACATCATGTAACTCAGTGATGTCCCAAATTTTCTGATCAAGGAGATCATAGGGCCACAGAGAAAAGTGATTAATGATATAGAGTGTGCCTAAGGAGAGTCACCTAGAGAGAAAACATTCCCTTATGCTTTCACAGAGAGAAAACTGGTCAAGCAATGGCCGTGAGCCATCCACATGGCTGACACTGACAAAGGATCTATAAATTGCGGTACATGGTTTCAGGTTAAATCCTAAGGGGCTTTCACTAACCTTGGCAGACACAAAAGTTACATTTCTTGTTATATAGGTTTTGCTTTATCTTGGTCTTAACCATCCAGCAGAAAAGTATAAAAATGAGATATAAAAAGTAAAGCCATATTAATATGCTGAGCTGTAAAAGGCTCAAGTCAACAACTTCTGACATTACCAGCCCTATGGATAACCTACTACTATTATGGACTACTGGACTATATTGGATTATTGTGCTGAATTCATGCACCTACAATATTTAAATGGCAATGGAATACCCATCTCTGACAAAACTAAACAAAAAAAGGGGATACAAATGAAGGACCATTTTATATCTGTATATACAAAATAGTTAGGATAGATATACAGCTACTTTCTCTT
>NW_004524759.1:1082904-1093193 GCF_000260255.1 Octodon degus | reverse complement strand
GGTCCCTGTGCTTTGCCAAGCTTGTTCCAAGTAGGTGCTTTAGACCACTGAGCCATCTCTCCAGCCCCACCAATTTGATTTGAAACTGTCTCATTGCTATTTATTTCTCAATAAAATTATGGGGAAAAAAAGAAAAGAAAATTTCATTAATAAAAAAACAAAGAAAAAATAAATAAACATTCATCATATCTTTTATCATACTTGGTAGTGTAGAAATAGAGGTCCAACTTGTTCAGTTTGAGAAAAATGTAGTTTGCCAAAATTCCAGGTGGAATGATGTAGGAACCTAATAAACCTGCTGCTGCTGCTGCTGCTGCCTGGTACCACTGTCAATAGGCAGTTTGCAAAAGCACAGGACTGTGTCCTCACTCACCTCATGATATAATAAAACTATCTAGGACTGGGTGAGCTTGACACAGTTCACACAACTGCTTTTGAGTCCTGGGAGGTGGGTAGGGTGGATGGATTGGAGATGGCTCTGTAAAACTTGTCTGATTCCAGTTTATTTGTTTTGTGCATCCTGCTTTATACACAGATGTTTTGAAAATGCAATTTAGCCGAACAGAGCTATGCACCTGGTCATGCCAACTCTCAGGAAGCTGAAGCAGGAGGATCCCAAGTACAAGGTCATTCTGGGAAGTTTAAGGAGAATCTTTCTCAAAATAAAACTTTCAACTTGGAGTGTTGGCAATGCCTATAATCCTAGCACTCTGAGAGGCAGAAGTAAGATTTTGCAAATTTGAGCTCAGCCTAGGCAATTTAGCAACTTACTGAGACCCAGTCTCAAAATTTCAAATAAAGGGGTTGGGATATAATTCAGTAAAATGGCCTTGGGTGTGATTCTGAATAGTAGAAATAAAAATTTAAAAGGGCTTGGTGCATAGCCCAGCGGGGAAGTATTTGCCTAGCATGTGCTAGGCTCAGTCCTTAGGGCCAAGAAGAAGAAAAAGAAGGAGAATAAGGAAGCAGAGGAGGAAGAATAAGAGGGAGGAGGAGGGGGGAGAAGAAGAAAGGAAAATTCAGAAAATTTGGTAAGATCTTCTCTTCTAATATTGCCAGATTGTTACCAGAATAAGCTTTATCACCTAGATAAAATCAGTGAATTTTTCTTTTTCTTTCTTCCTTTTGTTTTCATTTCTTTTTCATGGTACTGGAGGCTTGAGACCAGGCAGGCCCTGTGCACTCTGAGGAAGCACTATACCACCATCCTTCATCCCCAGCCCTTTTAAAAATTTCACTTATCAGACCAGGTCTTGCTACATCACCCAGGCTGGCCTTGAACTTGCAACCTTCCTGCCTCAGCCCCCAAGTAGCTAGGAATTATAGTTGTGTGCCATTATGCTGGCCAAAGTTGTGGGTTTTGAAACTTTTTTTTTTTTTTTTTTTTTTGGCGGAACCAGGGACTGAACTCAGGCCCTTGCACTTGCCAGGGAAGTGCTTATTCCACTGAGCCATCTCCCCAGCCCCTAAGGGTTTTGAAACTTTAAACAGCCATATTTAAAGCATATACCAAGTTCTGCTTATATGTAATTAGATCACATGTGCAAATCATTCATGCAAATGTCACAATGCTGCAGGCAGCCGAGTTAGACAGAAATATTATAGGCAGTCAGACAGGGCCAGGCCCTCAAGGAAACAAGATGGAAGACAAGGTAACTCTACAACTTGGAAGAGACAGATACTCCCATATAGGCCACACCTCAAGACCAAGACAAAAAGAGGAAGCACAGCTACATACTTCCCTAGGGATGGACATTAGGGATTGATATCCTAAATAGTATCAATCAACTTGAAAGAGCCCAAAGGAGTCACTAACCCAACCCCCAACAGGAAGAGACCCTGTTCCTATTCATGCCCGCTCGCTATGTGACTCGTTTTCCCATTTGATACTGTATTTAATCAATTTTACCTGAGCAATGGTGCTTGTTATCTCATTGGTTGATCATAGTTTTGTCCCACCTCATGCCCAACTAAGCAAGTTCCCATGTCTTCACCACCTTAGACTTGCCTTACCACATGGTTTTCCTCTATAAAAGTCCCTTGCAAGAGACAACTTCCGGGGGGAACTACCCGGGGGGCCCCCCTCCTGTCCCTCTCTCTGGACAGGAGGTTTCTTTCTCTCAATAAATATATTCTGCACACAACCTCCGTTTGTTCCTAAAATTCATTCTTCAATTTTAGAGAACACAAACTCGTGCAGGTCAGGTCCAGAGATCATTTTTCTCCATCATTTGGAGGTTCCCTATATTGTTTGGAGGTCACAACCCGAGACCAGTTTTTCTCCCTGTATCAACAACACAAGATTGTACACTGTCCTACAAGAACCACAGGAAGCCACTATTGGCCTCATAGTGCAGGCTAAGACCCAAGCAGGGTAGAACGCAGAAACACTATGAGCAGGTACAAATTCCTATGTCCCAATAAAATTAATTTTGAAAAAGAATCAAATGGGATTACTCCAAACTGCACTGAACTGTTTTTATCTACTTCTGAGAGATTGGGATTAGAGAGCTAACAGCCAAATTTCCCAAACAAATCTGCTTTCTTTTGTTTTTTTGAGACAGTCTCATTTCTGTAGCCCAGCCTGGCCCTGAACTCCCAGGGATTGTCCTGCCCCAGCCTCTGTAGGATGAAGGGTGTGAAGAGCTGCATCCAGCTCAAAAACTGATCTATTTTAATCAGTATGATGAAGTTCTAAAGCAACCTGACTTCAGCAGTCAGTTATTTTTCCACTGTCATCAGTCGTACAAGAAAAGAACTTTGCAAAGGGGACTCGCGTTCTCACCCCTGCCAGTCTGTCTGTAACCCTTCTGTTCAGCGCTGGTCTGGAACTAACTTGTACTTGTCTTCCAGATCTCTGGATCTGCTGAGCCTGCTGCATTGTTCTCTCCACAAGACGCCAGCCTGGCCCTGTGTCTGTACAGCCTCCAGCCTCTTTCCCGAGTGCACATTGTACTGAGATCCCCAGCGCTGGTTTTGTCACCCTCTCCTGAATTTGTAGGTTGAAGTCCCAGTTCCCACACAGCCCAAGTGATCTTCTTTGGAAACAGGATCTTATGGAGGTGAAGAAGTGCAGTGAGGTCCTAGGACAACCCCTCTCTAGCACAGCCCTGCCCCCAACAAGATAATCCTGGACACTGGCATTTCTGGAGGGAAGACAAGCTGAAGATGCTAAAGGTGGCACCTACAAACCTTGGACAGGGGCTGGGAGCCTCGACCCCAGTCTGGACATGAGGTTGTGCATTCCCTGGGTTTAAGCTGCTGGCCCACTAGCCTCCTGGCAAACTAGGAAGTCACACTGGCGAAATTGAGTCATGCCTACTTCCTCAAGTATGTTTGTTAACTACTGCAATTCTAGAAAATACCACGTTGGCTACTTTTTCTCATTTCTCAGATGAAATACTTGACACTCAAAGTTAAAGGACAAAAGGCTTATTTGGCTCCCAGTTCATGGAGGCTTCAGCCCATAGCCTGCTGTTTCCAAGGCAGGGTGGCCCAGGGCAGAGGACATCACCAAGGAGAAACAGCTCACGGCAGGTAGAAGACAGGAGAAGCAAGCAAGGGACCTCAATATCTTTCTACCCCTCTTATATCTCACCTAGACTTCTGGGTTTAGGGTGACACCAAACCAATCAGTGGACTAATTTAGTAATCTCAGCATCACACACTCTAGATCCCACCACCCCCTAAAAGCACCACCTCTAACTGAAGCAAGCTTTGTGGGACATGAAGATATAAGCCATAACAAATACAGAAACAATAAATTGCTGTTTTCATCCAGAAATTGTTCGTGTCTTAAACTATTTTTGAGAAAACTAAGAGTGAGTTAGTCAAAAGAGACTGTATAGTTTCATAATCAGACTGAGGATTCACAGTTGGGACTTTAGACACAAGTTTTGGCTCTGGCCATTATTTCTCTTTATTGTCTCCTCCTCTGTCTGGAGCCCAGCCAACTCTTGTCAGGCTTGTGAAGAGAGAATCAGCTTCTTGCCTTCAATAGCTCTCAATATTTCAGACCAAGAGGAAAAATAGTATATTACTTCTGTGACCCTTGAGTAGCAGTCTTTTAAGCAACATGGTTCAGAGGAAAAACATGAAAATCACATGTGAAATACCAACTACGCTTGTCAATTTGATTTTTTTGTTTGGTTTGTCTTTAGGTTTTGGAGACAGGATCTACTATGTAGTCTAGACTGAATGTGCAAATCTCCTGCCTCAGCCTCCTGAGCACTGGGATTATAAATTTGTGCCATGATACCTAGTTTACAACGTTTGTAGCCACTCAGGATCTAAGCACTCTTTCAACTATGTGCTCTCCTGATTGAGCTGAGAAAGCTCCTTGGGCTTCCTTAGGGTCCCTTCCAGATACAATACAAGACACCTGTCCAAGGCTGAGGACCAGATGAGTCACACTGACCAGACCAGGTGTTGTGAGTCCAAAGAGACAGGAACCACCACAAACCCAAATACAAGTCCAGGGATGGGCTCTGCCTCAGGTGCAGGGCACTTCCCAGCACTCACAAGGCCCAGGTTCAATCCTTGGCTCTGGGGGAAGAAAAGTCTTTATTAGGAATTGAATGCATGCAGGAAGCACCCACAGCCCCACCTGCAGGCAAGTGGGCCAACCCTGTCACTATAGACGCAGCATGCATAGCACCCTCCTATCCTACCTCACCTCAGGCCTGGCACAGCAGGGTGGATATAGCCAAGTCTGCAGCCCGGAGAGGAGGATAGCCTGCTGGTGTCTAGGGAAGAGAGGGACACACAGGCCCAGAGAGAGAGAGAGCCCTTACCCCACCAAGTGTGGCCACAGCTGAATGCAGGGTCCCAGGAGAAGTGTCTCAGATCCAAAGCCAAGACTCACATGAGTGCTTGGCAGGGGTCTCTCATATTTGCCTTCAACCCCTGAGGCCTTTATGGACCATATAAACCCCTCTGGCCCTCCAGTACTTACACACAAAGAAACAGAAGGCCAGGTGCATTGAGGCAGGAGGACTGTGAGTTGGTACAGAATGTCTGACATATGGATTTTAAAGTGGCTTTGGACCACATCCTCCAGGCAGAAGGGCCCACTAGTAGACAGGTGCTCCTCCCATCACTGTGGCCAGGATGCAAGAAGAAGGGAACCGGCCCAAGAGGAAGGGGCCAGGAGCTCGCACCAGTGACCCTCCAGAAAACATCCAGAGGCATGCATGGTGCTCCCTCACCACCTCCAGCGATCTCTCAGGCCAGGCCAGGCAAAAACTATGACCAACAGTCACAGGAACCAAAAATGGCTTCTGTATCCTGTCTCTGTCCTATTCAGGACAAAATTGAAATGGAAGCAATGAAAATCTTGCACTTAAGCATATAAAAACCATTATCGGAAAGCAGGATACATAAAACATGCCTCAACTATCAGTTCATGTTAAAAAAGTAGTCAAGATTTTAGCTTAAACCTTTAAAATGTCTTAAACCTCAGACATACTAATAAAATTATGTATGTTTTAAGCCATAAAGACACGGATGTACTTTTGTCACATTCTGCTAGCCAGAATTTTAAAGAAAGAACAAAAAGACTGACTGGAAAGAGAATTGTTTTGATCAAATCTCATCATGTTCATCTTCCATTTACAAAATGTTACTTCTTCCACGCATCTGTTATTGTCTTTGTGTACCTCCAAGTATGCTTATTTATTTTTATTGCCTCAAGGTAACATTTAAAATGTGTATTAAAGTAAATGAATCACAGTTTTTTCATCATGACATTTACAGGGATTTAATTGTACTTTGTAATTTATTTTTCTTACTAGCCAAAAGTTCAGTGCATTGTTCTTGATGAAATAGACACCCATGTGAGCACTGTAATCAGGACACTGTTTATAATTGTTGCTCTGAATCCTATGAGTGATTTTTTCTTCATTTTCAAGACCTACACTCACCCTAGCAAGTACTCACTATATAATTTGGGCCGTCGTTTCCATGCTATGTATTTGTACACTGTCAGTGTCTTAAACTACAGGAGCTATATACTGAGTTTTTGTTTGCTTTGAGCAAGGTAGATGGATGTTTTGGCCATTATAATGTGAAACCACTTCTTTCTTTACAGTATTTGACCAAATTTGTGTGTCTATGATATTTGTAAATACATGCTATGTCTGTATTTCTTATCATAAGCCTATTTAGTTTTATTCTCAGTAGGGTTTTTCAGACTGTACAGTGTTTATATGATCTGAACTCCTTATACATAAGAAGGTGTGTATATTAATCCAGTTATGGACTTAAATATTTTAAAAGTATAAATACCCTTATTTGCTGCAAAGACCAGTGTGTAGACATTTGCTTTTTAGCAATATTTTTAAGTGCTCCATTTTAATGCCAAGGAGTAAGTCTTTTGGCAACACAAACTGGTCAATAATAGGTAATGCAGGTATGTTCAGGTTAGGCCAACAATGTTCTGCATTTTTATGCTTCTTTTCTATCAACACTAATGAAGTCAACATTGCCTGAATGTCTGAATAATGAAACACATCCCTGTTTAAAGTATGTAACTGAAGAAGAAATAAAAAATAAAGGTAGTTTTTCTAAAAAAAAAAAATAATAAAAAAATAAAATAAAATTATGTAGTCCAGAACAGGAATGGAACTTCTCCATGGGGACTCAAATAGAAGAGGCTGTAATTCAGTATGAAAGAAAAGATGAAATTCTGGACCCTGAACCATGTGGACAATCCCCAAGGACTGTGCAAAGGGAAATGGCTCCATCCCACAGAGACCAGTACAGTCTGGGTCTGCTGGATCTCTCGGGCATGGGGGATTCAGGTGTGGTTGGGGTGGGGGAGGTGACAGGCAGAAGAAGAAAAGGTAGAGGCGGGTGCAATTGCACTTAAACTGTACACTTAAAAATGAATAAAATGGTAAATTTCATGGAGCATATATCATTATAGTTCTTTGTAAAGACAAAAAATTATATTCAAGGGTTGAAAGTGCCGCTCAGAAGTAGAAGTGCCTGGCCTTACTGCTGTCCCTGAGAAGCAGCCACTGCAGCTCATAGGGCACATGCATCACAGGCCAGGGGACCAAAGTGGGCACCATTTGCCAACCCCTCCAGGGACAGCAGGGGACAGAAGTGCCTTCCACTTGCTGGTCCCTTCAGGGACAGCGAGTGGGCAAAGCCCGGGTGCAGAGCCCCACAGCATGCCTGGCAGCAAGACCTGAGGTGTACCTGTCCTGGGAGGTGGTAGTGCAGGAGGCAGGTTAGCGGCGAGGAAGCCACATCAGACCCAGGCAGGGCACTGACAGGCTGAAGTTGGCCTGGGCTGCTTGGCAAGACCCTGACTCAAAATTTTAAATATGAGTAAAGAAATGTAGCTCAGCGATAGAGAAGCAGGAGGTCAGCGCATGGCCAGCGGGCTGCACAAATGGGTATGATTTGTCAATCACAGAGATGCAGGACAGTGTCTGAGCCCTGAACCTGGGGCCAGACAGAGAGTGCAATCGTCAGCTCTTCTCTGGAGACCTCCTGCAGGCTTCTGACAGGACAACCTGGATCTGCCCTCAGCCTGAGGCTTGGTGGACACAAAAGATGGCCGCCTTTGAGCTTCTGGCCACCTGAATTCCCTTTCACGGCGCTATGCTCTCACCCTGGAGAGTACACTTCTTTTCCTACTTTTAATTGGCCCATACTCATTCTATAGAGCATGTTTCTTTCCCAATTTTAACAAATGTAAAACCTCATGCCTTTTTCACTTACTTTGTCTAAATCGTTGTTCAGGAAAAACATCTAGGAAGTGTGGGGCATGGTGACACAGACCTGTAATCTCAGCACTCGGGAGACTGAGGCAGGGAGATTTTCACAAGTTTAAGGTCAGCCTGGGCTACACAATGAGTTCAGGGGCAGGCTGAACTATACAGAGAGAACCTTTCTCAACCTTCCCCTGAAAAGAATCTAGGAACAATCTGTATGAGTCCCAGAGCCCCAGAGCCCAGTGAAAGTAGAGCTCACCTCATGTTCTGTCCCAAGTACGAGCAGCACTAATTTGACTTGTGCTCTAGTTTGACTCTGAAATGTCCCCCAAGGTCCTCAAGTTAGAGGCTCAGCCCACCCAATGTGTCCTAGGAAGGCAGTGGCACCCTTCTGAGAAAGGGCCTGGGGGAGGAAGTTGTCCTGAGGCCACTGCTCCTCTGTCCCTGCTCCCAGTTCTGTGGGGAGAGCAGTCTCCTGCCAACACTCCACCCTGCAATGAGGGCAGCCTGCCCACTTGAATGGAAGCCTCTCAAACCAAGAACTCAAAGAAATCTTTCCTCTACCTAGGGATTACCAGGGACAAAAAGTTAATTAACATGGACCTTTTCTTTTTTCTTTTTTTTCCACGTCAGATGGGTAATGTGCCCACGTTGTAACAAGGTTTGAGGGAGGCACATCTCATGCATTATAAGACATGAACACCCAATCATCACACCCATGAACCGAAGGATCTAACATGGACCTTTTCTATTATAACAAAACACCAGGCCTGGAACATTGATGGAGAAAGAGGTTCACACAGCTCACAGTTTCAGAGGCTGGGAAGCCAGGAGGACCAGGCTGCAACTGGGGCTTTGAACAGTGACAGAGGGCCCCAAAAGATAACACAGAGAAGATGCAAAGCCTTAGACTCCACCCATCCTGACAGACCCACCAGCGCCATCCTGGGCTGCCCCTGGTGACCACTGGACCTTCATCACCTCCCCAGTCCCCCACACCAAAGGACTCAGCCAAGGAATTCAGGGCACTGGACTCACTGAAACTTGAGAAGAGCAGGACATAAAACACCCTCAGCAGGACACACAACCTCACCAACTCCTACAGTGCTTCTAGGAGAATTAAAGTGCGTGAAATCATATACCATCATCCTGTTATAAACCAAGTCACACAAGAGACAAGATCCATAGGTGGCACTCGCATCACCCTGTCAAGCAGGGTCAAGGCTGTGCAGAGTTTGAGCACACAGTTGAGCCTGGCAGTCACAAGCCTGAAGGAGGAGACACCCACAGTGAGGGGCAAGGCCCTTGCAGGTACACAAACTCAGGGTGGAGGAGGGCAGGAGACCCCCATATGGGGAGGGCAGCAGCAGATTGGTTGCAGAATGGGATTTGTAAAACTTGACGGTCTCACTCCTTACAGGTACACATGAAAAGCAGTACAGTTGTAAATATGTGTGTGTGTGTGTGTGTGTGTGTGTGTGTGTTTGTATACATGTGTGTGTTGGCACTCACACATTTCCTAAGGCTTTCCTCTTGGAGCAGTGACCACACCACCTGTCACAAGAACACCAAGCACCAGAGCACCCCTTACACGTCCAGAGCACAAGTTCTCCTTGAAGAAATGACTGCCTTCAGGGAGTGCCTGGACAAGGTGCTAGAGAAGCTGGAATATCTTGTACCCAAAGCAAGATGTACCCAGAATGAGAGGGACACAGTTAACACATGCAGGTGTCAGCATGTAGGGCTCCTGCAACTGAATCTTGACACTTTGAGGCATGTGAATGAGTAAAGCCAGCAAAGAATTAAGATGTAATGAGCACAATAGGACATTGTGAGTTGCATTTATATAAATGAAGAGTAAGTTTGGTGAGAAATAAGGTGAGGGAGAAAGCTGCAAAATGCCTCTCCACAGAACACTCATCAGTTACAAGAAGCGATTTCCCCAAGAGGAAACCAGCAGACTCCAGCTCCATTCAATGACCCAGGTTAGCACTGTCAAGTGACAGTGACAGATTGAGATGGAAGCCTCCCAATAGACTGGAAGGGCATGCTGCAGTGTTCTTACAAAAATTCAGAGTCTAAATGTGATCACAAGGAAGCCTAAGTGAAAGACAAGGTAAGAGACCTCTGATCTCAGACAGGTGTCGAAGCCATGGAGCTCAATTGAAGGTGAGGGGATTTCCAAGTTGAGGAGATGAGAAAAGCATGAGAACCAAACACAGCCTGTGACTCTGAGATGGTTCCTTGGACAACAGTGGACTTTACCGGGATGGCTAGAGAGACCAGGATGCAGTCTGTGGACTTGAGGTAGATGTGATGGCAGTGATGCACGCATGACGATTTCCTGATTTGCGAGGTTATACATGGCTTAAGTGGGGGAATATCCTTACTTGTAAAATATATGCCCCAATCATTGGAGGTAATGAGTCACAGGTTAGCCACTTACTCTCTATTGTTTAGGGGCAAAAAAAATTTATTATACAGACTGGTTACATTTCTGTATGTGTGAGATTAGTTTTTTAAATAAATTTTGTTCCAAATTATTTTTTAAAAGTCATATTTCTT
>NW_004524759.1:1069217-1076799 GCF_000260255.1 Octodon degus | reverse complement strand
TGCTTTCTGCCCTGTGCTGCTCTGCCTTGGACCCAGATGAGTATGGACTGAAACCTCCAGTAACTGTGAGCTAAATAAACCTTTCCTTCCTTCATTTTGTGTGTCAGGTATTTGTCCCAGCAACGAGAGAAGAGTAACTAAGACAAAGACATACTAATCATAATTAAAATTAATCATCTTTTTGAAAGGCAATTAAAAAATTATTTATTTTTTGGTGCTGGGGATTGAACCCAGAGCCTCTCACATGCTAAGTAAGGACCCTTACTGAGCTATATTTTTAGCAGTCAAATTAATAATACTTTTCATTTTCTAATTTGCAGCTATATAAAAATAACATAGTTCTTCACATTTAATTTTTGTCATTATAAATAAACATATTTTTGTCAATGTATGGGAGATAAAACATTCAAAAATTTGTTAGCTTTTTATGTAAATGTTCATGAAGACAGTACAGGAAGCCAGAATCCTAGGACCAGTTTGTTAGAAGTCATTGCGTAAGTGCATAGGGGCCGGGGAGATGGCTCAGTAGAATAAATGCTTCCTTGGCAAGTGCAAAGGCCTGAGTTCAATCCTGGTTCCGAAACAAAAATAAATTGAGTAAGTGCATAGTGTTATTAATGTTTCACTCTTGAGGAACCAAGAATGCATGTCTTATTTGTTTGGCTACTTTGCAGTTTGTCAGGTGACATACCTACCCTGTGATTCTAAGAGAAGATATTGCTCTTACCCTAAACCCCTGTGAGATTGTGAAAACAAAGACAAAATGCAGTGGTAAGCTAATAAGAGAAATCAGCTATTTGAGGGCTGGCCAAATAGCTCAGAGGACTAAAGCTCCTGCTTAGGCAGAGCGCAGTGGCCAGGGTTCAATCCCCAGTGTGTCATGCCAGCCCCATCCCAGGGGAACACTGAGCCAGCAATTGAGACTAGGTGTGGTGGTGCGCACCTGTAATCCCAGCATTTGGGAAGCTGAAAACAGGAGAATCACTACAAGTCCAATCTACATAGTGAGACCCTGTAGACCCTGTACTAAATACATTAAAAAAAAAAAGAAAGAAATCAGCTACTCATCTACTCATCAAGGCATTGACATTTGCGTGTTTTATTTCCTGTCCTACTAAAACAGCTTACAGTGTATCTTGAAGTTTTATTATAATTGAATAAATTATAATCTAATAAATAGTACCCAATATTATAAATAGAATTATTAAGTACATGAGGATTATTGGAAATAGTCCATCAATTAAATCTCACTTCTGTCAGAATTTTTACAATTTTTCTTTTTTTTTGTATTTTAGGGAAAGGTCTACAGGGTGTTCAGGGTCTCATTACTAGATAAGATTCGTAGTAATCCACCTGTTTACAGCCTCCCAAGAGCTGGAATTATAGGTGCACACCACCACGCCCAGTCTCGAATTTTTAAAATTCTAAAAGAAACGTTAAAATATAGTAGCTTATAATCTTAGAGGGGCGAGTCTAATGCGGTATATATGTCAGTGCTAAAAGAAGTTAAGTTGGTAATAAAGATGATCTTGCCTCAGGTATTTTTGGGAATCCCCGGCTCCCAAAGTTTACTGAATTCCTAAATGTACGTTATTCTAGATTCTTAGACAAAAATATATTTGACACCAACTGTGTGTGTGTGTGGTGTGGTGGTGGTGGTAGTGGTGTGTGTGTGTGTGTGTGTGTGTGTGTGTGTGTGTGTGTGTGTAATTCTAGGGAAGAACCCAAGACCCTGTGTCTGCCAGGCAAGTGCTCTGCATCACCGAGCTCCACTCCAGCACCCGGCAAGTTTTCAATGGCTTGGTCACAAGGATTTCCATCTGTGTTTGAAGCCTTCTCTGTTAAGGGAAATACATCCTCCTCCTGACACAGGCAATGGTGTGGACCCTTGTCATTACAATCTGCTCCTTCTCCTAATGGGTGCAGAGGGAAGATGGGAGCCAGGGAGCTGGGCTATGCCTGGGGGACAGGCTGGAGACTGGAAGGCCGATTGCTGGCCAGAGGTGGAGAACACTGTGAAGTGACAGCAGCTATGATGTAGAGAAGAAACTCAGGGAGACAAAGGAGATGTGATAGAGTTTTATAAAACTTGCCATACTATTCGTTATTTAAACTTATCCCTTTTCACTTTATAATTAAAGAGTTTCATTTGCAAGTAGTAGTCTTTTCTAACACTGAACTATTATAAAAATACCTACTATTGTAAAAGTTTTTGACCTCCTACTATCCAAAGATATCACTATGTAGTATGCCCTGTGTGGAAATGTGTGGAGAAATAAGAGAGATTTAGAAAGACTGTCATAGCCTTCTTTCTCCCAGCTGGATCTCGATCACCTAGCTCAGCCTTCCAAAGAGCATTAGCATTGTTTTCCTACCACAACATATGCCCAAAGTGGAAAGGAATAGACCTGCGAGCCACCTGACCATACACCAGATGTGATGTGCATTTAGTGTGTCTGTGTTAGAGGAGGATCAGCAGCCTGAGCTCCCGGATGACGATGGCTGCCTCAGGAGTGTGCCAAGGTAACACCACATCTCCATCTGTTCAGGGCTGGAGTCAAGGCAGTGATATTCCAAGGTTGCCAGAAAAGCACTGACAAGCATCCTCCCACTTTCAATATCCTATCTTTGTGAAGAAAGGAACACCAACCAAGATGAGATTACAGAGTAGGCCGGACATCAGCAACACACTCCAGTGTCACCATCTCCTATCACTCCAGACAGGACCATCTCGCTGCAGAAAAACAGTCTCAGGACTCCCGCAGTTCTGTGCTATGGTGAGTTTGATGAGTTTGATAATTATTTCATTATATGTTACAATGTAATGACATAAATAGTAAGTGAACAATAAATGTAATGTGTTTAAATCATCCCAATATCTTCCCTCCTCCTCCTGGTCTGTGGAAATATTGTCTTCCATAAAACTGGGCCGAAAGGATAGGGGTCACTGATCTAGTGGGTTTCATTCTATTTTTTAGTGGATTTTAAGTGGTACTTATGCCTAAATATCTCTCCCTGGAAGTTCTAAACTTCAAAGTCTCCCCAGTGATTCGACTATACAATAAATGTTCGTTATCGCTACGTATGCATAGTGATATATGTATCATTCCATGGACTCTCCTCTTCTAGAGAAGGTTTAACTCATTCCTGGCAATGATCAAACTTTGCTGAGGGACTGAAAGTGCAGCATCAGAAGAAGGCTGGTCTGGAAGCTCCCTGGAGAGTCACAGGTGTGAGTTGGACTGGAAGGCTGAGGAAACTGGAGGCCAACGTCCACAGGTAGCAGCAGCGAAAGCACAACTGCCTGAACACACGGGAGCTCTTCACTTGCAAGCCAGTTGCCTCCTCTCCCTCACTCCATCGAGGCCACAAGCCTATTGGTTTGTGACGTGCACAATCAGAGCAGGTCCTTCCCCTTGATTTGCTGGCCCACATGCCAATCATCTCAGGAACCGCTGCACAGACACTCCTCAAAGTGGTGATTAAGGTCACATCAGGTAAGATTTTGTGCAGAAGGAGAAAGCATTAGGCACCAACCATTTGCATAGATCTAGACTTTTCTATGGAAAGCAAAAGATACATATGTCACTTTTAAAAATTTTCAATAGATCTACAAGCTATTGAGAAACTCAAAATCTGTTGAGGAATTATGAAAACAATTTATTTTATTTTATTTTTTTTTTTAAATTTTTATGTGTGTGTGTGTGTGTGTGTGTGTGGCCAGCTCAGCCCACCAGGGGGCGGGGTTGGCTGGCATGTGGTGCTGGGGGATTGAACCGTGGTCCCTGTGCTTTGCTAAGCTTGTTCTAAGTAGGTGCTTTAGACCACTGAGCCATCTCACCAGCCCCTATGAAAACAATTTAGAAACATTAGCAATTTTAAGGATATTAGAGAGAAGAGGGGCCAGGGAGATAGTACAAACCACACTTAATTGTGCAGAATAAGAGAAATAATTTGGTATTGCAGGAAAGCTCACTAAAGAAGAGCATTGAGGTTTGTTTTGAGAAAGCAATGGACAAAACTTGGGTGTTTGAAGGACATTTCAGATGGTGAAAGCCATGGAAAAAACAAATGATTGAGGAAACTGGGAAAAACACTTATTTCTGGGTAACTGAGGCCAGGAGTGAAAGAATTTTTACTATACACCACTTTTATTTTTACACCACTTTTAGAAATCCATTAAATATTGAAATGTAAAAGTTTAGCCTTTTCAAAATTAATTAATATTTTAATGAAAAAGACTAACTTAGAGAATACAATCAAGAAGAGTGCACAGTGAAGAAAGGTGGATGAAGAGCCTGCTGATGGAGAGCTCCATATTCTCCAGCACTACTTCAGAAAAGAAGATCTGCTGACACGAATGTAGAATGTCCCTAGTGTCACTACACTAGGGGTGTAGTGTGACAGTCGTGCTCCAGAGGGGTGCTGTGGGAGGCTGACGGCAGCAGCTGGGCTGGGGCGCTGAAGGAGCAGGGGGAAACCCAGCCCTCCTCCTCCTCCTGTCTCCGCCTCCCGTTCCAGCAAAGAGGTGAATAGTTTCGCTGCTGTGCTGCACACCTAGTGGCACAGAAGTGAGAGCAGCAGGTGATCAGGCCTCCTGTGGAGCTGACCCATCCTCCTGCTGGTGGGAACTTGTTAAAGACAATGCAGTGTTTTTCTTATTGCTATTGATTATAGGAAAATTAGCTTGTGGCTTCAAAGCATCATGTAGCTCTTGAGTCATAATTTGAATATCTTTGAAGAGAACAGCAGTCTTCCATGGAACCCCTTTTCCTAAGAAAGGATAGGGGAATAGGTTGATTCTTCAGTTCTATCTTAATCAATCAAATTATCCTGTAAGAACAACTTTTCATTAATGCTAGACGTCTAAGTGCCTCAAACAATTTCATAAAAAGCCGATTTCAAGCGCATACCAACATTGAGTATTGACTGCAAACTGAATTATAAATTACTCAAAGCAATCCAAGTCACAGCCAATGTTGCCTGTTCCTTCTCAGTGCTACTCAATTTACTCAAATGGTTTTAAAGAGGCAAAATGGCATTAGGTGTTGAAATTAAATCAAACTTGGTATGTTAAAAATCAGCCAACTGCTTAGGCAGATGCAGTGGCCGGGGTTCCATCTCCGAATTCCGTGCTGGCCCCCCACTAGCACCCCCCTCCCCCCGCACGCTGAGATGGTGATTGTGACTGGGCATGGTGGCTCACGCCTGTAATCCCAGCCCTTTGGTAGGCTAAAAACAGGAAAATCCCTATGAGTCTGATCTACTTAGTGAGACCCTGTAGACCCTTACTAAAATGATGCAAAAAAAAAAAAAAAAAAAAAAAAGAAAGAAAATCAACCAGCAAAATTCAGGTGATTTTCTGCATTATGAAATTCCTTCTTAGTCTGTTATATTTTAGTAGAAAATGTTAGTGCATTTAGTTATTATACTTACTGAAAAAATTCAGTGTACCATTTTTCATTTTTATATGAAATGTAAATTGATCATATGAAATATTGCTGGAATGCATTCTTCATATTAGTAATTTTTATGCATTAGAGCTAAAAATGCCCCTCATACAATTCCATTTAGTTTAGGAGAAGTCTAAAGTCATAGAGGTTAATTAGATCCATGCCTCTCAGCCAGGTGGCACCACTGTGGGGGCCAGGCTGCCTGGTCTCAGTTTCCCTACTACTTCATTGGTCAGTTTTGCAGCTCTGGGAACAAGTAGCCGACAAGTGACAGAAGAGAAGATGTCTTTTGCTCAGTTATGAAGATTGCGATCCACGGCTGGCCATCTTAGAGGCAGAAGCACCCAAGGTGCAGTGGAGCAAGATACTGTGCCTCGCCCCTCCGGGAGAAGCAGAGCCAAGGGTGTCCCGCAGAGGCCGGGCCAAGATGTCCCAGGTCGCCCGAGCACTGAAGGGCCAGGGTGCTCTGCTGACTCGCAGGGTGGCATCCTGCTGTGCCCTAAGGGCCACAGTGCAGTGTCTTCCACTCTCACCTGAGTGGTGTACTGTTTCCCCTGCATGTTGGTGAAGCCCACTGTGTGCCACTGTACCCATAGCCCGAGGAAAATAAAATGACAACAGAAGCAATTATATGGATAAGTATGGCTACTACAGACAGCTGAACACAGCCTCAAACAACAATATATTCTTTACTGAGATGCCAGCCTTGAAATCAGTTGTTAGGTTGTCCTTTATTTAAAAAAGAAATAAGGGTGAGTGGAGCTGGTGCAGCGTCGCCATGTTCCAGCAGGACAGTAATGATGATGCTGAAGATGTTTCACTGTTTGATGCAGAAGAGACAGCGAATAGACCTAAAAGATCCAACATTAAACATCCAGTGGCATCATTTTTCCATTTGTTCTTTCGAGTCAGTGCGATGATAGTCTATCTTCTATGTGAATTGTTCAGCAGCACCTTTACTGCCTGTATGGTCACCATTATCTTGTTGTTATCATGTGCCTTTTGGGCAGTGAAGAATGTCACAGGTAGACTAATATTTGGCCTGCGTTGGTGGACTCATCTTGATGAGGATGGAAAGAGCCACTGCATATTTGAGTGCAGGAAGGCAACTTCTCAAGAGAGTAAGTGTTTCAGAGGCTGAATCAAGAATATTTTGGTTAGGCCTTTTTGCCTGTCCAGTCCTGTGGGTGATATCTGCCTTCAGTTCTCCTCCTTCAGAGTAAAGTGGCTGGCGGTGGTTATCATGGGTATGGTGCTGCGAGGTGCCAACCTGTGTGGTTACATCAGGCGTAAGGTGGGCAGCAGGAAGAATCTAACCAGCATGGCTACCTGGTATCTCAGAGAGCAGTTTTTAAGACAAAACACTGGAGATGACCAGACTTCCTGAGTAGAGAGAAAACTTATATGTTCTGTTACCTTGGGGAACAATTGAAGAGATTCTTGATTCTGAACTGTTTAGAGATCCATTCATTTTGCAAAAAGGTGTGTTGGGTATGTTTCCTACTTTAATACTTTTATTTAAAAAATATGAAACAGGTTTTACATTGTTTTTAGTTTTTTTTCTATTTTCTGGGGCTAGAAAGTATAGTATTACCAGAAACATTTTGATATTTGTTTTACAGTATACATGTATATGGCAGTATATCCCAAATTAATGTGTTCATTTACATATGTAACAGATCTTTACATTTTGATCCACAGAGCATAGGAGGGTGTTCTTACTCTTTCATATTTCTGTGTGTTTACATATGATTTTTGTAGATTATTTTCAAAAGTAAGTTTTGATTCTATGTAAAGGTGAGTATTTTGGGTTGTATAGGAGTTAAGAAAGTTAATATGTACTTTATGGTGAAATTTCTTATTTTACAAATACATGCAAGCAGGTAAAATCCAGGCTAGTAGTGTTGACTAATTTTTAAAATTGTGTTTTTGTTTTTGAGGCCAACAATATCTAAACAGAATTTTCATAATTTATGTTTAAGGTATACCCAGGGATTGCTGCTGTTTTATTTAAGGGAAAGGATAGTGAAATTTACTTTGGAAAATTCCTGAAACCCCCTTCCATGGTTCTTGGACTAATAAATCTTTTTTTTTTTTTTTTTTTTTTTTTGGTTTTTTTTGTTGTTGTT
>NW_004524759.1:1068643-1069117 GCF_000260255.1 Octodon degus | reverse complement strand
ATAAGTGAAATAAACCAGATATACATGTGCAAATATCGTATAGTTTTCCTAGTATAAGAACTCAAAAGAAGAAATACAAATAGAAAGGTATAATACAAGTAAAAGGAAAGCAGGAACTTGAGGACTAACTAACCAACCAAGAGAGGAAAAGGAGAAGAGCTAGGAAACATGACAGTGAAAAGCCATACAGTTATATGTAGAAGATGGGTAAGGCAATGATCCTGAGAATCTTCAGAAGATTTCTGAATCTTGCAGCTAATTGGAATGATTCTCACCCTGACTAACTATATATACAAACACCTGTGAACTAAACAATTGCACTGAAGATGGCAATTTGTAATACTAGGTTCTTGCTTGGAGTGCCTGTCATTCTGGTCTTCTGAATACAGGCTGCTTATCATGAGATGCCAGTTGCTGCTCTGCTGTCTCTCAGGTAATGATTGTTCAAAAAGAAGGGGGTGGTGAATGAAGGGA
>NW_004524759.1:1057338-1068491 GCF_000260255.1 Octodon degus | reverse complement strand
CCCTTTGTTTTGCTTAGCTTAGCTTGTTCTAAGTAGGAGCTTTAGACCACTGAGCCATCTCACCAGCCCAATAAATCTTTTACTACTAAAAGAATATTATTCTTATTATAATGAGAATAATGTTTTGAATATTTGGCATAATAAATGCCTAAAAGACATTTTGTTTTATGAATCTAGTTTTTTCTGCTGTAATGGGGATATTGTAAATTATATGTTTGTATTAATAGTATTTCTTAAAGCAATATATGTAGCTAAACTAAACCAATCTACAAACTGTTGTAGGTATCTATAAATTTTGTTGTAGATACTGTAAAGTTTGCTGGAATCTTAATTAGCAGATTATGTTGTGAATGTATTTGTACATTGTTAAAATATTTTAAAGATGTTTTGTTAAATTGAATAAGTATCTATTGGAGTAGGGACTTGAAAAGTGCATAAGTTTATATTTGTATAAAGCTCTATTATTTACAAAAAAAAAAGAAATAAGGGTAAATCATTGTCCAAATAGACAGATCCCAAGCAAAGGCAGCCTGTGGGATCTCAGAGCAGAACTGGCTATTTTTATTCTGTGCATAGTGACAGCATCTGCTGCTGTTTTATCAGCTTTCTTTGTCTTGAACTTTTCTTAAAAATTTTCAATCATAAATGCTGTACACAACTTCAGCAATCAGCAATAATTTGCCATATTGTTTGTCTTTCCTTCACTAGGGAAAATTCTCTTGGGAGACCAGGGAATGTGGTTCAGTGGTACAACACTTGCCTAGCATGCAGGAGGCACTGCGTTTTAGTACCAGCACCATAAATAAGTAAATAGATAAATAAATAAATGAAATTTTAACAAAAACTTTTAAAGTAATTTTTTGAACATAGTAAAGTGCTCCACAATTCATAATATTAATTTAAACAAGCTTTTTATGCAACTTAGTAAAGTTTGACTAATTAAAAATTAACGATGTGAAACAAGTATTTCTACATTAAAAGACACAATAGTGTTGATGTGCCAGGCTTTTTCCTTTTCCCTGAGATTTTGTAAAATTCTTGAAGATTTTGCTTGGTTTGGGAAAACTATTATTTATTTAATATTTAAAATTCTTATTTTTAAAGGGAATACTGAAAATACTTCTGAGGGGCTGGTGAGATGGCTCAGTGGTCTAAAGCACCTACTTAGAACAAGCTTGGCAGAGCACAGTGACCGCGGTTCAATCCCCCAGCACCACATGCCAGCCAGCCGCACCCCCTGGTGGGCTGAGCTGGACACACACACACACACACACACACACACACACACACACACACACAAATAAATGAATAAAATTTAAAAAAATAAATAAAAATACTTCTGAAAACCCACTAGAAATGATATAAAATTTCACTAAAAAATGATAGGAATTTCATAATGGCTGTTATATTGCATAATGCTGCCTTCAAATTAGTTGTTCAGATTAGCAGGTATAAGCCTGTAAGATTGGTCAAAAAATATTAAAAAGGAGAAAAAATGTTTATTAAATGTTCCTTTCAATAGATGAGTAGAAATCAGCTGTACAGTCATCCAAGCTATCTTATGTATATACATATATATTTTTCTCTCTTTCTCAATTTTTGAAAATGGTTTAATTTTGCAAGAAATAAAAAACTAAACAGAGACCCAGTTTTATAGTTTATGTCCACGTGCCCCCAAGGCCTCTTGTGCTCCTAGGTGGGGCTTTGGGAGGTGACTGGTCCATGAGTATGAGGTCCTGGACCACAGGTGTAAGGTATGGGATCGGGCCACTCATGGGTTTACAGCTGAGTATGCCACTGGGAGGTGAAGCCTGCCAGGAAGAGGTGGGTCACTGAGGGTATGGCCTTCCTCCTCCTCAGTGATGGTCCATAGTCCAGCCATGCCCTGGATTATGCCACTTCTGCCAGGCCCCTGTGCCACACCACCCTGTTTTGGAGTCTGTTGATGATGGACTGAAAGCTCTGTAACTGTGAGCCAAAACAAATCTCTCCTCCTCATAGCTGTTGGTGTCTGATATTGTGTCTCAACAAGAAGAAAGTAACTAATACTTGGCATGTAGATTCCCCCATTCTGAGGTGAAATACGATGGGCTCTCACCACAGTTGCTGGACCAGTCAATTAGAGGAGGAGAAGGTCAACCCTGCTTCCTGCTGAGACCTGGCACATGAGTCACCTTCCTGAAGAAATTAATGACTATTTCACAAAGCAGGACACCCGAAGATAGTGGAGAGTATCCATTCAGAAAGAATGACATTGACACCTTAAAAGTTGTAATATTGGAAATCACATGAGACAGGAAATCACAGCTATTCTAGACATAAGCTGATGAAGTCATGTTTGCATTCAGGTTTCACTCAAAGTCGCAAGCCATGAAAAGAGTTTGGAAGGCCTGTGCCTGGTCCTCATCTGAGTGAATGCTCCCCAAGTCTCTTCTTTGTCTTAAGGGGGAAGAGGATGGGAGATGCAAGCCTACTGAAGATGCAGAGAATGCTGTAAATAATCATTGGAAAATATTCTAGGGCCTTGATGTCCTTTTATGTGATGCTCCAATACCCTCCCTATTCAGTCTGATAGAACCACCAAGTCAGGGTGCAGCAGCACTGTTGTCTCACATGCTAGTCCTCAGCAGCCCAGGTCCCAGGGAGAGTCCTGGAGGAAATAGGACTGCTAGAGAAACTTACTCAGTTGCAAAATCTCACAGGCTGATCCTCAGACATACAGCTATGTCATCTTTCACTTGGTTACATGGCATGAGTGAATAACTCCTAACGCCTTCCTAGACACACACACACACACACACACACACACACACACACACTTGTGAAAGTCTATGTGGCAAAACTGCAGCCTCTCCTCTGAGTCACTTCCATCCATACTAGAGGCCTGAGGAGTTCAGATCTTTGTCCTGTGTGCTAATAAAACCTGTGATAGCCACAACTCTTGTCTGGCACTTCCTGGGGCTCACCCCGTGGAGGGTGTGACTTTATGTCTGAAACTGTTGTCTTTTCTGCAGTGCTTCCTTGGTTTTTTTGTTTGTTTGATTTGTTGTTTCTGTTGTTTTCTGAGACAGGGTTTCATTATACAGTTCAGGCTTCAAACTCACAATGTTCTGCTTCAGCCTCCTGTGTGCTGGGATTACAGGGGTGCTCCCTTGGTATGAGGCAGCCTTACTAATGTGTGGAAGAATTCATACACCATGTTCTCAGTTATCCTTCTCTTGTAGTGTTGGGCACAAAAAATTCACATAATAATGAAGAGGTTTGATAATATCTCTTTAGCCTCAGAGTCTGTGTCAATATCATTAGCCCTGGTAAACAGAGGAACAGGCTATACACGAAAAGCAAACTGTGGTTAATCATCCGCAACTAGCAACAGTCATAGGTTTACCACCATTGCTCTAGTTCATCAGTGTTATTTTGATCACTTACTGTTTTTAACTTAAAATTAAGCTTTGTCAAGAGTATGCATGTATGATATAAGCACTGAGCACACAGGCTTGGTCCTCTCAGTGGACTCAGACCTCCCATGGAACATGGAATGCATCCCCTGCAGAACAAACAGGACCAATGTACCCCAAGATGCTAGGATTGAGTTCAGTTGCGAGTGACAGTTGGGCCATAATACATATAGCTCAAACAAAATAAATGTTCATTCCAGAGACATGCAGGCCACTGCACCAAGGAACCTGGCTCTGTTTGTGTTACTATTCCTTCATGTAAGATCTGTATTCCCTAAAGCACTGCAGAGTCCAAAGTGAGTTTTGAATTCTGTCTTCATTCTAGTTAGCAAGGAAAAAGAACAGGAGAAACAATTGCCTTGTCTTGCTGCAAGAAATTTGTTATGTGTTGCACTCTGCTGTTCTCTCACCTTTAGTTGAAACCCCTGTTTATGGCCATCTTAGCTGATTTTCTCAAGTTGCTGAGACAAAGTAAGTGACATCCAACATTAAGGGAAGAAAGTTAATTTAGCTCACAATTTGTGGAGGCTTTAGTCTATACTCAGTTGGATTCAAGGCAGGGTGGCATGGCTAAACGGGAACTGTTCATGTTGGTGGAACAGAAACAAGCAAGACCAAAAATAACAAGTGCAAAAGGAGGAAGAAAGTCACTCTTTCTCCCTTATGTTGTATGCAGGCTACCTACCCTAAGGTAGGTATAGCACTCACAGCCCCATCCCAGCACTAGACAAAAAACCAATCACAAACTGGATTCAGCTACCTCTGAAAAACCCCCGCCTTGACATGAGGCTTTGAGGGGACATCAAGACACAAGCCATAACATTCTTTCCTTGCCCCCTCACAAAGACTCATGTAATCCCTTTATGTAAAAGGCATTAAGTCCATCTCTAAGAGTTGCTGAAGTCCTAACAGTTTTGGCATTTCTGAGAATTCTAAGTCCCAAGTTTCCTCTGAGATATAAGGCCAACTCTTTGCTATGAGTCCCTGTAAAAATGAAAAGATTAAACACTTCTAACATTTAATGGCACAAAATAGACATTTCCATTCCAAAAGTTACACACAGGGGGATACAAAGAATTGGAACCAAAGCAAGTCCAAAACCCAGCAGGACAAACATTAAATCCTATAGTTCTATGTGCATCATCCGAGGCAATCTGTGGAAAGATGTGAACTCCAAAGGGCTTAAGTGGCTCTACCCTTAAGGTTCTTCTCATGGTTACAGCTCCCACAGCTTCTCTCTTGACTGGCTTTACTCCCTCCTCGCAGAGTTCCATAAATGATTCACATTCCTGTCTTTTTCAAACTTCTGGAGTCTACACTAAAGCTTGGTCTTCACCCTCACAGCTTCAAACACTGCTGTCTCGGGGGCACATGGCCTGAAAATTGGGGTGAAAGCCTTTTTAATCCCACAACTCTTCCATTCTGCATGTGCCTAAAACCAGTGCCACATGGATGATGACAAGGTTTGCTGCAAGCTGGAACAGTAGCCTTGTTCCCTTCTCTATCTTGGCTATAGGTATTAATGCCCAGATCACAGACCACACTGAATCTAATTCTGAGGAACACATTTCCTATGCAGCTGCCATTTTGGAACATAGTACTCCTGGGCTCTCTTCTCAAAGCAGTTTTTCACTTTTACAAAAGGCTACAGAGGGTGGAATCTTGTTGCCTTTTGGGATTCTCTCATGCCATCTTTTTTATTCTCCTGTTCTTTCTCTTGAACCAAGATCTCCTCTGTGGGCTGGGGAGATAGCTCAGTAGAATAAGTGCTTCCTTGGCAAGCACAAGGGCCTGAGTTCAATCCCCAGTTCCACCAAAAAACAACAACAACAAAAAAATCTCCTCTGCTCCATCTTGCATTCCACAGCTTTACTAGAGCTTCCTTTCAGGCCAAATTCACAACATTTTTATCATCTTCTGGGCTTTTTGTTCTGGATTATCAATATAAAATTGGCTAAAAGCTCCCAACAGTAGCCATGCCACTATCTCAACATTTGACTGCCTTGAAATTTCTTCTACCATTTTAATTAGTTCCCAGCCCTTAATCTCTGTCTTAAAGTCTCTGGATACCAGCAAAAGTCTGTTTTCTTTCCTTATAATGTATGCAGAATACCCACCCTAGGGAAGGTGGAACACTCACATGCCAACCCCAGCATTAGACAACAAACTAATCACAAAGTCTAGATTCAGCTGCCTTTGAAATGCCCACCCTCCTTGATGAATGAAACTTTAGGTGGACATCCAGACACAAACCATAATAATGGCCAAGTGCACTTTCATTCTGATGACTGGGCTGTAATTAAATGGTTTCAGCCCCTAGAAGCCAAAGGTGGAAACTGGATGCAACAGTGGGAGGTACAGTTGTGGGAAGGTGGTGTGTGCTCCTGCCCTCACGACTGGCATTGGTTCTTCTAGTGAAGGTCATGATGGAGGCAGTTGCTCCTTCTTTCTTTCTATCTGCTTGACCTCATTTCACAGTATCCAGGCTCCTCTCAGAAAGCAGGGCATGCCACACCTTGAGTTTGGTCCTTGGGCCTCTGTGAATGTTCTTCACAAATTACCTGGCCTCGGGTCTTGCTACAGCAGCACACAGTGGATATCATATATATTGCTAAAATTTGGAAGTTCTAAGAAAGAGACCAAGAACATGCATTTAGGAATATGTTTTAGTTACTTTTCTTATTGCTGAGATAAAATACCTAACACCTAAAATTAAAGGTGGAAAGATTTATATAGCTCAGTTTGTGGAGGTTTCAGTTCATAATTAGCTGGCTTCAGGGCAAGATGGTTCCATGGTAGAAGGGTAACTGTTCATGGCACCAGAAGAAAGCAAATGCAGGGGCTGGAGATTTGGCTCAGCAGTAGAACACTTGCCTAACAAACTGTAAGCCACGAGTTTGGTCCTCAGAACCAAAAACAAAAAATAAAGCTCTCCTAGAAAAAAAATGCAATGAGAGGGTCAGAGGGAGGGATGGAAGGAGAGAAGAGGGAAGAAGGAGGGGTAGAGAAGAGAAATAGACTTTAGTACTAATCAATGTGACTAAATACCAAGAAAAAGAACATAAAGGAGGAAAGACCTATTTTGGCTCATGGTTTCAGAGGTTCTAGTCCTTGATGGACTGGTTCCACTGCTGTGTGCCCAAGCTGAGGCAGAGCACCATGTTGTAAGGATGTGGAGGAGCAATTCTGCTTAGCTAATGGTGGCAAGGAAGAAGAGAGAGAGGGAGACAGAAATAAAGAGGCCAAGGGCTAGATAACATCTCAGAAGTTACATCCTTATGATCTCCTTTCAACGAGACCCACCTCTGGTCTCCATCACCTCCCAATGTGGTCACCAAATTATGACCCTACCAATGGTTAACCCATATGTTCTGGCTTGTGTCTAGCTAGGTAGGTTGTCTCAGGCAATCATAGATGGAGATTTTTGCAGAGGTGATTGAAACTAGAGTTGTGACACACTGGCATTGATTTATGTTGAAATGCTAGTTTAAAGTGGACTAGGATCAAAGATGAGCGTGCTATCCACCTTAAATAGCCTGGATAATATATAAGGGGTGGAAAGAACTGTGGCCATTCTGTGCTACCTTTTGCCCACTATGAACTGCTTCTCCTCCATGGTACCTATCTAGCATGTGGCAACCTGCCTTAGAGCAGGCTCACGGTGGACTGAAATCTCTACAAACTGTGAGCTAACTAAATCTTTCACCCTTTCACTTAGGGTGTTGGGTATTTTTTCTCAGCAATGAGAAAAGTAATCAAGACATCATAAATAGAGTTAACAGTTCTTATGGCCTACTTACTTCCAGAAATGCTATCCATCAAACTTTCAACAGAATGACCCTCCAGGGAGCATTTCAGATAACAACCAACACAACTTCCTTCCCTTATTCTAGAAATCCTAAAAGTCAATATTAATGTCTTTCAATAATAGATAAATGGAAAGGGCAAAAGGATCCTTGATTTTTTTTTTTTAATTTCAAAACAATATATTTCCAAAAATTCTGAGGGCTCAGACTTGGAAAGGTAGTAATATACGAAAAAGGATCTTGGGTCCTATGATCTTTGGATTATTTTTCCTGAAATGACAGTGGGTCTGTGTTGAGTAGATTTTGCTGATTTTTGTAACTTATACCCTCAGTTTTAAAATTAAGTATGTGTAATCTCTGGGCATGGGAGATACAAATGGAATTTAAGACTATGACCTTGGTTTAAATGTATAGGCTTGCAATTAAAAGGCTTCTCTTAATATAATCATATTTATGTGAAAAAATTGGGGACAGCATGGCTACTGCACATTGTACCATGGATACATCACTCTGTATTCTTTTCACTTTATGAAACCCTTTCACAATTCTATGTTGCTTTATCTGCTGCTATGGATCCGTTTAACAGAAGCAGCACTAATGATGGCTCAGAGTCAATGTGCTTTGGGCCACAGATCTTATGAGGGGCAGCACAGACTCAAGCCCAATTCTTTTACTCTAGGCAACATTTGCTATTATACCATTATTATGGCTTGTATCTAGATACCCCCACCCCACCCTGCACCAAAGGGGGGGGAAAAAAAAAAAAAGCCTTACACACTCTGAAAAGCAAGGCTTTTTAGAGCTGGTAGGCTCTGGGGTGTGTGATACTGAGATTAATGATGTGTGTTACTAAAGTAGCCCACTGATAAGGATTAGCACAGCTCTGGATAGTACCACCCAAAAGGCTGGCAGCCTGGATGGGATCCAAGGGAGAGGCAGGCTTTCTGCTGCTGCTGCTTGCTCCCCTCTGGCAGCCCCACCACTGTTTCTGCTCTGCGATGCCCTTCTTTATTGTCACACTGCCTTGGATCCTGCCAAGCATAGAGTAAAACCTTTAAGAAATGTGAGCTACAATTAGCCTATCCTTCTTTAACTTTAGGTGCTCAGTGTTTAGTCTCAGTAAACAGAAAAGTTAACTAAGACAACCACTTTGGTACTTAGTAACTGATGACTGATAAGGCACATTTTGCCATAAATGTCCCAGGTAAAAATCAAGATCAATCTCTTTGATTCCCGAGTTTCATGTACCACTGAGGTACACTCCTGACCCAAGAATCAAGATGCTACTGTGAAATACAGCTTTTGAGAATTCTCTACATAGATTTAGAACAATAGTAAACATACATTAGTGTTTGAGAAAAGATAGTAACTAGTCATAATAATTTTCTTTTAAAAAAAGGCTATTAGGAATGCAGTTCATAGAGGGTCATCTACTTCATACCAATGTTATTATTATTTTTGTATTTTTAGGGAAGGGTCTACAGGGTGTTCAGGGCCTCACTACTAGATGGGACTCACTGATTCACCTGTTTACAGCCTCCCAAGAGCTGGGATTACAAGTGCGACACCATGCCAAGACTCAATTGCCATCTCAGCGTGACCCTGGGGCGGGGCCAGCACAGCATACCCAGGGATCAAACCCCCAGCCCCTACTTTGCAGGCACTTTAATCCACTGAGCTATTTGGTCAGCCTCAATGTTATTTTATGACAAGATACAATGTTATCTTTTATGACAATGTTACTTTTTATTAAGTAGTTACTTGAGATATCATTAAACAGAAAAAATACTTCTGGCTAGGCATATTTAATAAACACACATAAATATATTACCACAAACACAAGTACAGGGCACATAAGCCAAGAGTATTAGCACACATGCAACAGTGCCCTTGCCAGGGCAGGAAAAGAAGTAAATGGAATCATGACACAACTGCTGTGAAGAGAAACTGGTATTGACCTGTTCTCTGAAAAAGAAGGAAAACTAATGAGGGTAATGAACCAATTCTGGATTTTAGTTCCAACGTTGGGTGAATTGGTTTTGTATACTTAGGGCAGGTTTCAAGCTCACTATTTCTAAAGGAAGCAAATACACTAATCAGAAAAAGAAGTTTAGGGATAAGATACTTTGTTTCATCCTTCCCAGGCACCCCACGTAACACACAACATTTACCGTGGCTTACTGCATATACACTACCTATCTTCTTCGTCTTTCAACATCCCTAAGCAAACAGGTGGTGCGTGTCACATTTCTCCCGGGAAAGGGGCGCGAGGGCCGGTGCCCGAGCAGACGCAGGAGGCAGAGAAGCCCGCTGGGGCGCCCGCCTGTTTTGCCTCCACAGCGGGGTGCAGGAGGGATGACGGTACGGCGCGGGGGGAGGTCAGGAGTCCCGCTCACCTCCACCCGGGGCCGCACCTCCTCATCCTTCACTGGAGAAGAAACGCGCTGGGGAGCCTCTTCGGCGGCTCACACCAGGAAGCGGAGGTCCAGGGACCTGACAAAGCCTCTCCCTGACACCCTACCGCAGCCTCCAGTCTGTCAGCACCACCTCAGGCCGTGCGTTCCCCTGTGTGCACGGGCGTCAGCCGAGGACCGGGAATCGTACGCAGCACACCCGCATGCGACCCACGACGCGCATCGCGGTCTACCACACAGTCGGGCGACCAGGCTGCAGACAACGCCGACACCTGTCAGCTCCACTGGGCGAGGAGAAGCCACGCCAGCAGGGAATTGGGACGGCGGGGTCGCAGGTGCGTGCGCCGCCTGGCGACACGTGACCGCGCCGCCCTCCCGAGCCTGCCCGCCAGCAGCCGAGGCCTCGGCTCTGCTTTCCCATCCGTCCGTTCTCCCCCACTCGCTCTCCGACCGCCAATCAAGACTTGAGTTCCGGAGTGCCCGCCCCTCCTCCCCGTCTTTCGCCTGCTTATAGGCTGAGACCTCGCAGACGCGTTCCGAGGGCGGGCGGCGACCATTGGTGGGATGAACAGCCCGAGTTCCCGGATGAGGGAACATTCTGCAGTATAAAGGCAGCGGGGAAGGCGGGAGACGGCGCAGTTTGAATCGCGGTGCGGCGGAGGAGTAGAGGTGGGCCTCGCTGCGTGTCCAACTGGCCTATTCACTGCCTGCGTGCTTGCGCCTCAGCGGAATTGGAAATGGTAGGCTCGGCAGCAGCGTCGCGGGCTAGGCCTACCGCGGCGGCGGCTGGGTAGGGCGAGGGCGCCGACGGCGGCCCTGGGCCTTGGCCTCGCGGCGGCGGCGGCGGTTGACGGGGGCGCGCGGCGACGGGGGCGCGCGCGGGGGAGGGGCGCCAGTAACCCTATCTCCGCGCTCGGCGCAGGCTGGCGGGAAGGCCGGGAAGGACTCCGGAAAGGCCAAGACAAAGGCGGTTTCCCGCTCGCAGAGGGCCGGCCTGCAGGTCAGTGGCGTCGCAGCTCGCGGCCCGGGTTCATCGCGGGGGCGGGGGTCACGCCGGCGCGGTCCCCACCTCCGACTCTGTCAATCTTGTCCCCCGAATGCAGTTCCCCGTGGGCCGCATCCATCGACACCTGAAGTCCAGGACAACCAGCCACGGGCGCGTGGGCGCCACGGCCGCCGTATATAGCGCGGCCATCCTGGAGTACCTCACGGCGGAGGTGCGGGTCCGGGCTGGGCCGGGCGGTGCGGGACGCCAGGGGGAGCCAGCGTCCGGAGGCGGCGCCTCGGCCTGCGTTCTGTCGGCTGCCCCGAGCGGCGGGGAAGCGGGAAGGCTGATTAGGCTCTGCATTTTAGGTGCTTGAACTGGCAGGAAATGCATCCAAAGACCTGAAAGTAAAGCGCATTACCCCTCGACACTTGCAACTTGCCATTCGTGGGGATGAAGAATTGGACTCGCTCATCAAAGCTACAATTGC
>NW_004524759.1:1052972-1056073 GCF_000260255.1 Octodon degus | reverse complement strand
ACCTCGTCGCCCCCGCCCCCGCCCGATCTCCTGCCCGCGCCCGACCGCCTGCGGCCGGCATGGAGGGGAACCGGGACGAGGCGGAGAGGTGCGTGCGCATTGCGCGCGAGGCCCTGGGTGCCGGCGACCGCGGCAAGGCCCAGCGCTTCCTGCAGAAGGCCGAGCGGCTGTACCCGCTGCCCGCCGCGCGCGGTGAGCCCCCGACTCGACCCGACCCGACCCGACCCGGGCCCCGACCCCGACCCCGACCCCGGCCTCATCCCCATCCCCATCCCCATCCCCATCCCCATCCCCATCCCCATCCCCGACCCCGGCCCGCTGCCACCTCGCGCGGGCCGGGATCCCGGGGTGACATGGCTTTCCCAGGAGGCAGCGGGGGTCGGGGCCGCGCTATGGCAGAGCAGCGCCGCGAGCTCTTACATAAATCTCAGCCAAGCCAGGCTCTTCCGGGCTGAGTCCCGCCATCCAGTCCCACCCGCCGACCCAGCGACCGTACCCTGTTCCCGGTGCTTGAGCCGTGCGGCCTGGGCCAGGGTTATCCCATTCATTGCTGTCTAGGCCGGTGAGAAGCCAGGCGAATAAATGAATGGGGGCGGGGGGCGGAGTCGGGTCTATGTGTAAATATCTTACGAAGGTCACACCGTGATCAGTGGCAGAGCCAAAATCACCCCAAAAGGCCTTTAACCACCGTACCCTAGTACAGTGCTTGTCTTTAAGACATCTTCCTTGGGATTCAAAGTACTTCCGGGCTAAGAAGATCATTGATAAGTTAATGAAAATGTGGGCTAGCTCTTTTATTCTGTTGTTAATTTCTTCTATACTGTTGAAGCTCTTGTGCTTTTTGCTTTTCTCTTAGTCCTCTACTTTTTTTACTTTTTGGCCATTGAACAGTGTATCAGGTCAGGAAAAAAAGTCTAAGATAGGGTGCTTAGTGTTAAATATATGCACAGTGTTGTGTTAGAGATGTTTTGAGCTTTTTCGTTTTACCACACTGACACTACCGATTAAACAGCTCCCCCTGGCAATCACCAGCCTGTGTTTCTATGGATTTGACTAGCTCCTTCCCGTTAGTGGAATCATAAAGTGTGTTTGTCTGTGTGACCGGCTTTTCTCACTTGCAAGAGGTCCTCAGATTCATCCATGTCATTGCTGTTGCGTTCGACACGTTTCACTTATTTTTCATACTGGATGCTCCATCCATTGTGTGTGTTCGCCTGACTTAGCTGTTGTGAATAATGCCGCTGTGCTCCTGTGAACACGGGCATGTAAAATCCTGTTCCAGTTCTGGGTGGATTGCCCAGCAGTGGCTTGCTAGGTCAGATGGTAACTCCAGCTTCAGGTTCTGAGAAAACACCAAAGCGTTTCCCTTCGTGGCTGCACCGTGTTCTTTCCGTACCTTTCCTACCGGCAGTGTACAAGGTTCCAGGGGCTCAGTATCCTCTGCAGCGCTTCCTTTTATTGTTTTTGTTTTTGTTTTTGTTTTGCTAGTAGCCATCGCAGTGGGTTTTGATTTGCATTTCTTAAGAGACGGAGTGCTGTTGAGCATTTTTGTATTTGATGGCCATTTGTATGTATCTTTAGAGAAATGTCTTTTCAAGTTGTTTGTCTGTTTTAACATAAGTTTATTTGCTTTTTGTAGCTGAGTTAAAGGAGATCTTTCCATTCTGGATATTACCCCTTCTCAGACATGCAGTTTACAGATACGTTCTCCCATTCTGCAGGTAGCCTTTCTGGGTTGATCTCATTTGTTGCACAAAGCTTTAAAGTTTTAAAATAACGTAATATATCTTTTGTTTATTGTTTTGCTTTGTTTCTTGTGCTTTTAGTGTCAAATGCAAGAAACAATTGACAGGAGTCATTCCTGCATCTCGCCGAGTGTATGAACATGATTTCATGTAGTTATGTTTTAGTTCTAAAGGGGTAGTTTTGACATTAATCAAGTAGGTACACTAGGCAGAATATTTGACTTTTTAAATATTTTTATTTTTATTTATTTATTTATTTATTTATTTATTTTTGCAGAACCAGGGATTGAACTCAGGCCCTTGTGCTTGCCAGGGAAGTGCTTATTCTACTGAGCTATTTCCACAGTCCTGAAGGGTTAAGGATAGGGAGGGGTTTTTTTTGGCAGAAAGAGGGATTGAACTCAGGCCCATGCACTTACCATGCAAGCGCTTACTCTACTGAGCTATCTTCCCGGCCCTACTTTGACTTTTAAAGCCTAGCTCTTCTCCAGCCAGCATGTATCCTTATTGTGGGTGAAGTTAGGCAATGCCTCGAGCCTTTGGTTTTTTTCATCTTTACAGTGGGTACAATGTACTGATCTTACAGTACTATGTAAGGATTAAATAGTTCAACACCTGGAAACATGTAGTAGTAAATAGTCAATTTTGATGGCCATGTTATAACTGAAAATCTGAGAATTCTTAAAAATTGTCCAAACTTGCACAATCCATCCTACTTCTGTCATGTAAACAATTTGAAGCATTCTTTAAAAGCAAACAAAGTATTTGTTGTCCTTAAAATGTGACAGTAGGGAAAATTTAAACATAAGAGTGAAAGTCCACAGTACAAATTAGGCTAAGGCAGTACGTAGTTGCCAAATAAAGTAATAGGGTACAGTTGTGGGTAGTCTGAAAAGTAGTTCAGATACAGACTTCCTCTCTGACATCTGTTTAACTAGAGTCAAATTACTTAGCTTTTCTGAGCTTTATGTAAGATGAGGATATCACCAGGGTTGGTAGGAGTTGAAATAAAGTTAGGTGCTACTACTTAGAAAAATGTATTTTATAGAGAATATTCTCTGAAGATGTTAATGAGCATAATTTTAGAATTCAGGAGAAGGGAAAATCTCATATTTATGAAATATTCCAATAAAAGACAGTACAGGAAGAAATTTGAGCCATTGATTACAATGAGATTTGAACTTTTCAACCCCTGAATTTCATCTATTCTGTAAAGACCAACCTTAACTCCCAGAGTTATATGAATGTTTTTCTGGGTGTATTTTCACTGTTCTTACACAGTGAATGGAAAAATGTGAGAATAAATTCTAGCTAACCTCCAGAATTATTTTTTTTTTAAATTTATTTTATTTATTT
>NW_004524759.1:1050481-1051767 GCF_000260255.1 Octodon degus | reverse complement strand
TGTGTGTGTGTGTGTGTGTGTGTGTGTGGCCAGCTCAGCCCACCAGGGGGCGGGGCTGGCTGGCATGTGGTGCTGGGGGATTGAACCGTGGTCCCTGATGCTTTGCCAAGCTTGTTCCAAGTAGGTGCTTTAGACCACTGAGCCATCTCGCCAGCCCCTAGCAGAGACTTTTAAACATTGTCATATATCTGGTATGTTATTCAACTGACTCCTTTTAAGATAACTGCATATTTTTTCTATTTAATTTAATTAAAACTTAATGATGAATGCACATTATACATTCAAAGCAATTTTTTCTATATGATTAACTATTATAAAATGAGTAATCAGAGTTTTGGACAAGAAAGGATATCAAGTTTGATCCTTAGTTTAAAATTTTTTATTTTTTTATTTTTTATTTATTTGTGTGTGTGTGTGGCCAGCTCAGCCCACCAGGGGGCGGGGCTGGCTGGCATGTGGTGCTGGGGGATTGAACCGTCTTCCCTGTACTTTGCTAAGCTTGTTCTAAGTAGGTGCTTTAGACCACTGAGTCATCTCACCAGCCCTGATCTTTAGTTTAGTAGTATGATCTTAGGCATAAAGCTTAGTCTTTTGAGCCTCAACTTCTGCCTCTATAAAGTGGGGATTTCTGTATTCAGCCACTGTTAATTGAACACAGATCTCTGTGGCTGGCAGTATTCTGGGGACCAGCAGTAAGGGGGCAATAAGGCCAGGTCTTTCCATTTATGGAACTTGTATTCCAGAGGAAATATTAACTCCCCAGTGGATGTAATAATGGTTCACTTCCTGTCACTCACTTTCCTGTTCTCAGCCTCATTTTTCTTATCTGTGATCTCCACACGGTTGTTCTGACCATATTTTATTATTTGAATGGCTATAAGAATATTACATGTTACTCTTATTTTAAAAAAAGAACTTGCATGGTGCCTTGGGGTGGGCAGTATACTTGTCTCTCCTGTGTCATGTTTAAAAATTACTTATACAAAATTATTATTTTAAATGAGGATTAATCACAATTGGTGTGAAACTACCTATCTATGCTTAATTAACATTTAGTTCTTATGGAATTTTCTTTCCTCATTGTCTGTGTATCTAGTTGTCTGTCTTCTAGATTTAAAAACTCCACAGAGGAAGTCAGAAGCTATTTTAATCTTAATCCTTTGTAAACTCCCTAATAATGTTTTGCATGTGACATATTCAGGCTAGGATTTTCTCGAAGAATATTTGTTTAGTTTACAATTTTCTTTCTTTCTTTTATTAATTAATTTTATTTTATTTATTTATTT
>NW_004524759.1:1017801-1045465 GCF_000260255.1 Octodon degus | reverse complement strand
CCGCCATGAAAGGTTGCTTTCTGCTCTGTGCTGCTCTGCCTTGGACCCAGGTGAGTATGGACTGAAACCTCCAGTAACTGTGCACTAAATAAACCTTTCCTTCCTTCATTTTGAGTGTCGGGTATTTGTCCCAGCAATGAGAGAACAGTAACTAAGACAATGACATAGACATTTATATTACTTTTTTTAGAGACACTTCTCCCTCTTCTGAAGTCCTCTTCTGAAGTCCTGCTTTATGGCTGGTATTGGTCTTTCCAAAAGCAGCAGATGGTTCTCTCCTAGGTCTCTGGCCAGGGCATCCTTTGTAGGAATCTCTGAGTGTGGGAGACAACTTTGAGTTACTTTGTTCTTCAGTACAGTAGACTTCCCTTGTGCTGTGTATAGCTCAGGGACCCTGTGGCAGTTACTGTTACTGATGATATGATCAGGTGATCCTTTTTCCCCCCTTTTTGATCAGTATAGCCTAGTGATTTTGCAGATTTACCCTCCATTTGGCCTTGCCTGGTATCTCATGAGTTTTTGGCAGGAATAGCATAAAGGTGATTGTATGTTTTTACTTTTATCCATCGGGATACACATCATTTCGATTTGGTCCTTCTGAGTGAGATACTTAAACACTTAGTTCTAAGTTGGTGCTTACCAGGGTTAGTCTTTTCCCCATTGTAAGTAATAAATGTTTCCAGTTTGGGATGTAGCTCCATGCCAGTGTGTGGCCTAGCATCCCCAAGACACCGGGATTGATCTCCAACACCTGAAAAATTTTTTGTGGAGAGATACTTTGGAACTCAAAAAACTTTCTCCATCTCCTTGTAGCATCCATTGATGATTCTTTTACTGAATAAGTTTTTGATGGTTTCCACCTGGCAGTTTTCTGATTCTTTTTATTATCCTCACATTTGTGAGTTAGCTTTTAGTCCTTTTGGGGTTTTTTGTCTATTTGAGACAGGGTCTCGTGCAGTTCGGGGTGGCCTTGCACTCACTTTGTAGTGCAGGCTGTTCTCGAACTTATAGTAATCCGCCTACCTTAGCCACCTGAGTGCTGGAATTACTGACATTCACCACCATGCCTGGCTAGTTAGCATTTAGTCTTGACTATGTGCATAGATCCATAGGTTCCTATCTTCTCTTCACTATCATTATTTATTTGGGGACTCTGATAGACACCCTCTCTTGGTGGCGCCTGTGTCTTTTTGACATGTCTTCCTCCTTCTTTAAACTTTATTATTTTATGGCATAAAATAATCTCCTGACTCACTTTTTACTTTCTCTGCCCTCTGAATCAATAGCTAATTCTCTGAGGAGCCTTGATTCCTTGTACTGGAACATTGGTATTGAGGCTAGGATACAGACACTAGAAAGTATTTTTGTTCCTGAGGTGTCTTTGCTTCTTGCCTTCTTGGGGAACAGAGCCAGGAATTGAGTGCATGTGTTCATGAATGTATATTAATGCACATGAGTGCATATGTGTGTGGTTATGAATTTGGGTGTGGGTATATCCATATCTCTAGTGTTTTGATCTGTGAATTTTGACTAATAAAGAAACAAACACATATTTATTCACACACCTCCATCTTCAGTCTAGTACTGTAGAATTCACTGCAGCCTTTCCAGAATAGCTGTTTCCTTGATCACTGGGAGAGACTGGCAGGCTCAGCTGGGTCCTTGTCAGTGACCACCTCCCTGCTGCAAGCCTCACAGGCTGTGCTAACACCAGCTGCCAGAAGAACAAGGAGGCAAGACATCTCTTAGTTGCTAGCCCTCCCTTTAAGAAATGTTTCAGCCATAACTGGAGCAATCTGCTCTTCATGAACCATCATTTGGTCTTAACTACATAAGGAGTTGTACATTTAATGGTCAGTACCATTAAATCCTTATGTCAACGATTCTGTAAGCTTATTTTCAGAAGGGTGTCTTGATTATTTTTTTCTCCTTGGTGGGACGAAATACCCAACACCCAAAATTAAGGAAGGAAAAGTATATTTAGCTCACAGTTTGTGGAGGTTTCAGTCCGTATTTGGCTTACTCCAAGGCAGAGTGACACAGGGCATAGGGCAGCAGTTCATGGTGGTGGAAGACAGCAAAAGCAACAAGAGCAAAAGGGAGGAGCAGCAGCAGAGAGCTAGTCTCTTTCCCCACCTTACACTACATGCAGGCTGCCCACACCAGACTGGGGGTAGCACTCACACCCATAATCCCAGCGCTGGACCATGAATCAATTAAAAACTCTAGAAGCCCGACCCATGACTGCATGAGGCTTTGGGGGACATCTGGACACAAATCATAACAAAGAGCTTGTAAGATCTCTGTTCCCCGCTAGCTCCTGTGGCCTTACAAGCAGGTGGGTGCAGTCGCCTCGAGTATCTAAATGTGTTACTCGAGTACCACTGTCACTTTTGTCTTCATAAGTTAGTTTACTGCTTCCTCAATGCCAGTTGATTGTAATATAATAAAATATATAAATATAATATATAAATAAAATGCCGTGGTTTTAGGAATTCTTACTCAACAATGAATAACCACTAAGACAACAATATGCAATGTATTAATGAAACTGTGCTAGTAATCAGTTTTAAAACTGTCTCATTGCTGTTTTTTTCTCAATAAATTTATTTTTTAAAAAAGGAATTCTTAGTATTCTTAGGTGTCTGCTTTATACTTTCATTGTATAGTTTCAAATGGTTTTGCTGTATATCAGAAACATTTTCTCTAATTATTGATATACTTTTTAAAAACAGTTTTACTAGGACAATTTAAAATCAAGAGCAAGCTAGCATCTTAGCATAAACAATTGTATTTGCATTATTATACTAGAATTGTTAGGTTTTTTATCACTAAAAATACATTTGTAAAAATACATTTAGTCAACCTTTAGTGATAAAATATTAAATGACATATAAAACATTTACCTACCTGTGTTACTTGTTAATTGACTGTCACTTAAGTATAATACGCTTATTTACTTTATAAATATATTTCAGTTTATTAATGTTTAATCTCTAGTCATTATAATGACACTGCCTCAGCTGTATAAGGTAACTTGTTTGCTATTTGCATATCAAACTATCATAACACAATTATATAGCCATCCTGTAAATGCAAATCTGAAAAAGCCCATCATCATGAACACTGTAGTTTGGAAGTTATCAGTATGATAAAATGTCTTTCAAGTCTTACACTTTTTTTTTGTTTGTGGTACCAGAGATTGAACTCAGGACTTTGCACTTGCCAGGCAAGCATTTATTCCATTGAGCCATCTCCCCAGCCCCCTCAAGTCTTACATCTTGAAAAGACCTATACATTTGGGAAAACACAAATGTATTTAATATACCATGAGGTTACCAGTAATTAGCATCACAGCTATATAGAAACCTACTCTTAAAGCAAAATTTAGATTCCTTTAATAGTTTTATATAGAATTTTTATCAATTTTTTATTAAGAATTAAAGGATATGTTTAGAACTCTTACAAAGTTAGGAAACAGCGTTAATGACTTCACATAGATGTATTACCCATTATAAGTGTAGAGTGTATCTCATGCTATAACAAAATGCTTATTCAATCAAATCCAATAAATGTGGATCCAGCTTTTAATAGTAGGACAATTTTTTTTTTTTAGGACCAAATTTAAAGAGATGTCAAGATATTTAACCACTTTGTTTAAATTTTATATATCAAGTGTATAAAAGAGAGCACTTGTTACTTTGCATGTACTCAACTTTTGTAGTTCTTTCTTTCTTTTTCTTTTTTTCTTTCTTTTTTTTTTTTTTTCCAGTAGGAAAATTTATTGGAGAAAAGGAATTAGGAAGAGGATAGCTCCTGAGAGACAGGAGGGGTCCTGAATGGGTTGCCCTAAACTTTTGTAATCTTAACTTCATATAAACTTAACTTTAATGCTTAACCCTACAGTCTTTTGCTTTCTTATGTGTCTGTAGTGCCAGATATATAGGTTGAGTCATAAACTACAGTAATAGCTATTTAACTAATCATATGCTGATTACTGAAAACATTTTACAGGCCAACACTGAAATAATCGCTTTAAAACAATTTCTTTTTGAGTAACCAAAAGCCTAATAATGAAAGACATTAGAAACTTAGTAAAATATAAAACCTTTTCTTTATTTAATCTAGTTTTAAAAACTTAACCAAAAGGCATACTGATCAGAAAACTCCTGGCTGTCAGCGCTGCCCATAAGTCTCCCACTTGTGCCCTCCAGGGATTTTTATCTGGCTTTTTCTTTTTTCCCAACTCAGTTTTCATTCTGCAGAGCCAGTTTCTCCCCACCTCTTCTCTTTTACTTTCTCAAATAAAATTTGCCACAGAAGATGCCTCTTTTTGTATGTCCCATCTGGGTCACCAAGAAAAATGTCATGGGCAGGCAGGGTCTGAGGGTCCCCTAGCTGAAATACAGATTTTAACCCACTCTTTTAAATTTAAGTATGCAGGTTTCTGACTCTCTTAGAGGAAAAAGAATTTTTCAGAATGGGTCAGTGCATGAGGTGTGAGAAGGATTTATCAGGGGGAAATAGAGGATGCGCTCAAGGGCAGAGTGCAGGTGCTCAGAGAATTGAGGCACCTTGGCGTTGTATTTGTTCTGTTCTCTTGCTACAGTTTTCTTCAGGGCTCCTATTGTACATAAGTTGGGTCTTCTTTATCTTCAGTATTTGACTCTTCTACTTTTTTAGTCTTTTTAATTTTTTTTGAAAGTGTTAACATTTCCAGCCTTTTTCTCTTAAAGCATTATCTATTATTTTTTTTATAACCCTTGTTTCTACTAGTTAGATCTTCCTTTGAGTGTATTATTATTATTATTATTATTTTTATTTCTGATTCTTTCCCTGACCTGTGTTTCCTACTAACTTCTGGACAATTGCTGGGGCTGTTATAATTTTGATTTCTGTTAGCCTTTCACACTATACATCATTTCTTAAAAGTATTGTAAGCTTGTTTTGAGGTAGCATAGTGTCCATCTGTTAGCATCATTTTGTATTGTGTATTCACTGTCTTAAGAGGTTTGTTTTATATTTCTTTATTCCTTATAACTAGCATGAGATATGGTAAAAATATGGAATGTTGACATTTAAAATTTTTTCACAGTAATAAACACATTGCCATTCATTGCTCTCAGAATCCTCTGTCTGACTTTGAACACACTTATCCCATCATTCTTGCCATGTTTTGAAGCAGTTCTGGAAGATTTCTTTCATCAGTGTTACAGTGGCTTCATTTTCTCAATAGATTCCAAACATTTACTGTTCATGCCAGCTCAGGTAACTAAGGTGTGTGAGGACACAGCGTAACATTTTTGCAAGCCTGTCTTTTTGTCAGATGGCACACAGCGGCACCATTCACTGTGGTTTTGGAATGAATACACTCATGAAAGAACTTCTACAACTGCTCCAGAAAGTAGCAAGAATGGTGGGATAAGTATGTTCAAAGATAAAGGGAGGATTATGAGGAGGTTTCATGACAATAGGACTTTTACTATAATAAATTTGAAAAATTTAGACATTCATTACATATTTTGATGATACTTCACATTAGATTTGACTGCTACCATTCTCTCTCTCTCTCTCTCTCTCTCTCTCTCTCTCTCTCTCTCTTTCTCTCTCTCGTATTTAGGACAGGGTGTACAGGATCTCAGTGTGTAGATCGGACTCATAGTGATTCTCCTGTTTCCAGCCTCCCAAGTGCTGGGATTCCAAGCGCACGCTGCCACACCCAGTCTCAGTCACCATCTTCAGTGTGCCCCAGCATGGCAGGCCTGGCCATTGTCTTTTTCTTATTTTTATGTGATGTTGGTTTGTTTGGTCTTTTCAGTACACCCTTCTGTCTGTGTGTGATGTGTAAGATTATGTTACCTTGCTGCATGAGCTCTTGTTCTCTTTCCTCACTTTATTTGACGTTTCTCTTTTCTGTCTTCCTGGTGTGCCTATCCTCGTCAGCATGGGTCCTGTTCCTGCAGGTTCTGCTCAGCACTGTGTTGTCTCTTAAGAGTGTGGATTAGCTCTGCAAGTCTGTGGTACCCTAGAGGCATGTTCTGTGTTGACCCACCAGTGTGTGCTTGTGCCCATTTACACATCCTTCTCAGCTGTGCTCCTGGTATGGAGGGCCCTTGCTGGGTGTTGCAGGGTTTTTCTGCTCTGTGGTCTGGCAGATTCCCCTTAGCATCCTCTGCTGCTTGTCACATAGATGCTGATACCATACAGGGCCTATTTTGTTGTGTTTGGGGATTCTTTGCATGGAGTTTTGATGTTGCTGCTTATTTGTTCTGACTTTATGAAGGAATATGGAGAGCTTAAAGTGCTGTCACAGAATTCACATAGCATTTTTCAAGTTTAAATACTGTGAACATCATGCTAGCTTCCATTGCAACTGTATTAAATTTGAACTAGTAGCTGAAAGTTGGCTGCATGTGTTACATTTCTCTTACTCATAGCTAACAGATTTCCTTCTGTATCATCTACAGCTAGATTGGTGTAAAAACTAAATTTCCTTTATCTTCAATGGCTTCTGAAATTGATTAGCTAGAGAAAATGTGTGGTAGGAAGAAATTGATGTGAATAATAAATACCTGGGGGCTGGGAAGATAGCTTAGTGGTCTAAGCACCTGCCTGGCAAGCACAAGGACCCAAGTTTGATATCCAGTACCACATGCCCTGCTGGCCCTGCCCCAGGCCCACCATGCCAGCCACCAAAACCAGGAGTGGTGGCATATGCCTCTAATCCCAGCACTGGGGAGGCTGAAACAGGAGGATCATTACAGGTCCCAGCTTCATAGCAAGACCTTGTACCAAATACATAAATTTAAAAATATAAATAAATAAATACCTGTATGTTTGCAAACTTGTCAGCAGCATTGTTGAAATTTTAAAAAATGTTTAAAATAGCTGTTTTGAGATGTAATTCATACCATGAATTACATAATTCTTGCTTCATTTTTAAGCACCAGGAATTGGACCAGGCCTTCCATGCACCTGCCAGCCATGTACTGTGCCACTGAGCTGCCCCTCCAGCCTGGGTTCTCTGATTTGAAGTGTACTCTCAGTGGGATTTGAGTACATTCATAGACCCATGCAGCAATCCTGACAGTTTATAGCAGCTCCAGTCTATCCTGCCTCTCTTTTCCCTAGTTACAGAGAGGGCTTTGACCTGGACCCCAGCTTTTGGCAACAGCTAATCTGCTAACTAGACTTATTTACCCTGCATTCTGGACCAGTTCTGTTTATTTGACCATGTTTCACATGAACAGAATCTTGTACATGTGGTCCTTTGTGAACGGCTTTTTTACTTGGCATAATGTTGCCAAAGCTCATCCATGTTTAACATATATAAGTTTGGGGTTTTTTTATTGTTTTATTTTTTGTTATTTTGAGACCAAAATGATGTATTGCAGGCTGGCATTGAAATTGCTTGTGTACTCCAGGCTGGCTTCAAACTCATAGCGATCCTCCTGCCTCAGCCTCCTGAATGCTGGAATTACTTGAATGTATTTTTTTTTAAATTTTATTTGTGTGTGTGTGTGTGTGTGTGTGTGTGTGTGTGTGTGTGGCCAGTTCAGCCCACCAGGGGGCGGGGCTGGCTGGGTGCTGGGGGATTGAACTGGTGTCCCTGTGCTTTGCTAAGCTTGTTCTAAGTAGGTGCTTTAGACCACTGAGCCATCTCACCAGCCCCACTGAATGTATTTTTAAATTAAAGTTGTCTTGTTTTATTTTTCAGTAATATTCTGTGGTTTGGATAATTCACATTTTACTTACCTATTAATTAGTTAATGGATGTTCATTTTCTTCTCTGTCTTGATGAATAATGTGGTCCTTAATGTTCATGAATCAGCTTTTGGATGTTCACTTGTCTTGTACTGACCTTGGAATGAGCTTGCTGGTCACGTGGTAACTATGTCAAATCTTTTAAGTAACTGTGTAATAATTTTCCAAAACAGAGCACCATTTCTTATTTCCAGAGGCAGTATGTCAGGGCACAGTTTCTGTGTGCTTGCCAGCTCTTACTGACTTTTTGACTATAGCCACAGTGCTGCTGGGTATGAGGTGGTATCTTGTACTTTTGATTTTCATTTCAGATATTTAGTGGCTATTTCATGTGCTTGTTGGCTCTTTATCCTTCTCTGAGAATGTTTGTTTAGCTTCTTTGCCCGTGTTTGTTCATGTTGTTTTGATTTTTCTTTTTCAGATAGGAAAGGGAAGGGAGAGTGTATTACTGTGGTACCTAAGCTGACCTGGGCTTGAATGATCCTTCTGCTTTAGTTTAGCCTCCTGAGTAGCTGGGATATGGTGTGGTTGGCTCTTTGTCCATGTTTTAAAGTTAGATTTTTGTTCTTTTTGTTACTAAATTATGAGAGTGGTTATGTACCAGATATATATCATTATTATATATCATTCTGTGGATTGTATTTTCAGTCTATAACCAGTAGCTGTTATTAGGACCACACTTTAACCCTAACCAACTGAGTTAACCGGCCACCACCAGTAGTTTTTAAAGTGCAGAAGTTTTAACTTTCAAATCAACTTCCTCTGCTTTTTCTTTGTACTTTTGTTGTCTTGTTTAAGAACGTTTTTGTTACACCAAGGTCAGTAAGATTTACTCTTGTCTTTTCATTTTAGAGTTTTATACTTTTAACTCTTTGTGTCTGTGAGTGATTTATTTTGAGTTAATTCTTAAATATGGCTATGAATTCTTTTGCACGTCACTGTTTAGTTGATGTACAAGTTCTGAGATACAATATTTTCATTTTTGTCTTTCTTTCCCCAACTGTTTCTTTCTTTCCCCTTTCCCTCACTCCTTTCTTTTTCTTTCTTTTCTTTTTTCTCTCTTTCTTTCACTGCCTTCAACTCACTATGTAGCCCAAGATGGCCTCTGCCTTGGCTTTCTTAGTGCTAAGATTATAGGCATGCACCATCATGCTTGGCCATTTTTTTTTTTTTTTCAATTCTAAGATTTTTTGAAACATGAGTTGTCTAGATTACTGTTTCTCCTTTTTAACCCACTTGTGTTTTTAGTTTCTTTCTTTTTTTAAAAATCTTTTATTTATTAATTGATTTTGTACAGGGTCTTACTATACAGCTCAGACTCCTAGTGATCCTCCTTTCTCAGCCTCCCCAGTGCTGGGCATATAGGTGTCTGCCACCACAACCAGCTTTGGTAGCCAGCTGGGCAAGGGACTGGCATGACAAGGGGATCAAATTTGGGTCCTTGAGCTTGCCAGGCAGGTGCTCAGATTGCTGAGCTATTTCCCCAGCCATTTAGTTTCATTTTTATAATCTATTTCTCACTTAAAAATACTGGGCTCATAGAATGTGATGCTATAAGTTCAGTGAGGGTTAAAAAGGGTAATTTCATGACCCATGTGGTCCTTTTTCATCTCTCTCTCTTTTTTTTCTTTTGCCAAACTGGGAGTTGAGCTCAGGTCCTTGTACTTGCCAGGCAAACGCTTATTTTACTGAGTCATCTTCCCGGCCCTTTTTCATCTGTTATGTGCTGTGAAAGATGAATACTCACCAGTTGGATGTAATGTTACATCTCTTAGATCAGGCTTGATAAGTTATCCTTAACCATTACTTTTAAATCTCTTACATTGCTAATTACAGTGTGTTAAAAACTCCCAAAGCCAGGCATAGTGTGCAAGCCTGTTGTGTGATCTGCAGAGAAGGCTGAGGCAGGAGGAGTGCTCAGATCCAGGAGCTTAACCTGATGAGACCTCATGCCAAAACCAGAAACAGAATAAACAAATAGTACCAAGATAGTGAACTTTTCCTTTTGTTTTCCCCTTGTAGTTGTTAACTGTATGTTTTAATTCTTAATATCAAAAGTTTCAAGCAGTATGAAGGAAAGAGAACAGCATACTCCCTTGCCTGCGCCTGTGAATGCCATGCATATGTATGGCCAGCTTTATGTCCTGCTCTCCCTCTGCTCCTGGCTGTTGTGGAGGGAGCAGCCCCTCACGCCCGCACACCCTGCAGCCTGGTGGTAGCACTGGCCCCATGTCCATCCAAAGTGTGTGTGTTGTCACGTCCTCTGGGCCCGTCTTCCACTGAACACTTGGAAAAAACTTGAAAATGCTTTAATCGTGGGTACTTTCTGGAAAGTTCTTACAGGAGGCAGCTTGATCGTTACTTGTTTCTGATATTTTCAAAATCATGTTTCAGTGTCTTCTGGCTCTGGCTGTTGCTATGAGAAGGAAGACGTTCTCATTTGTGTTTCTTGTGGGTAGTCTCTCTGGTTTAAAGACTATCTCGTGCAGTTTTGCTATGATACAACCACTAAAAGTATGTCATAAGTCATTGGATGATAGTCACTTTGAGCATTTTGAGGGTTTTTTGGTTGTTTCGGTTTAGTTTTTGATTTTTTGAGACAAGGTCTCGCTTGTAGTTCAGGCTGGCTTTGAACTCACTGCAATCCTATTGCCTCAGCTTCCCAGTGCTGGGGTTACAGATGTGTACCACCATGCCTTGTTTTGGAGTTAAACTCTGTACTTTTTACTCCAAAATGGTGATTAGTATTCTCTAAACAGCTGAATACCTAAGTGAGTGCTTGCTATGCATGAAGAACCCATAGTAGGCCAGGATCTTACCTATGTCTGTTGATGTGGAGAAACATGGTATCTTCTCTTTCTGTAGCACTGTTGGAAGTGATTATGAAGAACGGAAGCACTGCTGGAAGCAGCCCGCACTGCCGGAAGCCTGCGGGGGGCGGAGAGCAGAGCAAGACCAGCTGTACAAAGGATAGCTCTGCTGGGGGCACAGAGAGTGGGAAGGCCTACACCCGAGACCAGGTGGAGGGCGTTCTCAGGTAGGATCTCCGTCCACACGTCCACATGGCTTCTGGGGGAATTTTGGATGTTACAGTGTTGGAAAATGTAGTTATACTAAGACAGATATGAAGGAATTAACTCTGAATATTTAAAAAAACATTTGATTTCCAGAACTGGGGATTGAATCGGGGGCCCTTTGCACCAAGCTGTATCCCCAGCTCTGGTTTTTTAAATTTTGAGACAGGGTCTGAGTTGCTTAGTTGCCTGGATTACATTCAAACTTGACCTCTCCAGAGTGCTGGGGATACAGGTGTGCAGCACCATGCCAGGATTGTGTCCTTGCTAGGTCTTTGTGTTAGCATGGGGGGGGGGGGGTATGTGCACTTGAGTGTTGCTGTGTGTTTTTGCAGCACCCAGAAGTCCTGGCTTTTGGTGGGGACTTGCCCCGGATAGAGTGAAGGGCAGCAGTGGTGTAGGGGCTTCCTGGGCACAGAACACGGGGGTTGTGTGTACAGCCCTGCCTTCCCATGGGCTGGAGCTGAGCTTGTCTTCTGAGGAGTGGCTGAGGGTTGAAGCTGCCTGCAGTGTGGCAGAGCACAGGAATGGGAAGGCTGCTGAGTTAGCTTGAGGGCCCAGTCACAGTGGGAATCACAGGGTTATTGTGGCTGGAGGAACTTAGTGAAGAGCCTGCAGAGCTGCTGCAGCCATGCACAGGGTTCAGCCTGGTGCCAAGGGGTGGCCAAGAGGAAGCAGCATCCAGGAGGCTGCTCCAGGCGTGAGACCAGCAAGTGCATGGAACAATTACTAAGGTCAGAGAAGAGATCAGAAGGCTGGCAAGATAGCTCAGTGGTCTAAAGTGCCTGCTTAGACAAGCTTAGGCAGGTGCAAGGGACCTCAGTTTGATCCCAGGCACCATATGCCTCACCAGCCCCGCCCTCAGGCTGGGCTGAGCTGGTCAAAAAAAAAAAAGAAAGACTCCAACTTTGTTACTTGATAAGATTTAGGGTGAGATTACAAAGGACACAAATAAATGGCTGGATGATTTTATGAAGAAAGCACAGAATCTCAGTGATCATTTTAATAAAGAATTGGAGATTGTGAAAAAGAAACAGGCAGAAATTCTGAAAATGAAAAACCCTGCTGCACTCTGGGAGGTTGAAGCAGGAGGATTCCTGGTACAAGCCCAGCCTGGGCAACTTAGTCAGACCCTGTGTCAAAAAAAGAAAAATGAAAAACTGAAAAATGTTGGGAGTGGGTGTGAGAAGTTATAAAAGTAGGCTGTCAGGATTTGTGGACAGGGTTAATGCAGTAGACCCTTTACTCAGTGATACTCAGAACAGTAAGAGGCAGCTAGAAAGAACCAAGGATTAGGGTTAGGAAGAGATAATCTAGTAGCATAAAAATTTACTCCTTGAAATCATTGCAGAAACATTTCCAAATCTAGGCAATGAAATGGATACCCAGGTAAATAAGGCATTTGGAATCTCAAGACAGGAGCAGAAGGCAGTTTCCCAGGACACATTGTAGTCAAATGACAGAAATTCAGACCAAGGAGAAAGTTGAATGTTATTACAGAAAAACACTAAATAATGTATAAAGATAAATCTATCAGTGTAACAGAATTCTTAGCACACACTTTGAGGGCCCAGAAAGTTTAAAGTTTTTCAAACCCTAAAAGAAAAAAATTGCTACCCCAGATTACTATATCCTGTGGCATTATTTTTCAAAGTTCACAGAAATACTTTCCACAGCAAAGAAAAGCTAAAGCAATTTATGACCACCAAACCAGCATTGCAGAAATTACTCAGAGAATCCTAAACAGTCAACAAGACCAACATTACTCAAGAGCCCAAAGGGAAGACTATATCTAACTGAGGAAGTAGTAAAACTAAAGGAATCAGGGCTCAGAACGTAATATAGGGACAGATACTACTACTAACTACTTTTCAGTAGCCAGGCCCAAAGTAAATGATCTTAACTCCCCATTCAAAAGATACAGACTGGTAGACTGGGTCAGAAAAGAGAACCCAACTACATTCTGCCTGCAAGAGACACGTCTCATCACAGAGTCTGAAAGCGAAAGCAAAGAAAGCACTACTGCAGGCAGCTGGGTCCTGCAAGCGAGCTGTTCTAATTTGTGACAAAGCTGACTTCAAATCAGAATGAATCAGAAGAGACAAAGAAGGTTACTATATACTGATAAAGGGAACAGTAATAATTATACATAGATATGCACTGAATGTGAATAGGCCCAGTTTCACAAAGTAGAAATTACAGGGGCCGGGGAGATGGCTCAGTAGGATAAGTGCTTGACCAGCAAACGCAAGGATCTGAGTTCAATCCCCGGTTCTAAAAAAAAAAAAAAAAAGTAGAAATTACAGATGGACACCAATGCATAGTGTGTATGTGTGTGTGGGAGATTTTAATAGTCTATTGTCACAAACTGACTGTTGAACCAGACCAAAAAAACCCCAAAACAACAACAACAAAAAAAGCCCAAAACAAAATCAAAGAAGTATCAAAGTTAAACCACATCATGGAACAGACAGATTTAACAGATTTCTTCAAAGTGTTTCCTTCTGTAACAGCAGAATACATACTCTTTTTGGTAGCCCATGAAACTTTCTCTTAAATAGATTATATTTTAGGTCATAAAGCTTGTCTGCATAATTACAAAAAAATTAAAATAATCTCTTGCATCCTATTAGATCATAATGGAATGAAAGTAGTAATCAATAGCAAAAGAAGCCAGAAACTACACAAACAAGGAAACTGAATAATATTCTTCATGATTTACCCACATATTTGCTTTTTTTATTTGATTGTTTGTTTGAAGTCAGAGTCTTACTTTGTAGTGTCAGCTGGCCTTAAATTCACTTAGGTATCCCAGGCTGGCCTTGAACTCGTGGCAGTCCTGCGTCAGCATCCTGAGTGCTGGCATGAGCACTTAGGCAGTACCAGCTTTTTGAATGTTGCTCCTCACTTAACCTCTAGTTTTATCTATTTTCTTCTAGATGATAGAATTTTGTTTCTGGTTGCTGAACAGTCCTCCATTGTGTATGTGAGTGACTTGATGATATGCTGAGGTTCTTTCTGGTCTGTTTGGGGTTCCAGGTGCCTTTTGAACCAAGATATCTATTGTTTGTCTTTCCAAAATTTTTGCAAAGATTTTGGTAATTCTAAGTTTCATCATTTAACTGTATTTCATAATTTCATTTCTTTCTTTTTTCCTTTTTTTTTTTTTTCCAGACTCATAGGGATCCTCCTGTCTCAGTCTCCCCAGCCCTGGGATTACAGGCATGAATAACCACACCTGATTTCAGGGCTGACATGGCATGTGGTACCAGGGATTGGACCTGGGTCCTTGTGCTTGCCAGGCAGGCGCTTAGACCAAGACCACTGAGGTATCTCCCTAGCCCTGTTCATAATTTCTTAAAAAATAATTTTATCTGTAGAGAATGTGTGGGGTTTTGTTTAGTTTTTTTTTTTTTTTTTCCCAGTAAGGACTGGTGAAATATCAGATCTTAGACTAGAAAAAAATATTAGTGAGGAACCTGAATTAGAGATTGACTCCATGAGTCAGTAGTTTTAGTGCCTTTTTATTCAATATATATATTTTTCTTCTGGAGACTAATTATGATTGGAATATTGTTTTGAGAGGATCCCTCAGTCGTTTACAGTCCTCAAAGGTCTTCGGCTTCTCTGAGAGTAGCCTACCTAACTTGTAGAGTACTTTCTCCATTTGCCCTTGCAGGTAACGCCACAGTGCACGAGCAGACCAGCAGCAGACACTTTCTGCTCTGGGTTTTTGTTTTTTACCTATACACAAGGGGATTTTCCCAAGAAAGCATGTTAGCTTGTTGATTAGTTGCATTATGCAAACAAGCTGCAAGGTAAGTGTTTGGCTCAGTGGGAGAAGCCACGCAACAGAACCGCAGCCATTGCGTAAGTAGAGACCTGCTAGCAGGAAGCTGGAGAAAGTGTGTGACTTTGAAAACTGATATTCTGTGGCCCTGTGGTCTGTTTGTTGTCTTTGAGTTGAAATATATTAAAAAAACAGTTGAGGAAAGTGTTGTCATAGATCTTACTCGAAGAAGTTTCTAATATGTCCCTGAGAAGAGGCCATCTCATATTTTGAGAATACAAAGATGAGTGTGAAGTTGTTATCTGGGCCGTCACTATTTTTATCATCTTAGGAGCATGTCAGAGACCACTGGTAACTTGTCTGAATTGGGAGGATTTGAATTGAAGATCTGATGTAAGCTGCAGATCTTTTTGTTCCCCCCCAGACAAGGTCTCATGGGTTACCTTGCTTGACCAACTTGGCCTTGAAGTTGTTATCATCCTGTCCCAGCCTCCTGAGTAGCTGTGCTCCAGTTCTTTAAGTAGAAGGAAGATAAATCATGTTGCTAAATGTAATAATCCTTTGTCTCAGAACTATTTCCCTAAACATCAGTTAACTTTGTGGTCTGTTTAAATAATCAGCAATTGACCTTCCTCTTCTGCCCACTATGCTTTTTGTTTTGTGTTTTTGCGTCAAGGTCTTGCCATGTAACCCAGGCTGGCCTTGAATCCTTTTGCCTCAGGGCTACAGGCTTGTGCCACCATGCCCAAATACCACCAGAGCTAAGTTCCAGGTGTGTTATTTTGGCCTTGCTATATAATATGGCTTTCTGTAGTGGGTTTCCCCTGTCACCTGCTATTTTGTTATAAAGACAAGAGGTTGGTATAGATTGTTGGTGCTGCCCAAGCTTGAGGGGCTGTCTGTTGATGGCCTTCTTTCTGGCAGAGCCCCACAGCAACACAGGGTGTCACATGGCAAGAGACAGGCAGAGGAGAGTCCATATCTTCTTTTAAAAATTCCTCGGTAAGGTGACTCTTTGGAAGGAGCAGGCTGTGCAGTATGTGACAAGGAGTACATAGCTTAGGCTATGATAGTATGAGTGGCTGTGGATTGAGTTAGGGATGTGTGTGGTGATTTCTCCTTCAGATGTGGACTCTGGGTGAATGTATTTGAAGCATTACTTGAAATATGTAGTCTTTAGCTTGCCTATGAGGGATGATGACTTTTTGGATATCTGCTGGCTTTTAAGATTTTTTTTTTTTTCCCTCTAACATGTCATGAACAACTGTGAGCGGGGAAGATGTGGCAGAGCTGGAGCATCTGAGGCTTAGTGACGTGACTCCTCCTGTCTGGTCTTCTCTCTGGCATCCTGAACTAACCTAGAGCATTAAGGCTTCTGGTTTGCCTTCCTGCACTATCTAGTAACCCTCTCCTATGCCACTAGGCTTTTATGCTCAAGACATACCACTTTGAGAGGCTTAATCTGGAATAGTAACATCTGTACATTCAAGTGAAAGAGTAATGGCTTTAGGATTGTTCGGTGTTCAGCTCATCACTGCTTTTCTGCATTCAAATAATACCTGCTTTGTTCTCACATCCAGTGCTTGTCTCAGAGTCTGTATTTATTTCTTTTCTATTTCAAATTGATTTTGGTGTCCCTGCATCTTCATCATAGCATTCATCGCCTTGGGCCTGAACATTTCTTGCCGTGTCTCCCTTCAGGTTGAAACACCCTCCTTCCAACACACGTGGTAAAGAGCACACAGTCCTGCCTTCAGAAAGCCTCCAGGCCAGGAAAGTAATCAGACAAGTAAACTTGCTGTCCATAAGGGAGGAGGTTTACATTTAGAGGGCTTTGGAAATGTACAAGAGGGGCTTTGGGCTTGGGCAGAAAGAAGAGCTAAGCTGAAGCCTGAAGAAGTTTCAGGGGCTGGCCAGGTAGCTCAGCAGATTAAAGCACCTGCTTAGGCAGATGCAGGGACCAGGGTTCAATCCCCGGTATGCCAGGCCATCCCCACCCGTGGGGTGGGCGGAGATTGGGCGTGGTGGGGTGTGCCTGTAACCTCAGTGCTTGGGAGGCTGAAAACAGGAGGATCAGTATGAGTCCAGTCTGTGTAGTGAGACCCCCATACTAAAGACCCTGTACTTAAATACATTAAAAAAAAAAAAGTTGTAGCAGCCAGTTAGCAAACCAGGAGCATCAACACAGACCTCAGAGGGACTGGTCTGCATCAGTACTGGTTGCAGGAAAGGAGTGGAGAGGGGGACACCACTGCGGGCTGACAACTCCCTGTTGAGTTCTTTTTTTTTTTTTTTGCGGAACCGGGGATTGAACTCAGGCCCTTGCACTTGCCAGAGAAGTGCTTATTCCACTGAGCCATCTCCCCAGCCCCTCCTTGTTGAGTTCTGAGATATCAAGATGCTCCAATCAGATGAGTGGATGTTTGAACCGTTACTACTCTGAGGTTTCCTGATCACTGTGTTTAAAATAGCCCCTGTGTTCTTGGTTCTATTCTCTCTTGATTTTTTATTCACCATTGCAGCATCTGAAACAGTTCCTGGCAGAAGGACAGTGAGTAAGCTACTGTTGAAGAAATAAATTGTAACCCTCATTTATTATAGGTATTATAGGTCATGTGACTTTAGGCAGTTTATGTAAACATTCAGAGCCTTGATTTCCTAGTTGGTCAAATAGCAATAAAAGCTACTGAATGAGGAATAAACGAGTGCTTTGTATAAAATAATCAACAAGGAGCAGGGGAGATGGCTCAGTAGAATAAGAGCTTGCCTGGCAAGCACAAGAGTCTGAGTTCAATCCTCGGTTCTATCAAACAACAACAACAACAACAACAAACCAAAAACAACAACAAAAAATCAACATGATCAAATCTGCAATTCTTTATGTAAAATCTTTGTAACCAGATATAGTTTGGAATTTGGAAGTCTTTTTATCTTTAGAAAGTTGGAAAAAAGAAAAAAGAAAGTTGGTATTATTAGACACAATAGGCACTAATTTAGCAGGATCTGGGGCAGCAGACTGTAACCAAGTGGTAGGACTTTGGCAGCAAAATAAACTCACAAAAATGGGTTAAATGAAGACTGTGATAGCTTTATTTCCTTTTGGGCTAGATTTTACCTTTGAAAGACCAAGTTGGGTTTTAGAGTAACTTTCGTTGTTCAGAGCTTTGTGGGTGCTCAGCATGGTGTGGACATGTGGAGCTGGGCCTGAGGCAGTAAGTCAGGGCTCTGTCAGTGCTGCTGGCCCTTGGACTTAGTTGCCTTTTTCAGTCACCTTGTGTCCACTGAGCATCTCACTGAGAGAGGCTCAAAAGGTGAAGATTTCTGTTTTGTTTACTTGTCTGTTTCAGATGCGACAAGAGTACTAGGGCATAGTTGATACTCACTTTTTATGAGTAAATAAGTGGCATGTTGAACTAAAAATTGATGTGTTAACCTTTTTAAGTACCTAAAGTAGAGAAAAATTCAATTTTAATTATTACTAGTTTTGGCTGAGTGTGGTGGCACATACCTGTTATCCCAGAACTCTGACAGGCAAAGCAGGAGGATTACAAATTTAAGCCTAGCCTGGGCAACAGAGTGGGATCCTGTCTCAAAATTTAAAAATATAAAAATAAAAGGGTTTTGAATAAAGCTAGATAAAAGGCCCTAGATTCCATCCCCAGTCCTTGAAGGAAAAACAAATGAACAAACACAACTAATTTTTGAAAGATGATACAATGATTTTTTTTGTTGATGTGGTTATAAGAAAATTCTATATATTTCTAGTCTTATACAATATTTTCTCTTTTTTCTTCTAGTTCATATAACAAATAGTAAATGCTTCCATTATGAAAGGCAAACTAAGGCTCATTCACTTCCAAAATATTTCCTGAGCATCCACTGTGTACCAAGCACTTGGCTCCTAGGCTCAGTAGTTACAAAAAAAATTGTTGGGTCATTGCACTACGTGCTTGCTTGCTTTCTGTCTGTCTGTCTGTCTGTCTGTCTCTCTCTCTCTCTCTCTCTCTCTCTCTCTCTCTCTCTCTCTCTCGTATTTAGCACAGGGTCTATAGGGTCTCACTACACAGTTCAGACTTGAAGTGATTTGCCTGTTTTCAGCCTCCCAAGTGCTGGGATTATAGGCGCACACCACCACGCCCAGTCTCAGTCACTGTCTCAGTGTGCCCTGGGGGTGGGGCCAGCCTGGCACTCCAGGGATCTAACCCTGGTCCCTGTATCTGCCTAAGTAAGTGCTTTAAATCTGCTGAGCTATCTGGCTGGCCCCTCATTTCACCTGTTTCTACTCTTGTTGTCAGAGTGCCAAGCTGTGGTTCACTACTGAGGTCATAAGGTACAGTGCTGTAGACAGTGTCAAGACTGCGAGGAGTGAGCCTGGGGCCTCTCAGGGCTTTGTGTTCCTGCCACTCATGGACCCTGCACTATGGCTTCTGTGATGCCAGGGCACAAGGCTATGAAAGAAGTTGGCATTCTAAAGAACTGCTTGTTCTCTGCTTCATTTGAAGTGGTTTTCTGTTCCTATTATATTTTAAATCCTCCAGGCTTGAATCTTTTTCATCTTTAAAGTAAGTACAAATAGAGATTGGATTTAATAAACATCTTTGGGTTCTATGTTGTATTTTAATTATAAAGGACTTGGGAGTCTTTCAAAAAGAATGACTCAGATAAATACCCAGTCATGTAATGGTGCTAAGTTAATGGTGCTAAGTTAATTTTTCTTGACATGTAAACCATTGGGTATTGACCAGTATTTGATCCCCAGTCCTGCATGCTGTGCTGGCCCTGCCCTGGAGGCGTGCTGAGCTGGTGATTGAGTCCATGTGTGGTCGTGCATGCCTGTAATTCCAGCACTGGGGAGGCTGAAAACAGAGGATCACTGGGAGTCGGAGCTGTGTAGTGAGACCCTGCCTAATACATAAAATGAAAAAATAAATAAACCATTGGGTACTGTAATAGTGCTGCATACACTAAACTTGCTTTGATACTTAGTTGGATCAACATTATATAAGAATACACTCTTGAACTGTATCTTCATTCTTAGCTGTGACATGCTTTTGAGGAATTTTTGAAATTTTTAACCACTTAAGAGTTTTATAATACTGTTCTCATCCCCATATTAGTTACAGTGAATGTCCTGTCCTTCATCTGCATTTCCTGTGGGCTCTAGTTGTGATAAATTGCACAGGGGACCTTTTTTGTGGCTTACTCTCTTAGACAAGGAAAAGGCTGGAGGAGTGTCTGCAACCACACCTAGTGAAGCAAACTACTCTGAAGGGAGGACCAACATTAAATGTTGAGAAAACAATCCACAGATGGTTAATTATACTGTTCTGAAAAATTAAGATATGTTAAGTGCCATTGTTCTTTGAAATTTACACAACATACTTTCTGTTTACAGCATAAACAAATGTAAAAATTACTATGAAGTACTTGGAGTTACAAAAGACGCAGGTGATGAAGATTTGAAAAAAGCTTACAGAAAGCTTGCTTTGAAGTTCCATCCAGACAAAAACCTCGCGCCTGGAGCAACAGATGCATTTAAAAGTAAACTTAAAAATTAAACTCTTTAAAACTATTTTACTAATATCTTTTTAGAATTCATTTTGCAAGGGATTGAAATACTCAATTCTGCATTCAGACTGGTGCATTTAGAAACCAGCACAAGCAGGGGCCTGTGATGTGCTTTAAAATTTTAGTATTAGTATATTTCATCCAGACCCAGAGCAGTGCTTTGGTTTCATGAGAGCAGCTGCCAGCTCGATGGTCCTCAGTCTCTGTCCTAGGGACTCCTCCTGCATGCTGTATCCTGAGAACTGTGGGCTGATGATGTTGCAGGACTCCTAGTATGTTCCATCTGGTTCTAAGTCAGACTAAAGATAGAGATTTGCGAGATTTTTTTTTACTAGAGAATGTCTAGAATTGGAATGTCAGAACAGCATTCTGCCAGGGTTCTTATATTTATATTAAACCTGTCCACTTGCATTTTTCAGATGCATGTCTGACCAGTATGATGTTTTTGTCTTTTTAAAAGGTGGTTTCTTGGGCTGGCCAAATAGCTCAGCAGATTAAAGCACCTGCAAGCAGGCTCAGGGGCTGGGGTTCCATTCCTGGGCCTGCCAGCCAGTCCCACCCCTGGGGTGCGCTGAGAAGCAGTTGAGACTGGGTGTGGTGGCATGAGCCTATAATCCCAGCTCTTGGGAAGCTGTAAACAGGCCACTATTAGTCCGATCTAGTAGTGAGACCCTGAACACCCTGTAGACCCTTCCCTAAAGTACATAAAAAAAAAGTCGGTTTCTTTTCTCTTGCCTTATTCTCACTTTTTTCATTTTGCTTCTCAGTATTCTTTTAATCTTTCATCACTTAATAAATGTTGGAGAACTGACAATAACTTCATATTTTGTTACAATTTATTCATGAAATTTCTGGTTCAGAGCAGAATGCTTAGCTTTGTGATGGGTTGTTCCTGTGAATCAGGTGCTCATAACCGGCTGAGCAAAGCACTGGGGTCTTGGAGTAGAACAGGAATAGCACACTTACTTTTACATTGTTTCCTAAAGATAGAAGGTTCAATTGGTCCTGCATACAAATAATATTAAAATTGTTTACAAAATGCTTTTGTTCCTTGGAGGAAGTTGCTAAGCAGTATACATTTGGAGATTCCTATTATATTCCAGTAAAAACACTGCCAAAGCAGGTCTGGTGGATCAAGGTAAAATGCCACCTTTAACAGTGACATCCTTTTCAGTTCCTTAAATGAAAAGTCACTTGTTGAAATTATAAAAAAGCTACCTTATCAAAAAAACATGAACTTACAAATCACATTGCTGTTAGTTCATCTTTTTGAAGAACACGTTTAGAAAACAGGAGCATTATTTTCTTTCAGTACAATACTTCAGAATTAAAATTGATGCACATAATAGCACATACGTAAATTTCTAATTTACTGGTTGTGAGGTTGGGACATTCTGGCAAAATTTTTCAAATAGAATAAATATATTTAATTTGATTCATAATTTCTGTGAGGAATTTTAAACTTCAGTAAATATAAAATGTTCGTCATGTGTGCAGTCACAAAGTTGTTTGTCTTGGGGTAGTCCTCAGTGTATGCACATATACTGAATTTCTAAGAGGGGAGCAGCGTGTGTGTCTCCACAGGAAGCCAGCTGGGTGCTCAGTGGGGTCTCACAAAGGTGACTGTATGTGGGTATGGTGCATTTCAGAGATTCATGCTCTGCTTTGCAGAATGAAAAACAGCACTTCCCAACATGCTGGAAGGTGATTTACCTCTATGAGAGAGGCTCACATGCACAATACACAAGAGAGTGTCTGTAGAGCAGAATGCCTGTTTATTAGTCCCAAAGAGGACCAGAATTGGGAATTGGTTGATGAGCCCATTCTTCATTGAGTTGAAACTGAATAAAAAACCCAAGTTGTAATTGCAGATGCTTCATAAGCAAGTGTAGTTGGAAAACGTTGCAGTGAGTGTCATCACACAGAAATGACAGATCTCATTCTTGTGGCACCAAGCATTCTTTTTCATTACTTCCTGCATCGTTTTGTGTTTTACCAGTTTAACTTTTGTTTGTCTAAGCAGAGTTAATATTTTGGTTTTTTTTATACAAGAGGTGAAAAGTATAGATTGATTATAACTACTGTTACAACCACTTGCTTTTTATTTTCACCAAGGATACAAAAGGAGCCGGGGAGATGGCTCTGTTGGGGAGATGGCTCAGTGGAATAAGCGCTTCCTTGGCAAGCGCAAGGGCCTGAGTTCAATCCCCGGTTCCACCAAAAAAAAAAAGAGAGATGCAAAAGGAAGAGGTAATTGGTTTAAATTAGATAGATGTTTCATATGAGTGTTTACAGCTTTAAAAATAACAGATTATATCCAAGGACAGTGTACTAAATGTTACTGTTTCTTCTTTTGGGATTTTAAGTTTTCCAAAGCATAAAAATTATATCTACATATAGAGTAACTTCCACAATATATCTAAGCACATTTAAAAATATTCTAGTGGAATAGATCCCTTTCCTTCCTGTCAGCATGTGTGACACTGAGGTTCCAGGCTGGGACGCAGCTCAGGTGGAGATCTGGCCTTGCCTACATAGGGGGTAGGCCTGATCCAGTTCCACAAAAAACAGATGAAGAAGCAGTCAGACCAGCAGTTAAGTCCTCTTCACAGACACCCAAGTGTTGCAGAGTGAGTGGTACCGTGCCTGCGCACATGGATATGCGGGTGGTAGAGACCAGCTGTTTGTTTGTGGACAAGGTGCTGTGCTTGTGTTAGGTCTGCTTATTAAATATTAACGTCTAGAGTGTAGGGGTAGGAGGAAAGGAGTTCTACATTTTGGCCTTGTTCTTACAGAGCAATGCAGGGAAACGAGGTGGTAGCAGTCAGATCAGAGTCAGTGGAGAGGCCATCACAGGGCAGGGGCAAATAAGACTTCTCCAGAGGTGAGGGTGACTGCGTGGTAAGAGGAGAATAGGGTGCTCACAGAGGTGAAGTGGGGATGAGCAGTGGCTTCAAGGTCAGCAGGGTTCCACTTTCAGGAATACACGTAGGCACTCTTCCTATTTATTCCTCCTATAACTAAGAACCTTAAACATTATATAGTGTACAAGTAAGACAAATATTGGAAGACTGAAAGGTGGAAGAAAAGGGCTGACTGGTTAGGGGTTAGAATGACATGGTAGCGTGAGCTGCTTGCATGTTATTTTTGTTTTGCTTAATATATTCCAGATTGGGTGCTAGAGGAACAGACAACCCAAAACACCAGTGGCATAGATAAAAAGTCTGTTTTCTTTAGCTAAACAACCAGCAAAGTGACAGCCTTAAAAACCAGAAAAACAATTGCTACTGTACTACAGTGAAATACCACAGACCTGAACTGACCCCACCTTTGCCCATTCCAGCAAAGTCCAGGCTGCCCAGCCCTCTGTGTGAGGAGAAGGTTGGATTTTTAAGAAGGCTCCTTTCCATTTCCTTCCCCTTTTCACTCTCTCCTCTGTCACAGTATCAGTGCAAGTAATGTGGAGAGCCTAGACTTCTCCCCACCCTGGAGATTACAGAGGTGACTGTCCTTACTGGAGGAGTCTGGTGGAGCACTAGGCTCTTCCACCACCCAAGGTAGCAAAGTCCTGTCCTGTGGTGTGATGCACATACACAGAGGCATGCCTTCTCCTAACCCAAGACTTGTAGTGTGGTCTTGATGGGAAGTTGGGGGCCTTATCTCTGCCCAGGAGTAATGAGAAGCCCTTATTTTCTGTCACCAAAGTCCAAGGGACAAACCTGGATTATTGCTTCCATTGGAAGTGATGAGGTATTCTGGCCCCCTACTCTATTAAAGAGGTGTCACAGGAATAAAATTAAAACACAAGGTTTAAGTAAGACCCATAATCTCGTAATACTCCAAATAAAGTTGCAGAAAATTACTTGCCATTACAAGAACTGGGAACTTCTCAAGCTGAATTTAAAAAATCAGTCAGTAGATACCCACATGACAGAAAATTTAGAACTGCGTAGCAAAGATTTTTTAAAGTTTCATAAAAATGGTTTGATGACCAATTATGAATACACTAGAAGCTAAAAAGTAAGATTTTTAGCAAAAAATAAATAAAAAGCCTGAGCAAAAAAGTAGAAAAGAAAAAGAAGCTAGTAAAGACAAAATGCGAGTTTTACAATTAAAAGTTTTTTAAAACTATAAAGAAGCAAAGGCAAATCGTGTTTAATCTACAGGGTAGAAACAGTTTGAATTACGGGAATTTTCAAGTCAGAAATGATGGCAGCAGAAGAATGTTGCATATTCTTCAAATGCTGGAGTAAAAGGAACCATCAACCCACAATCTTATACTCGGCGAAGATAATCAAACATTTTAAGAGAAAGCAAAAATAGGAAAATCTGTCATTAGCAAACATGCCCTAAAACAGTAGCTGAAGTCTGTTCTTTCAACGAAAGGACACAATAAGAGAGTGAATCTTAAAATGGTGCTGTGGTCTTGTTTGTGCCCACCTCCCCCACATGGTTGAACCGTGATCTCCAGTGTAAGGGAACCTTGGCCAAGAGGTGCCATTGGGCACCAGGAAGCAAGCTCTCCTTAGACACCAGGCCTATCAGGCCTTGGTCCCAAATTCAGAACTGTATAAAGTTCTGCCTATGAGCTACCCAGTTTGTGAGTACCATATATTTAATTTTCCTCTTGAATTTCTAAATTATGGTTGACATTTGAAGCAAAAATCGTACCTTTGGCTGATGCAGCTCTAAATTAATGTTAACAAAATATGTAAGGCAATTACACTACAAATGTGGAAGGTAATTACACTACAAATGTGGAAATGTAACAGGAGTAAAGGGAGTCAGTATTCTATACCTCAACTGTGAAGCAGAGCTCAATACAATAATATCATTAGGTTGTAATAAGTTACATATGTATAATATAATAAATATAATACCTACAGCAACTACTAAACATATATGCAGGAAACACTATAGATAAACCAAACTGGAGTTCTAAAAAGCAGTTCAAATAAATTACAGGAATTTAGGAAAAGAAAACAAATGAAAAAATGTAAACATAGACGTAAACTAACCCGCAATTACATTAAATGCACATGATGTAAATATCAAGATTTGAGAGTAGATTGACTAAATTAATATACAATATCATTGTATATTGTTGGCTAGAAAGTCATCTCATTTATAATAACACAGACAGGCTTGAAAGTAAAGATAATGAAAACTGTATATGAGGTATGATTAAAAAGCTACAGATAATACTTATTTAATGACCCAACTCTTTAATGACTATTCAGACTCACCACTGAGGCACACCATTTAGACTGATGACTTTTTTGTTTGTTTTCCACACAGTTCTGTACATCTTGTTTATAGATCTTCAATGTCTTTTGTACAGTATACCTTGTTTATACACTACCATAATTTTTGCTGATTGTACAATATGGTAGTATTATGTTCTTACAGTACTACTTAGAAGAGTCAACAAGTAAAGGCAAAGACATCAAGTTGGAGTTTCCTTTAACCATTTCTTTGTTCTTAATATTGTAATGTACTATATACTATATACTGTTCCTCATGTAGCCACCAATCTAGGTTGTCAAACTAGGTATGAGTGTTTATATTTTTTATAAACACTATGTTTTTGTAAAACTTAGTGCATATTTATATTTTTAAAAGTAATATAATAAAAGATACATTTTTGTTAATCTCAATTAGAATATTTGCTTGAAACTATGTGATTTTCAAAATTATTTTATTTAGTTGTCTATTTATTTATTTATTTTTGTCTTCTGTAATCCAGCCTGGTCCTGAACTCACTATGTGGTTCAGGTTAGCCTCAGACTCTTAGTAATGTTGCCTCAACCTCTACAGTGCTGGGATTATGGGCTACTATCTCTCATCCTTCTTGTCATATTTACTTATTTAGAAACAGGGTAATCCCCTGTGTAATTCAGGCTGGTCTTGAACTCACTGTGTAACCCAGGCCTTGAGCTCATGGCAGTCGTCCTGCTTCAGCCTCCCAAGTGCTGGGATTACAGGTGTACATCACCATGCCTGGCCCTGGCTACTTCTAAAGCAGTTCTGAAAGTCCTCTTCAGTGAGTTCCTTTTGTTACACTGTTGTGGCTGCCTTAATGTCCTGAGTTGATTCACAACATTTATTTGTCATAGTCATTGCACATTGGGGAAGAGCCAGAAGTTGCATGTTGCCATATCTGATGAATGAGGCAAATGAGGACACTGTCACATTTTTATAAGCTTGCCTTTCTGATGGATGGCAGTGGGCAACAGTGTTCACCATGTCAGATGACACCTTCAGAATGCACTAATGATGATGGAATAAGTGTTTGAAGTGAAGGGGGAATATTTTGAGGTGGACTAATGGCAATGTCTTTTAATAACTTTTTGAAATTTAAACATTCACTGTATATTTTGATCAGCCCTTGTATCATGCAAACATTAAAAAGAAAGTAGGAATTGCAGTATTAAAGTAGATTTTAGAGTAAAAAGTTAACTAAAGTAATATGTTGTATTATGATAAAAGAGTCAGTCTCCCAAGAAGACATAATATAAATGTGTGTGCCCCCAAAAACAAAACCACAAAATATGTAAAGCAAAACTGGCAGAACTAGGAAGAGAAGACTTTGTTGTATTATCAGTTGTAGTTGTATTATGCGTTTCCTACTGCAGAAACAAAATGTTTGATAACCACCACTCAAAGGAAGAGAGGTTTATTTTGGGTCAGTTTCAGAGGCTTTAGCCTATATGTGGTCACCTGGCTCCAGAGCAGAGAAGTCCTGGTGAGGAAAAGCTCCTCGACCCAAGGCAGCCCGGAAGCAGAGAGGGAGAGTAGAGTTGGGGACAAGAATGCGCCCTTCCGGGTCACTTCCCAGTAAACCAGTTCTGCCTCCTGACAGCACACTCAACTGTGAATCACCAATGGATTAATCAGTGGGTTGATGAGTGCCCCACTGAATCCAGTCACTTTCCAAAAGCCCCACTTCTGAACTCAGGAGACAGAGGAGACATTTTAGATCTAAACAACATCCTGCTCCAGCCACTAAAATGTGCACCTCATTGTGCAAAATTTATTTAGTCCGCCTCTTAAGATTTGCCAGAGTCTCACCAGGTTCAGTAGTGCTGAGTACTCCCAAGTCCACAAGTCTCTGAGACTATGGTAGGACCTATGGTGCATGCGCCACAGTGGGCTGTTTTATCACAGGAAGCTCTGAAAGCCTGGCATCCCTGCCCTGAGTGCTCTCAGCTGTGAGCCACAATAAAAATCAAAACGAACATTAGCTTCCAGTGTACACTGGCATAAGGTAAATGTTCCCATCCAAAAAGGAGGATGAACAAACAGAAAGGAACTGGGCCAAAGGTAGATGGAAACTCAGCAAGGCAAACAATCCTATAGCTCAATGTCTAGCACCCAGCACATGTAAGATAGGAATTCCTTGCTTCAAGGGAGAAAGAAGGATTCTTCTTCTTCTTCTTCTTCTTCTTCTTCTTCTTCTTCTTCTTCT
>NW_004524759.1:1015205-1016956 GCF_000260255.1 Octodon degus | reverse complement strand
TGAGCCATCTCCCCGGCCTCCATTTATATATTGTTTTCAAAAAGACAGAATTACCAAAATGGAGAATAGCTGTCAGTGGTTAAGGACAGGTGCTGGAGAAGTGAGTGGTTATGAAAGGGCAGTGTAAAGTGGCGAAAATCTTCCACTTCCGGACTCTTATCAGTCTGTTTGTGGCATTGCGCTGTAACTGTCTGTGATACTAATACTGAGAGAAGTTAAGGAAAAGGATCTCTGTATTGCTACACTTGCGTGTGACTCTATAGTCCGCCCCCCTGCAAAAAAAAGTAAAGAAAATGGATGATGTGGAAGCCATTGATGAAATAAGTGACAATCTGGTAGAAATGTGTAAGTCTTTTGAACACCAAAATTAGAAGTCGGACTTAGGTATTTAGATTACAAGGAACTGCAAAAATAAATAAATAAATAAATATTCCTGGCTGCATCTATAACATAATACAAATAGATAGAAAGTTACTTTGTTCTGCTGCAGAGATAGCTCCACCATCTAAGTGCCTGTCTAGCAAGCACAAGGACCCAGTTCGATCCCTGGTACTGTGTGCCATGCCGCCGTGTTGGCTACCAAAACCAGGTGTGGTGATATGCGCCTATAATCCCAGCTCTGGGGAGCCAGAGACAGGATCACTAGGAGGCTGAGCTGTATACGAGACCCTGTACCAAATAAATAAATAAAAAGATTTTTTTAAAAAAAGAAAGTTACTTTGTTCACAGCATATTGTTTTGATAGACAATAAATACTTTATATAGCTTGTAATAAGCATTCAGCAATGTCTTCTAAAATATCTTCATGTTTGGAAATTAATTGAAATTAATTAATTTAAAAAAAGAAAGCCTTAAAATAGAATTGGGTTGCCTATATATTAATGTTTTAAAAGTAATTACATTTCAAAGCTACATGAAATAGTCCAGTTTATTGGTGTTAAACCCTAAAACTGATCCTATCACTGGAACATCATTTTCAGCAGAGAAGGATAGATGGGCTTTTTTTAAAAAAGGATATAAGTTAATGCCTTGATGTTGTTTGTAAGTATATTGTCTTGATCTCCAATTATAGTTTCCCATTAAAAGAACATTATAAATAATGGCTACATTTCTGAGTCACAGATTTCTTTGAGAATCTGAAGAACATTTGAGACCATATATCTTCCTCAAGTAGATGAATCATCTACCATATGTTTTCAGAGAACAAGATTCACAGACCACTTGAAAGCTATCATCTCTGAATTCCAGTTTTAAAGAAGTCCCATCAGAAGGAAGTTCCAGTGTATCCTTATATAATTACATTCAGTGTAGAATGTACTCTAATGCCAACTACGGAATGATCACGTTTGCTTGGATAGCATCTTTGGCAGCCACCAGATGGCATCAAAAAGGTTTTTTCTTAAAATCCCATATTTGTTGCGAGAGGCTTACAGCCTAGTTCAAGAAGCAAGCTGTATTTACGAAATAATAAATTATTAGAAATTTAGAAACAGATATGGCAGTTTCTGCTTTTAGATTCAGGGCCTTACAGCATGTATATATCGCTCAAGAGGATATTCTCATAGCCAGAGTGCCAAGCTCCTTTGGTTATGGGACTAGGAGATAGGAAATAAACTTCTTTATGAATAAATATCATGAAATAACAAAGTAAGATAGGTAAACTGAGGACAGCATTATTAAAAAACTAATTCAGACTATTATTTTTATTATTTTTTTTTTTTTTTACAGTTTCAACAAATATTACACTGCAT
>NW_004524759.1:1005036-1005540 GCF_000260255.1 Octodon degus | reverse complement strand
GGCCTAATTCAGACTTTTATGGGAGACCCAGAGTAATAGAGTGAAAACAGACAAAATCTGTACTTCTGTGGAATTTACTGTCTTAAGCAAAATAAGTGTTTCAGAGCTAGAACAGCTCACTGTGGTGCTGCTTTGCAAATCTAGCTTTCCTTGTAGGTGCACGAATAGTGAGGGTATATTTATTGTGCCAAGAAGCTGATCTTGGACAAATTACAGAGCCGTTTTGAGCCCCAGGGTCCTCCGCTGTGTAGAGATATTAACATCATGTGATAAGGTATATGGGTGCCAAGTTAATAGGAACACCATAGATCATTAGTTACTACTTCAAACAATATTGATTAATTATGAACTCTAAGCAGAAGCTTTAGGGGATGGAGCACAATATTAAGAAAGGATAGCTGGACATTCGTTTCTCTTGAGATGGTAGAACTTGCCTGTCCAGGGTAAAAAGTTGCGCTGAGAAATAATAATGTGTGCAGCTACAATGTATAACATCTTTTTAAA
>NW_004524759.1:982822-1003096 GCF_000260255.1 Octodon degus | reverse complement strand
CCCTCAAACGGTTTTGCCAGCTTGTGATTGAGGTTTTAATTTCCTGTGTATCACTTTGAACCTGTTTCATACATTCCGTTTCTTTCCTAAATTGCTTATTCAGGGGTTCCATCATTTTTATATTCTCCTCTATTTTTTTGTCAGTGTATTCTTTAGAAGCACTTAGTACTTCTTTGATTATAGTTATCACTACATTTTTTTAGTTCCGAAATTATTTCTGATGTGATTTCTTCTATACCTTTCTGTAGTTGATTCTTTACTGTCAACGCTATTATTTCCGAGATATCTGGCGTATGATTTCCAGTTTCCTCAGTGCTAGTGTCTTCTGCAGTTGTACTGAGTGGATTCGGGGCCTGAGACTGCATTTTGTTCCTTCTCTTTGTCATTTTGTATACCACTGTCTTCTGACCTGTGGTGTAGAGCTTGGATAGAGTCATTACCTTAGCACCAGGTCTGGATCTATGGAGTTCAGACTCCTCCAGGTGGGTGTTGTTTGGATCTGGTTGCTGTGCTCCACTTCTTTCTGCTGCAGCTGTTAGAGCTGAACCCTTTGTGTGTCTTTGGCAAGATGTTCTGCTCCTGAATCAGCTGGGTGGGTCTTGCCTCTAGCCTCTTTGCAGGGAGTTCTGCTGAAGGTTTTTGCTGGGCCTGCACTCTGGGTCATATGAATATCCACGGGCACTGGGTGGTCTCACTCACATGCCGGACCTGAGCTCTGGGTCTGTTCAGGATCTGGCAGACACAGGGTCATCTCACTCACTCACTTCCGGCCCTGTGCTCTGGGTCTACTCAGGATCTCGTGGGCCCCAAGTCGTCTCACTCACTTGCTGGGCCTGCGCTCTCGGTCTACTCAGGATCTCGTGGGTCCCGGTCATCTCACTCCCTTGCCGGGCCTGCCCTCTGGGTCTATTCAGGATCCTTCAGGCCCCAGGTGGTCTCACTCACTCGCCAGGCCTTTGCTCTGGGTCTCAGGTCGTCTCCTCTAGAACATATTTTAATTAAAAAACAGATAAACATACAGGTATTCTGTGTTTTATCTAACACTGGAGCACGGAAGTCTAAGCAGGAAATCCAGTGCAATGTGTATGGTAAGTAAATGCTGTTACAGTCATGTGATATCTCCTATACCCTGGATGATTGGCAGGTTCTGTATCTCTGTGAATATTTTATTAATAACACTATAGATGGCTCTTTAGATGGATATAGAAGTCCACGTGTGTTTCTAATGAAATAGAAAAAAGTCTGACTCATAAAATAAAGTTTTGGGGATTTTCTTATTGCATTAAAAATGATATAATTACTTGCACTAGGCAATGGCAGCAATAGTGTGGTGACATCCCTGAATGGCTCACATGATATCAACGTTGGTAGCTTTTTAATTCATCCATGTTTTTTGTGACTGGTTTGTAGAGAAAGTAATTTTCTTTGGGAGTAGTGTATCTACAGTAGTTAAAATTATAGTCCCATGTTTTACTTAAGGTGGTGAATTAAAAAAGTTGCTCAGAGTTAGGAGGCTGTTTATGAATGAGAATGTAATTTGGTGCCCTTTCAGACTATTAATGATTACAATCATTGATGGGACATAATGTATAATCATTGAGGGAAAGAGGATATATAATGATTGAAACTATAACCTGAGCTTTGATGTATTCAAATATATAATTAGCATAAATTTTGATAGATAGTGTACTAGGAACAATCAGAAATCTTCAAGGCAATATTGAATTATTTTTCTGATGATTGATTTGCTGTCTTTTGCTTATTGTAACATAGCATACTTTGTCAGTAGTGGCCACTTCTGGTTGGTCAGTTTATCTGAACTCACATCCATCAGCAAGAGAATGTTTGAATAAATTGTAGTCCACTCATACTGTAGATATTAGATAGCCTTAAAAAATGAGCTAGAGTGCTGTCCTCTTGAGTTTTAAAGATGTATCTACTTGATTCAAGTGCAGAAAGCAAAGTTGCAGAGTAAACAGAGAAGGCCTTTGTGTGCTGCTCCCGAGTCACACATGAGTCTCCCCAGAGGAGGAGCTGTGCCTTGCTGAAAAGGGCAGCACACCCAGCAGGCAGCAGCCTGTTTCTGTCCACCTTGCCCACACAGAGAAGAGGACAGTTAACATTCACTGCTCAAAATGCACATCTGTTATTTTAGTAGTTTGTTAAAAGTGTTAAAGAAAATGTGACTTTTCTAATCATGGTTGCTCTTCCTAACTTAACCTGGCTTGTAATTTTGATTTGTAGGTAGTGTACATTCATTTTCAAATGGCCGAACTGGTTATAGCCATCAACATCAGCATCGACACAGTGGACATGAAAGAGAAGAAGAAAGAGGAGATGTATGTTTATGATATGATTAGGAATCACAGAGTGCCAGCTTTCAGCCCATGAAAAGCAATTACAGTTGTCTAAAAGTGGGACAAGTTGTTTTAGGACTAATGAGTTTCCTTTAGCAATGTGTGCAATGGAGACTAGAACCCCATAGGGGTGGGGGGCTGGGCAGTGTGCCAGCCGATTTGGTATTCCAGGTTCTAGTGAAGACACGTCTGTACTCTGCATGTTTTGGAGGTACTATTTATTCCTTAAAAGGGAAACTACTGAAAACTTAAATTAGAAGTAACTTTTCTCTAACACAGTTGTACTCACTTGCTATAGGTGTGAGGTAAAAAGGTATTGAGAAAGGGCTCTAGACTAGAAATGAGAAGGTTGGGCTTCTCCTCAACCCAGCCTCCCTCCTCCCAGCTAGCAGAAGGCAATATCGCAGGTGTGGCACATTGGTCGCCTGAGTGGCAGATGGGACACCCTCTGTGTGTCTACGTAGAACAGGGTCCACAGAATGGCTCTCAAATCAGTCTGCCAGTGTGCCTGGAATGCTGCATTCTTAGGAGCCTGGTATGGCAGGCAGATTTGAGAGCACAACTAACTGGACAGTCTCAGATGCCCCTTCTGCATCTAAAATGTGTGTCAACTGTTACTGAAAATTGTGGCTATATTATAATTTATTATTCTTTGATGATTTTTTTATAGGGAGGTTTTTCTGTGTTTATCCAGCTGATGCCCATAATTGTATTGATCCTCGTGTCATTATTAAGCCACTTGATGGTCTCTAATCCTCCTTATTCTTTATATCCCAGATCGTAAGTAGCTAAGTGAAATTTTACAAAATTTATTGTTACTATTTCTTATCTAGCTTCCTTTAAAGGATATCTTAAATGCCAAATCATTAACTACATGTGTGCGAAATTTAAAAATCTCTAATTTTTAGCCACATAAGTGATAAATTTGTTTTATGTTATTACTTTATATTTTCCATTGTGTGTAAGGACAGAAATGCTATATTTTAACTTGTATTTAATGTAAGTGTTGTGTTGACGTTAAAGACAAAAACTACATTAAAATACAAAAATACTTTAAAGACATAATAATTGATCTTACATGCCTTTTTGCATATGTGGGAAATGACTTCCTTGAGAAGTCAGGACATAAAGGAAATTTAATGCAACAGCTTTAAGACAATGAACATGAAATTGTAGAATCATATTGGCAATAAAAAAAAGATTCCCTAAAGTAAGCATAACTTTATTTTTTCAAATAAAACTTTTATTAGCTAAAAACTGAGAGAATTTTAAAACTATGTTTTTTAATGACATAAAATTCTAGTTGTAAGCAATTTGAGACAGTGTTTTGTTAATACTCACTTTTTATTCTTGTTACCCTGGTTTATGGTAGAATATTAAAAAGTCTAATTTAACATAAACATCATCATGCATCTTTTTCACAGTGGATCTGGGCAAACTATTAAAATGCAGACAGAAAACTTGGGAGTGGTTTATTATGTCAACAAGGACTTTAAAAATGAATACAAAGGAATGTTACTACAAAAGGTAGAAAAGAGTGTGGAAGAAGATTATGTGACTAATATTCGAAATAATTGCTGGAAAGAAAGACAACAAAGTAAGTTGATAGTTGTTAAGCTTCACAGTCTTTGGCATTGATTACTATAGTTTCTCCTGGGCTGTTGTTCTGGAATTATGTGGTATGTGGAAAGCAGTCAAAGCTGGGTCCTTCCCACAGTCATCTCTGTCTGCGACTTCCTTTCTCCCCATGGACTCACCCTGTCACTGATGGGAGTCACTGGTGGGAGATGATGTAGGGGAAAACTGCATTTGTCCTGAAAATGTACAGACTTTTTTTTCTTTTTCTTTTCAAGGTTCTCCAAACAGAACATTTTAATCATTCACATGGCAGTAAAACAACTAACAGCATAGCATTTATGTAATATTAGTATAACTAATACACAGCTAGAGCATAGTAAAGTACATAGATGGGTTGTATCAAATAGTACACTTTTAAATCAGAGACTTGAGCATCCTGAGATTTCTTTTTAATCCCAGTTGATCCTCAAGCTAATGTCTTGTGGCTCCTGAGGGCCACTTGTCATAGGTTTTATGTGCACGTGGCCTCACAGCAGTAGGTTTTATGTGCATGTGGCCTCACAGCAGTTGACACATAGTAAGGACTTAATGACACTTGTGTCACTGTTGTCATTAACGTGTTTGGTTGATAAGTGAATATCATGGTTAAGGTGCAAGCTCTGGAATGCTACAAGATCCTGACTCTAAGAATACATTACTTAAATTTCAGTTCCTTTATCATTAACACATGGATGATAATAAATAATATGTGGAAGTGGGGTGTGATGGCACATGGCCATAATCTCAGCACTTGGGAGGCTGAGGCAGGAGGATTGCTAGAAGTTTGGGGCCAGTCTTGGGCGTCATAGTGAGTTCAAGGCCAGCCTGGACTACATAGCCAGATCATTTCTCAAGAAAAACAAAACAAAACCCAGATAATATGTAGTAAGCACTTGTGCTGGAAGTATTAAATATTAGTATTTAGTATGATTTTTAATTGCAGTCTGGGAAAATGTTTTTGTTTGGCATTATCTAGTTTAATCTTTCAACTGTCTGGCAAGGTCAGTATTAGCAGGTTTCATGGACCCTTCATTACACACTCTTCGTAGACCATATTGTCCACAACTGAATTGTACACATTTATGTGTGAAAGTTGCTACCACAAATTTTCATTGTTTTTAATCATTCACATACAAAATGGCATGCATGTATTAAAAAATATCAGTGAAACAAAAGACACAGTTGAGAATGAAGGAGAGAAAAGAAACAGGACACTGAAGAACAGACTGGCATCCTCCATTGGTTCCTCACGTGGAGGGAGGCAGGGAGCGCCCATCACAGCATCATTGAGACCAAGGGTGAAGTCCGAGGGGGCAGCCTGTCAGGCTGACCTTCACTGATAGTTCTCTAAGGGTCTGCTTCTTTGGAGAAAGATGACAATCTGTTAGGAATGTAAAGTCATAATATCTGCAGTTCATCTCAACTTTGCAAAAGGGACCATAGTAAGTCTTGCTTAGAGATAGAGCTAAAACAAATTTGACACAAAATATGGAGAACCGTCAAACATGGTAAAGAATTTAAGGGTGTTTGTTGTGTTATTCTTAATGTTTGTGTAGTTTTGAAATTTTTTAAAATAAAGTTAAATAAATTCAGTACTTCTCTGGGCTTGGGTCTCTGAGTGGTAGAAAGTGTGGGGCACTCCATGTGTCGGTGCCTTGACTGGCTATTTCCTCCGTTGCTTATGATGGGATCTTCCTTTTCCTTTATGGTGCTGGAGCTTGACCCAAGGGCCTAGCACTGTTAGAGAAGTACTAAATCACTGAGCTATACCTCAGCCCTGAAATGATCCTGTTTTATAAAGTCATAAAATCATTTTTTTTTTTAATTTTATTTATGTGTGTGTGTGTTTGTGTGTGTGGCCAGCTCAGCCCACCAGGGGGCGGGGCTGGCTGGCATGTGGTGCTGGGGGATTGAACCACAGTCCCTGTGCTTTGCTAAGCTTGTTCTAAGTAGGTGCTTTAGACCACTGAGCCATCTCACCAGCCCAATAAAATCATTGTTGATCAATGCTTTTGCCATGGTTTTTCTGTTTTTGGAGTTACTTCTAACATTCCCTAATGTATACACTGGAAAAGCAGTGTTTTATAAAATTACAAGCAGTAATTTGAAATACACAAATAGAAAGTTAGGTTAGGAATTGCACATTATGATTTGGATCTAGACTCTGGCATTTATTAGCAGTGTGAACTTTGGTTTATTAACTCTGAGTCATTGGAAAATGGAGTTTTACAAGTGCATTATTTATAAGCAAAAGTGTTTAGCAGTATTGATGAATTGTTAATCCTAGCCCTAAAGACTGAATAAAAGATTGCTCCTAGAGATGGAGTTCGCCACTTTTACCTGTGAGTCTATTTTAAATGTGGTCCTGACTGATACATATAAACCAGAGAGCATCTCCTTTGGTCCTTGCTTTCTATAAAGTAACTTATTTTTCCTTTTTCTGTTGTCTTCTCTAAGTACCCCCACCATTTAAAAGTGTTAAGAGTAAAAGGCCTAAAAGTAGCTTTCTTAGAGAGTTGGGGTTATGTTTTTCTCCTTTTAAGAAGATCTCTCTATTCAGTTCAGGCTGGCCTTGATGAACTCACTGTGTAGTTTGAATTTTGAATTTGCCAGCGTGAATTCATGGTGATCCTCCTGCTTCAGCCTCCCAAGTGCTGGGCTTGCAGGTATACACCACCACACCCAGCTAAGAGTTTTGATTTGTATTACATATATTTCTTTTGGTAACTGAAGGAAGCATCAAAAGTGCTTCTTTGCAGAATGTTACTGTTATAACTGCATCACATGCATTTTCCTGTGTTTCTTCAGTAACTATACATGTACAGATACATCATTTTTAAAAATTGAGATAAACTCAGAACAAGATTTTATATTTTTATACTTAAATTTGGGATTATCTGAAATTTTAACAAAAAGTCACAGCAGGCTCATCCCTGGCAGCATGACTATCACATGGTATTGTAGAGGCTGAGGCTGAGGTGATGCTTCAGAAAACTGACTTTTAAACCACTGGCTCAGAAGCGAAGTGGCAGGATTCCATTGTAGGTTGACAGGATTGTAGTGGGGTCATCCTGGACTTCTTTTCTGTGCTTGTTTTGTTGTTGTTGTTTTGGCGGAACTGGGGATTGAACTCAGGCCCTTAAGCTTGCCAGGGAAGCACTTATTCCACTGAGCCATCTCCCAGGCCCCTCTGTGCTTGTTTTACGCGCAAGCCTTCGTATAAACTTTTCATTTAAAGAGAAGGAATTCTAGCTGGGTGTGGGGGTGTAGGCCTTTAATCATAGCCACTGGAGTGGCTGAGGCAAGAGGACAGGAAATTTAGGCAGGCCTGGGCTGCTGAGGAAGACCCTGTCTCAAGAAAGGGTTGGGGGCTGGAGAGATGGCTCAGTGTTCTAAAGCACCTACTTGGAACAAGTTTGGCAAAGCACAGGGACCACGGTTCGATCCCCCAGCACCACATGCCAGCCAGCCGCGCCCCCTGGTGGGCTGAGCTGCCCCCCCCCACAATAAATAAATGTTAAAAAAAAAAAAAAGAAAAAAAGAAAGGGTTGGGATGTAGGTCAGTTGTAAGCACTTGTCTAGTGTTTACAAGGCCCTGAGTTGCCCAAGAGTCTTTTAGACACAATACTGAGGTTCTTTTCTTTTTTAAAAGTCAGTTAACACAAACACATTGAAGGTCTTCTATGCAACATCATTCGAATTTAAACAGCTAGGTGTTATAAATGATTATATAGCAAAATCTTTTTGTTAACAGAAACAGATATGCAGTATGCTGCCAAAGTATACCGTGATGATCGACTACGGAGGAAGGCAGATGCCCTCAGCATGGATAACTGTAAAGAACTGGAGCGGCTGACCAGTCTATACAAAGGGGGCTGAGCGGCTGGAGGCTATACCTGTTAGCACACTCCTGATCACTTCTGTAAAGTTAGTTTCATCAAGAAAGCTGAAGAAAAGATTTGATATGAACTGAATAGTTGCTTTCTGAAATCTTGGACTGTTTCTGACTTCTTGGTTCCTTTAAATAGTAAGAAATGAAAACTAAACTTAATATTTTAGTTGTGCTTCTGCAGTTACTTTTATTTTAAGCTGAGACGATTCCTAACAAAAAATGTCTTGAGAAGGGATTATCATACCTGTAGCGATTTCTACTTTTAGTGGTTCTCCATTTGTCATGTAAATATTTATGGAATGAGCATTTTGTGTACATATAGGTTATTGCCTTTTGAAGTTATTTTAGTGTTTGGCTCCATGAAATGCTTCTCTTAAAGTGATGGAATAAATGTTGTATGACACAATTAAGTTTTCTGTATCAGGTGTCAAGTATATGAAGTTTAAACAATGAAACTTTTTCAAATGGAAAAAAAACCCAAAAACTATTTAAGTTTCTGTAAACTCTTATGCAATTATCAGCTTAAAAGGAATTAATATTTTTAATATTGCCATTATATTCCAAACTATGTACTGATATAAATGAACTGGTGTAGAGTATCAGTTTGCTATTTAGTTTATTGAATTGCTAAGCCATATGTAGAAATGAAATGCTATACTGATAGATTTTAAAGAAAATATGAGGAAATGGCTATAAATATTAAATTGAGGGTCTTTAATAATAAATTGTATTTATGCATTTGAAATCCTAATAATTAAAAGGACCCTAGTATTCATATGTCTTGGAAGGCTGCTAACATTTATGAAGAAGACACCTAATTTTCTGCCCATAGTAATTTGCATTTTCTTAGTGATCGTTTAACAGGATCCAAAAGTAGATATATTCTTCAACAAACAGTAAAAAAATTACTACTCAAATACTGCTTTGTGCCTTTTAACCCTACTGCCAACTTCTAAATGTGTATGTAGGTGACCATTCATTTATTAACCAGGATCTGTTTGGCCATGTGCAACAGTGAGCAGAAATAGAGCAGCAGGTAGAATAGTGAATTATAGAGCAAGTCGCCCCTTAAAAGTCCTAAGATACAATCTATTCATGTTGAGGAACTCAGTCCTATAGGAATAAGCTCCTTATAATTAAATCCATAATATAAATTAGAAAAATAGCAGCTGGAAATTGAAGTTTTTGGTGCCTATATAATGAGTTTAGAAATGTTTGATTTTTAGTCTCCTGTGCTAGTAATATTTTAATGATTTTGCTTCATATTCAGTGGAATATGAACGTATTTTTGGCAGTTTTTCTGTGAGCAAGGTAGAGTGGTATTGTTACTTTGAATAATTTTTTTTTGGGGGGGGTATAGTTGATTTCTGATACCTGTCAAGTAAAACTGCTGAAATACTATTCTCCTAATAATGTTCTCTTGTATCCCCTTCCTAAGTAAATCAGTAAAAAAGCCTAATTAAATTCAAGGTTATAGTAAACATATTCTCATAGGAAACGTGAACAACTTAACCCATTTCTTTTAGAAATGTGACCTTTAACATAATGCTTAAAATAAAAATGAAATATTTTCTTGAGCCTGTAGAAAGTTTTTAAAAATGTCATAGCACTCTAATTAATTTTGAAAGTTCATATGTGCTAAAAAATTTATAAAAATTTGACAAAAATTCATGTTATTTTTCCAATTTTAATGGGACTTTTCCACTATTATGGTTAATTCTTGTGTGAACTAAACCTTCTTGTTGACAGTTTCCTTTTTCCGTTAAATCCCTGCTTTAAAGGGATAGGTGAAATTATCAAAGCAAGTGAAGTTACATATAATAAAGCCACACATGGCTTTTGGACAGTATTATATTTCAGATCTATTACTGCATTCCATTACATTTCATAATTTGTTAGGAAAATGTGTTTGATAAAATTTTCAAACAACTGTGAGGAAGGATTGTTTTGAGTGACTGACAATTTGAGCCACCTGTGAAGCCTGCAAGTAAAGATGGCGCTCTTAATGTCCCCTATAACATGGTGCAAGGCAGCGAACATCTTGTCCTTTAGGTTGGCAGTAGTACATAGCGAGAAGACTTTAACTACCTTAACTACCTTAGATGTAAGATTTTCATATTTGTTACTCTCTCTCTCATGATTAAAAATCCCAGTATTTTGCCATCTTCTTTTTTAGCTACATGAGCTTTCAATGTCACTTTATCATTTTAGTTTCTACCTAAAAGGCTTTGACTTTTTTTTTTTTTTTGGTGGAACCGGGGATTGAACTCAGGCCCTTGTGCTTGCCAAGGAAGCGCTTATTCTACTGAGCTATCTCCCCGGCCCCAAGGCTTTGACTTTAACTAACTTCTCTAACTGGTATTTTGGAAATTCATAGCAGTCATATTTGTTCATGCTTTATATATTTTATGTTCATACAGACACAATTGTTCTTGTGAAGGTTTAGGGAAAAGGAAATACTACCTTTTTCCTTTTTTATTTCTTAGTTTCCAAATGACTGGTGCTAGTCATGTAGTCATCTGTAAGCCTTGAAACTTATTTTGATCAAATAAATCCTTGACAGTGAGAAATTCTAAGTTATCTATCTCATAATTAATTAAGAGAAAATAACATGTATTTGAAACAGATTGTCTTTGCTTGTTTCATAATCTTTACATGCATGTTCATGGTTTACAAAGACTTGGTACAGAAAGGTCAAGTCCTAGAAGCATCTCCATGCATTACAGTACTCTGCTATGTATCAGCTCAGGTGTCAACAGGAACAGGAATGTGGAATGCTGGCCCTTAAATTTAACTGCACTTTTATGCTTCACTTTACTTCTTGATAAATCTTTTGCACTAGATATAAAATAAAATTGTTATTTGATTCCCAATAAAATTGTTATGATTTCCCTTCTGTTAAATTTGTAACATTTTTAAATGCAGCTGTTTAACACCTATGACATGCTAATGTTACTTAATGTATTTATGCATATTTCATTTAAAAAAATTTTCTGCCTTGTTGAGACAGTGGAATATTTATTGATGGATGTAAGGACCAAAGGAACCATTTTTCTAGTTAAGTAAGTATTATAGCAAAGTACCAAATGATTAAAAGACTGCATTGATGTAGCTTCTCCCTGTGAAATGTGGACTTTGTGGGTTCAGTACCACCTGTACTACCTTTCCCTTTCATATTGAGCAAAGGAAACCAGAAGGACATCTTTTTCCTTAGCAGAATAGGAAAAATAAAAATAAACAATCAATTTGAATTTTAATCTTCCCTTAAGTAACTGAAAATTCTTCTTTATTGGACATGGTAGATTACTGCCTAGTTAAAATGCCTAACATTCTGTAAAAACCAATAAAACAGAAAGAAATAGGGACCAGGGATATAGCTCAGTGGCACAGAGCCTGCCTGTGCAATTCCTAGAAAACAGAGAGAGACAGATAGAGACAAGTAGATAATACGTAGATACCCTGAGATACTCTGGCAATAATTTCAAAATTTCCCTGAGTTCTGATTTTCAATCACAAAGAAAAAGTGCATAGAATGTGGCTGTTCAAAGAATTCTTGCAATCCCGTTAATCTGGCAGGCATCACAGTCAAGACTTCATTTATAGCTTCATTACTGTTAAATAATACTTTCTTATAAATAGTAACATTTCTCCTCCAAACAGTAATTCAAAACATATTCCTTATATTAAGGATTATGTAATGAAAATTTTGTAAATTCCCTATGTGTAACATTTTCCTGTTGATATGTGATCTTTTCATTTAATTTGATCATTTGCTGGTGTTGGGGCCAATAGATTTGTGAATATTTTGTGGATGTGTACATGTATAATTGCACATATGCATTCTTTCTAGCTAATACCTCAGATGTGTGATTATTTAATATATACCACACAATGTTTGCACAGAGCAAGGCTTCCATTAGCAATGGGTATTCTTATTTCCAAATTTGAAAATCAGTCCACAAAATTTCATTGATGTGAATTTTCTGTTGATCTTCATGTTTTAATATAGATTCCTATTTAAGGCCCACACTTCCAGAACAACTATCTTGCTTAAGTCTAGCAATCTGGAACTACATAAGGGTAAGAAGTGTTTCTTGGAGTGTCTTAGTTCATAAATGACTTAAGAATTTGATGACTGGCTGTGGAGATAGTGCGTCACTGCAGAGCAGGTGTCACCTGGTAGGAGAAGGGGGAGTCTTTTCGGCATCCACTGTAGCTGAGCCTGCCTCACGTAAGAACTGTGCTAACTGTGCACTGGGGTGCCCCAGCCATTACTTTTGACAAGATTCTTTTTGAGTTGGGTGACTATAATGATAAGAAGAAAAAAACCCTGATGTTGTATGATTTATTTTCATTAAGAAATGCTTCTTACCTTTTTCTTTTTGGTTTTTAAATTGCTTTGTAAGACTGTCCATTTAAAGTTTAGTTTTAGTTTATGTGTTTTAAACAGCTACAGGAAATTTTCAAGGCATGATGGAATTTTAAAGGAAGCCTTGTGTAAGCTAAATGAAGTGAAACATAAAGGAGATCTTACTTTGTCTATAGTGCATTCAAGATTATATAATTAGGTTTAAAAATGAAATGTCTCATTTATAAACTAATGTTATATCAAAGTTATATAAAATTTCCTGTGTGAGAACTCTTAAAGCAAATGCATTTGATTTTTAATGAATGTTCTACTGAATGATTTATGATGAATTTTTGTCTTTGAGTCTCTGTACTTTATCTTAATATATTAATAAAAAGGTTTGTTCTCACTGTAAAGGGGAACTTATTTTTATTTTTATTCTTTCATTAAGCCATTCAACAAATGTGTAAATGCCTGCCATATTCCAAGTAATGAGCTTATAATAATCAAGGAACAAGACAAAAGCTCTTAGGTGGTTTACATCTAGTAAACAAAATTAAATGTTAAGTAACTAGTTACAGTTTTGATAACTGAGACAGAAAAGTACAAGGTACATTGAGGGAATATATCTGAGAGATCTAAACTATTCTGGGAGGGTCAGGAAAGGTTCCCAAGAAATTGAGCTTAAGCTGAAACCAAAAAGGTGAGCAGGAGTAAGATGAAACCTAGGGAAATTTCTGAAGAGTGGCCAAACTAGTTGTCATACAAACTGTGATACTAGCATAGGAAGTGAAAACACAAGACCTATCAGAAGAATGCCAGGGTAGGTAAAAGAATGATGATAGGAACCAGGTCCTTGTAAGATCATATATACCCCAGTGATAATACTATACTTGATGCTGTCAGTCATCAAAACCCAACTGGGTGTGGTAGTGCATGCTGGTGATCTCAGTTTTGGGACACTGAGGCAGGACAAGTTGAAGGCCAGCCTGGATTACATAACAAGACCCTCAAAGTAAAAATACTTAGGACATTTAAGGGAAGAGTTACATGATGAGATTTAGATTTTTGAAGTATTTAAATTGCTGTTTGAAGAGTAGAGGTTAGAAGTGAATGTTTAGAAAGATAGGTTACTATCAAGAGATGATCATGGCATGGACTAGGATAAGAGTATCGGTAAGTGATTTTCAGAGACATTCAGAATGTAGACTTGAGATCTCTTTGGATTGATTTTGGATATGTGGTAGCAGCAATTAGAAACAGACTAAAGACTTACAAAAATTTGGTTATGGAAAGAGTAAAGTAAGAGGTTAGTAACTGAAAAAAGAATATGATTTCTACAGAAGGCATTTTTTAGTTATTGATTATTACATGAGGGACCTTACTAATTTTTTGTATCAATGGAAAGAAAAGTGAAAGATGGATTAAAAACAGGGCTAACAGTATTGAGTCCCTGATGTGTCCAAAAGATAAATAGATCTCTGCAAATATGTAAAAATTACTTTGACTAAGAGATACTAACAGCATTCTTTGAAAAAGGAATGGACAGATAATAGATTCAAGTACAGACAGATTTATAGCTAGTTAGGTGCAATTTTCTGGCCTTAAGTTTATTGATCTAAGCAGTTTATATAACAGGAAGCAAGGAAAGACAAAAAGAGCAAAAGGTAATTTGAAGGAATCTTTTTCTGAGGGAATCATTTTCACAGCTAACAAAAAAAGATTTTTATGGTTCCCTAATTGGTGACATTGAAAATGTTTACTCGTGAATTTTCTGTAACCCAGCAGCTGGGCTTGAGCATGCGGGGAAGTCAAAAGTCATGTTGGTGGAAGGCTGAAGGCATCGATTGGGTTATGGTAGAGGATCCTGATTAGAATGCATTCACTAAACTAGAATGATATATTGGGCCCACATTATAGACTGTCAGCTTTATCATTGCATTGGTACCCTACAAAACGTTTTTGAGTAAATAGGAATATACATTGTTTTCGCAAGTGTTGCCTGCTATTACTCAGTTGCGCTGTAATCTTAAGTTCCATGTCATAAAGGTATAGTCCTCACCACTGTCCTCGGTCTTTCCTTTCTCTCTCTCTCTCTCTCTCTTTTTTTTTTTTTGTATCCTGGCTCTAAGGCCCGCAGTTTTCCTTTACCACATGCCCAAAGTAATGAGACAAATTCATCATGGAATGAAACATAAAACTGAGTCCAAATAAATCTTTTTTCTTTATACTTTGACTCATACTTGTTTGACCGATGGAAGAATGCTAGACAGGCTATTGATTTGGCCTTGCTGAACAGAAACAATCGTTTCAATCAAGAACTCAAAAATATAAATGCAAAAATTCATTGTTAAGGAAGAAAGGATGATGCAGGGATGGACAAATAGCAAATGTCATTCTTGAAGATTATAAATAGGGACATTAAGGGAATGGTTTAAGGTTTATTGCATATCTTTATAGTTTTTAATGAGAGCTGACAGGAAGAAATGTATGGAGGGCCAACGAGATAGCTCAGTGGACTAAGCCCTGCTTAGGTAAGCACAGGGACAGAGTTCCATCCTCCACAGGGGGTGCCCACCCCAGGCGCACTTGAGCTGGCCATGGGGCATGGAAGCACACACTTGTAATGCCAGCACTGGGGAGGCTGTAAACAGGAGGTTCACTGAGTCCAAGCTGCATAGTGAGACTCTGTACCAAACACACACACACACACACGGAAAAAGATGGCCAACCTCCAATGAGATGAAAATGGCAAACATAACACCCAGAAAAGTACTTATTTCCACATTCTCATGGCACCTTAGAAAAAGGAAAACAGGAAATAGCATCATCTGAAGTTAGGTCAGGAGAGGTGATAACTTTAAGGGATTACACAACTCTGCCTTGGTATCACCAGTGGTACCCGTATGACTGTCCTAACCCGCAGCTGCATAGCAGTGAGACATGAATTACAGCCCCATCATGAACATGTTAAAAAAGCACGTGTACTTTACAATTTAATCCTCTCAAAAGGCAGCCACAGGACAACAAACACCCAGATTTTCCAGTGTTTTATTAGACTAAAATTAGTTCCCTTGCACTCTTTAGGGATTAGAAACTAAGATCCTAGTAAACAAGATTCCACAGATCTCATCGTTCAAGAGATTTTACTGTTTCAAATAAAGATTCAGGGGACTGGTGAGATGGTCAGTGGTCTAAAGCACCTACTTAGAACAAGCTTTGCAAAGCACAGGGATCGCGGTTCAATCCCCCAGCACCACATGCCAGCCAGCCCCGCCCCCTGGTGGGCTGAGCTGGCCACACACACACAAATAAATAAAATTAAAAAAAAAAAGATTCAGAAGAAATCCGCATGCAACAAAAGCCGTGAACTGGTGAGTCTATCCATCCTAAGGGTTTTTTTGGTTGTTGTTTTGTTTTTTCTTTTTGAGACAGGCTCTCACTATTCAGTTCAGGCTGGCCTTAACCTCATTTTGTAGCCCAGGCTGGTCTCGAACTCTCAACGATCCTCGTGTCTCAGCCTCATAGGGCTTCTCCTGGAATCCACAGCCTAAAGGCCCAACGCTGCAGGGCATCCTAGGATGCACAGCGATGCTCCGTGACAAAACAACAAAAGGACATGGCCAGCGAAGGCTAGTTCTCCCACTGGGCAAACCCTGTGATGGTTCTGCTTTCTCCAGCAGCAGGCGCTCCTCGAATGCGCAAACAAGGCATCAACCAAAACCAGCACTGGAAATCCTCACACTGCGAGGCGCACGCCGGGCCAGGCGAAAACAGGCAGTATGCGCGGTTCCTGTGCTTGTGCAGCTACGTCCGGAAGCCAGAACAGGGCGGAAACTCAAGACTGGGCTTCGTATTACGGGCAGTACGGTTGGTGCTGTTGTACCAAACACGATCCACACAAACGTCTTCATTAGCAAGAAATGAGAAAGACGCACCAGCTCCGCACGGAATGCTCCGACAACACTTCGGGATACGACAAAGAATAGCGCGCAGGCGCAGGAGGCGTGGTACGCAGACGCAAGAGGGTCGGCGCCCTGCAAACCGACGGAGGCAGCCGCGACTGGGAGGAACGAGGTGCGCAGGCGCAGACGCAGCTGGCGGCGCTGGCTCTTCGCGCCAGGCCAACCCGGAAGTGCCTCATACCCGCTGTGGTAGGTTTGGCCAGTGCTTCCGGAAGCGCAGTTCGCAGTTCCGGAAGTTTGCGAGTTACGTGACTGCGGCTGGCCTTGGAAGCTGTTTGAAGGTATTACTGGAGGGCTGTGGGAGACAGTCGGACAACCGAGAAGGCCAGGTAGTCCGGGGGCGCCGGCGATGGGGGGGGGGCGAGTCTAGGGGACAGGTTGTCCGTTCCAGGCGGGTCACGACCTATGGTAGCCGGGCGGGGCTTGGTCGGCCAGTGCTCAGGGCGGCTTTCTCTTGCAGGGGCCGAGGCCGGAGCTGCGCGGCATGGCTGACGTGAGTTGTCAGGCGGGCTGTCGGTGGAGGGATTCCCCCGGTGTCGTGAGGGGGCCACCGGGGTTGAGTCCCCATAGGGGCCCCTTCGGTGGGGAGCGTTCAGCGGGCTGGAGCGGCGGGGCCCGGATGGCGGGCTTTAAGTTCGCAGGGAAGAGAGGGTAGTTGTACTCGGTCCCGCAGCGACAGAGAGGGTAGTTGTCCTTGGTCCCGCAGAGTAGTGAGAGGGTTGTTGGCCTCTGCGCCGCCTGCGACCTCCCCAGGTGAGGCCTGACCCGGCACCCTCATCCTTAGGCAGGGCTTGGGGTTTAGGGAAGTGAGCTTGCCGAAGCCGTGGGCGTGAGCGGGTCTGCGCGCTCCCCGGCGCGCGCCGTAGCTCTGGTGCAGGACCCGGAAGAAGGTCGGGTCTGATGACACGAATTTTTGTCTCATTTCCAAGCGCAGTAATCAACCAGATACCCTGACAATTCCAAATTACCAGTGAAGTGGAAGCTGAGAGGCTCCTTGCTTCAGCTGTAGGACTAGCATTAAAATCAGAAATGTAGAGATAAAACACCAGCAACAAAGTTATGCATGAGGACTTGAGGTTCCAGAAAGGCAGGAAGGACAGGTCTAGAAAAGCAGAGGAAGATGTGTTATTTTTTAATGTTCTCTTTCAGGACTTAAAGCGATTCCTGTATAAGAAGTTACCAAGGTAAAATTTAATGTTGTGGAATCAATTCTGTATGCCATGATTATTTTAAGAGTTGTTTTAGGGGCCAGGGAAATGGCTCAGTAGAATAAGTGCCTCCCTGGCAAGCGCAAGGGCCTGAGTTCAATCCCCGGTTCCACAAAAAAAAAAAAAAAAAAAAAAAAAAAAGAAAAAGAAAAAAAGATGTTTTAATAATTTGTTATCATTTTAAGTAGTCATCATAATCCTCATTATCTTAAGTGATGTCATTTCAGTTTGGGGATGATGACCCTCATCCTGGACAAGTCTGTGATTAATTTTTAGTAGGTGATGGGGACCAGCACTCAGATTCTTAACTCTTTTGAGTTCTTTTAAATAAACTATCATACCATTTGGTTGGATTATACCTTAAAATTTTTATAGTCACTCTAAGGAGAAAAATCCTAAAAACTTGCATTTACTTGTATTTTGTTACTAAGACGAAATTGCTGAGTCTACATAACCCGAGTTAAGTGAATAATCTTTGAAGTAAGGCAGCAAAATATGTGCTGAGATGCTTTACTCTTACCTGCCAAATCTGAAATTGTAAAAGGCTTTGGATGTTTTGTACTTAGGAAACAAAATTTGTTTGGATTCTGTTTTGATTGTGTGACATGCCTTGTTGGCTCTTGCCATTAGCCACCTAATTGCAGATTACTGGAAGTTGATATTTATTTTCTGATTTTAAATTTATGTTTTATATTTCTTTTGTATTTAGGTGTTAAATAATTTTTACCACTTCATGTTAATGAAATGCTTAAATTCATTTGTAGTCTGTTCCTTTTGTTATTGGCAAACTAGAGACAAGACACTGATACTGCTCCAACCTAGTGATCAAGTGGTGATTATCACTATAGCAGTGACTGTGCAAGCTGGCACTGTGCAAATAAATTTTAGAAATCAGTGCGAAAAATAATTGTTTTGTGATTTTGTTTTTTAATTTCAAAACATTAAAACTTTTGTGGATGACGGTATTTAGAGAAGCAATACCAAATATTAAAATGGGGTTACTTAGTATATTAATTGAAATCATCAGTGATACTGGGAATTAAAGTGTTCTGCGTCTTTGCACAGAAAACTCACCAAGAATATTTTGAACTTTCTTTTTTTGCAGAATCAGGGATTGAACTCAGGCCCTTGAGTTGAACATTTTTAACTGCTTTCTCTATGTACCTTAAAAGAAGCAGGTTGTTTTCATACTCCTTGTTGAATTGTCATAATCCATTCTGAGGGCCAGCCAAACAGCTCAGTGGATTAAAGCACCTGCTTAGGCAGACACAGGGACTGGGAGTTCAATCCCCAGGCCTGCCATACGGTCCTCAGGCCCCCAGTTGAGACTGGAGGTGGTGGCACGCACCTCTAATCCTAGCACTTGGGAGGCTATAAACCGGAGGATCACTACAGGTCTGATCTATGCAGTGAGAACCTGTAGATCCTGTCCTAAGTACAAATAATAATAATAATAATAACAATAATAATAATAATCCATTCTGAATTGGGATCAGCTTTTCACATTTTAATCCTTCAAATATTCCAGTACTGGGAAGTATGTGAGATTTCCCTTGATTTTATTTATTTATTTATTTATTTATTTTGTCAGCATCACTTTCTCTGGGACATTTTCATCATAACTACTTTGCTCATTTATGACAGGGGAGTCACCCTCGCCTGAGCACCTCAGGATGCAAAACCAAAGGGTCCACCTCACCCCCAGCAATAGCAGCCACATTCCCATGGTCACCTGTATCTTTTACTTTCTGTTTGAATTGTACTTCTACCATTATCATTTTCCTTGTTGTATTTCACCTACTTCTCTGTCAATTCTATAAACTCTTTAAATGTCATAGGAGATGAGACAGAAAATTATATGAGGGCCAGCCAAATAACTCAGTGGATTAAAGCACATGCAAGCAGGTGCAGGGGCCGGGGCTTGATCCCCAGGCCTGCCGTGCCGGCCCCATCCCCGGGGCACGCTGAGACAGCAATTGAGACTGGGCATGGTGGCACATGCCTGTAATCCCAGCTCTTGAGAGGCTGTAAATAGGTGGATCACTATGAGTCTGATCTAGTAGTGAGACCCTGAACACCCTGTAGACCCTTCTCTAAAATAAAAAAGAGAAAAACTATGTGAGATATGCTTTTCTCTCTTTTTATGAACTAATAGATGGACAGTGACCAGATCCTAATGTACATTGAAGTGATATAGCGGATTACCAATTACAGTGTGCACCTGCTAATTATATAGTTATTTGTGTGATGTTTGTGGGCCAAGGAATTAAAGTTTTTGCTTTATATAGTTATTTGGCAAATATATATTGGTAGTTAAAATTCAGTCTGTGCTATTGAAGGATACTAAGTGAACCATGATAACTAAAATGCATGTAGTGAAACTGCAAAATTAGAGCTTTATCTGTAGTTTCCTTGTTGAATATTGAAAGCTGCTAACCTGTGTGGTACGACACCACTGCACTGGTGAATATAGGAAAACAAGCTAGTTTATCTACCTAAAAGTGCTATTAGCTTATAATCTTGTTTTAACTATTCCATGTTTTGCTAAAGGGACAAGAAAGTTGTATTAAGTGTTCTCAAGTTGTAAAATCACCTTTAAGATGCTTGCATACACCTGAAGATTTAATAAGTAAATAAAGCAGAAATTCAAATTACATGCTGTATGATTACTGGTAACCAGATTGTTTCAGATGGTGAGGGTCTTGCTTTGATAAATTGGTATACTCTGAAAGTCATGCTATATGATACTGGATAAGTGAAATTACATAAAATTGTTTAGTTGTAAAGCAGAGTAGGCTTATTTAGCTCATAGTTTGTAGAGGTTTTACTTCATAGTTGGCTAGCTGCAAGGCAGGGTGGAATGGGAGAGGGGAATGGCAAAGAAGTA
>NW_004524759.1:974400-975567 GCF_000260255.1 Octodon degus | reverse complement strand
GCCCTCAGGATTTATCCTGAGATCCTGTACCTCAGATTGTAGAACCTTTGTCAGTGTCAGCCATGTGGATGAGTCACGGCCATTGCTTGGCCAATGTAGAGCACTGTAATTTTCAATGTAAAAGGTTTTCTGCTTCCTTCCTTTGATTTATTCCTAGTTTTTTTTTTTTTTTGGATACTAATGTGTAAAGCATGGCTTCTCTAATTTCTCTTTTTGTGAGTTTATTGTCTGTGCAGAGGAATGCTACTTTTGACTTTGTATCCAGTTATGCTACTGAATTTGGTTATTAAATCTAGAAGTTTTTTGGTGAAATTTTTGGGATCTTGGAATATCATGTCATCTTCAATAATTATAATTTACCTTATTCCTTCCATATCCTTATTCTTTTTATTTCTTTTTTCTATTTATTCTAGCTAATATTTCCAGAACTAAATTTAGTAAGAGTAGTGACTGGACATCCTTGTATTGCTACTGATTTTAAAGTGAAAACTTTTTAGTTTTTGTCCTTTTAGTGATGCTGGCTGTTGGTGTCTTCATAGATGGCTTTTCTGTAGAAGTTTTATCATGAATGGGTATTGGACTTGTCTAATGCTTTTTCTGTATCTGTTGAGATGATTGTGGTATTTTTAATTTTTGGCTCTGTTGATATGGTGTATTATGTTTATTGATTTGCTTTCTTTTTGGACTTCTTTTTTTTTGGCTGGCTCAGAATGTCTTCAGTGTTAGTTGGGTGTTCATGAATTTCCTCAGGTGTTGTCATGGAAGTGTGTTATTCCTCCATGAATTTTTGAAGGTACTTTAGGGATTTAGGAGTGCTGGTTGGGTGTTCATGAATTTCCTCAGGTGTTGTCATGGAAGTGTCTTATTCCTCCATGAATTTTTGAAGATACTTTTGTAGGGATTTAGGAGTGCTGGTTGGGTGTCCATGAATTTCCTCAGGTGTCATGTAAGTATCTTATTTCTCCATGAATTTTTGAAAGGGTTTTGTAGGATATATAAATCTGGGTTGCAGGATATTTTCTTTTAGGGCTTGAAATACTTTACTCTAAGCTCTCCTTGACTTGAAGGTTTGTGTTGAGAAGTCTCCTGTGATTCTCATGGGCTTTTCTTTCTAGGTGATTTTTTTTCTTTCTAGATGATTTGTTTCTTTTCTCTTACAGCTTTTTT
>NW_004524759.1:972501-974300 GCF_000260255.1 Octodon degus | reverse complement strand
CTTTCCTTGCAGTCCTTCTTTTTCTCTAATTTTGGTCTGCAAACTTAGGTTGTTAACCATCCAGAAGACAAGCTTATTGTTATTACCATACAACTTAGGCTGTTAAGCTCAACCTCACTATCTGTCTGCATATCAAACATCTTAGGCATAATATGGAACAGGTATTTTTCATCGAGTATTGATATGTTCAACTTTAAGTCCCTACAGAATATGATAAAAGACATTTAAAAATTTGTGCCCACAGCCTCTCCAATATTTGTTGTTGGGTGATTTCTTTATGAATGCCATTCTTTCTGGGGTGAGATGATATCGCGATGTTGTTTTAATTTGCATTTCGTGGATGGCTAGTGATGTGAAGCATTTTTTCGTGTATTCACTACTTTAATTTCATGCTCTGAGAAGTGTGTGTTCATCTGAAATGCCCATTTCTGGACTGGATCTTTAAATTTTGGGGCCCTAGTGTTTTTTTGTTCTTTATAAATTCTAGAGAGCAGACCTTTGTCTGAGTACTTATTTGTCATGATTTTTTTCCAAATTTGTGGGTTGCCTTTTCACTTTGTTGGTAATTTTTTTTGGCATGAAAATCTTCTCAGTAAGAGCAGGTCCCAGTTGTTAATTCTTTCAACTCTTTCCCGTGCGATTTGATTTCTGTTCACGAAGACTTTGCCTACCCCAATTTCTTCAAGAGTTCCTCCCACTTTCTCTTCCAGAAGATTTAGTGTTTCTGTTTTAATCTTTAGATCTTTAATACATTTTGACTTTAGCTTAGTGCATGGTGATAGACCTGGCTCAAGTTTTAGTTTTCGGCATGTAGGGAGCTAGTTTATCCGGCACCATTTGTTAAAGAGGCTGTCTTTCTAGTTTATCCAGCACCATTTGTTAAAGAGGCTGTCTTTCTTCCAATGAGTATATTTGCCCCTTTGTCAAAGATAAGGTGGCTGAGTGTCATAGGGGCTTTAGCATCTTCTAATCTGTTCCATTGATCCTCAGGTCTATTTTGTTGCTGGTACCATGCTAATTTTATCACAGTAGCCTTGTAGTATAATTTCAAGTCAGGAATTGTAATGTCTCCTGCCTTGTCTTCATTGCCCAGGATTGCCTTTGCTTTTCTAGGTCTTTTCTGGTTCCAAATAAATTTTAGGAATGCTTTCTCTAGGTCTGTGAGGTATGTTGGTGGTAGTCTGATAGGGATTGCATTAAATCTGTACAGCAATTTTGGGAGTATGGCCATCTTCACAATGTCGGTTCTTCCTATCCAGGAGCATGAAATATCTTTCCATTTTCTGAAATCCTCTATGATCTCTTTTTTAAGAGTAGTGTAATTTTCCTTCAAAAAATCTTTGACTTATTTATTTAGATTAATTCCAAGGTATTTCATTTTCCTTGGTGCTATTGTAAAAGATATTGTTTCTGTCATTTCCCTCTCAGTGTGTTGTCTGTGTAGAGGAATGTTATTGACTTTTGGGTATTGACTTTATAGCCTGCTATGCTACTGAATTTCTGTATTAAATCTAGTAGCTTTTTGGTGGAGTTTTTTGGGTCTTCCATGTAAACTATCATGTCATTTGCAAATAATGATAATTTAACTTCTTCTTTACCTATTCTTGTTCCTTTTATTGCTTTCTCTTGTCTAATGGCTGTAGCTAATGATTCCAGAACTTTATTGAATAGGAGTGGTGATAGAGGACATCCTTGTCTTCTACCAGATCTGAGAGTAAAACATTTCAGTTTTTCCCCATTTAGGATTATGTTAGCCATTGGGTTTTCATAACTGGCTTTTACCAGATTGAAGTAGAGGC
>NW_004524759.1:949555-965602 GCF_000260255.1 Octodon degus | reverse complement strand
TTTTTTTTTTTTTTTTTTTTTTTTTTTTTTTAAAGCAGGTCTCACTGTGTTCATTTTATTACCGCATAGCTCTTGTGGTGTTCAAAATAGTTGAAAAGTAAATACCTAATTCTTTGAATTCTGACATCTTTAATCTTTTGAACAAAGGGAAATACACTGATATTGCCCATCTAAGAGATACATTCATTTAAAGTATGTGGAAAAGTACAATAGAAATCTTTCCATACTGGCAAGATGCTGCATGTAGCACAGCTTTCAAAATTCTTGGAGTGAAGGGCAGTGGAGGATGAAAAAGTAAAGACAAGAGTCATAAACAGAAAGCTGAGGTCAGGTGGAGCCCTGTCTCCATGTGTGAAAAAAAGGAATTGTGCAATGACCTACCACAGCAGTTTTATTTATATACTTGGCAAGTTGATATCATGTGACATTCCTCTGTCAGTGACCTGTTTGCTTTTGACTTGTTGCTAGATGTAGGTGGATACAGGCATCCTAGCCTAACAACAGCCAAGCCAGACAGATACTAACAATGCCTTTTAATTTTCTGTTAAGGATCATTTTGAGCATTGCTTTTTAAAAACTGCTTGTGAATCAGAGAGGCTTCAGGGTTTAAGAATTACAGCTTTTTATGTTTTGATTTTGAAATTTGTTTCCTTATTTTGAGACCATTTCTCTGTGTAGTTCAGATAACTTACTATATAATTAAACTTACTATGTAGACCAGGCTGGCCTCAGACTTGCCATGATTCTCCTGTTTCAGCCTTCCAAATCGCCAAGATTACAGGTGTATGCACCATGCCTAGTTTTATGTTTTTTGTATTTTAGGGAAAGCTCTACAGGGTGTTCAGGGTCTCACTACTAGATTAGACTCGTAGTGATCCACCTGTTTATAGCCTTCCAAGAGCTGGGATTACAGGTGCATGCCACCACGCCCAGTCTTAGTTGCCATCTCAGTGCGCCCCAGGGGCAGGGCCAGCACAGCAGGCCTGGGGATCACACTTTAATCCGCTGAGCCATTTGGCCCGCCCCCAGTATTGTGTTTTAAAATAACCAGGTATTTCATAGTGTATGAAAAGACTGAGTATGGTGTCTTTGGATTGGGTCTGCTTTGTTCTGAGGGTTGAACCTAGGCCCTGTGGTGCTGAGCATGTCCTCTGTTGTTGCCCTACCACCTTGCTGCACCCAGCCCCAGGATGAGGTTTTCTGTGATTACTGATGATACATTTTTTTTTTAACTAAAAATGGTTATTTCCTTAGATTGTTATAGAGTATTTCATGTTATTTAATTCTTTATAAAAGTACAATATGCTAATTAATCCATTATTTTTATTTTATAGTGAAATCCTTTCATAGTACTTTTTGTCTACTATGCATGGAATTGAAAACAACTTTTATATTTGTGATTTGGTTTCTAAAAGTGGGTTAAGCATGTAGTTATTCCATTTTCAAGGACATCTGTCTCTGAATTTATACTCTCTTTAGAATAAAATCCTTAATTTCTACCTCTATTATGGTGCATTAGTTACTACTCAATTACTGTGAACTTTAGAAAAATGAAGCTCCCTTGGTGGTATATGTTCTTAACATTTTTGTAGGGCTCATTCCTATTGTTAATTTGCTTGTGTTTTGCGTAGGGCTCGAGGTGCAAAAGTTAGCATATGCTAGAGTCAGCATCCAGTCCTGCCCACCGTCACAGTTATATTGCCAGAGGCTTCATGCATATACACACCTACTCAGTTACATGTTTTGTTACATCACCTATTTTTGCATAGTGTGTTCAACACTGCTTATTTTTTTCTCTTGAGAAAATAACTTTAAAGCAGTCCCTCGGCATCATGAAGACTTTTCCTCTTTCTTGTGTGTGTCCTGACTCTTCACTTTTCCTTTGTGGAGGCTCTCTTATTTGAAGTGATATTGATAACTGCACATGGTGATTTACATGTGTGCAATAATCTATAGGATTCATTCTTATGTAATGAAATTCTTGATATAGAAGAATATGTTTGTTTTAGTAATCATGTTAATCTTCTGGAATATATTTTAATTCATAGGTAATTTCAGAATTGAATGATAATGGAAAAAATGCCAATAGTAGTATAAAATAGACTTTTTCATCTTTTATATCCAGTTGTTTCATCACTTTTTTATAATATAAGGAATCAGCCAATTTTGTTTGTAACATTTTTTACTCATTTGAATAAAAAGTTTGGATTTAAAAGTTTTTGAGAATGGGATTTTTAAAATATAATTTCATTTAAGTTAATAAGAATATATTTCATTCCTCATTTAAAATATTAAGTCTGACACAGTGATATGGGTACTTCTAGGTTATAGGTGGAGCATTAAACATACCTGAGTTGTACTTTACCGATTATAGTTACAGGGCAATAGGTTTTGTGTTATAGTTTAAAAGCCTGTGTGTGATGCAAGTTTGGTACTGTCTCATTATAATTTTTAATACATTACTTTTGTGCTCTGTAATGTGTGTTTCTTAACTGCTGATTCCCAGATACTTAAAACTGCAGTACTTAACTGCACTGATAATCTAGTACTTAAACTGTAGAGATAAATTATGTTATTGTCAGTATGCATAATTGACACTATTGTTTTAATTATGTTTTTGAATGTTAACTTTGTAGTAGCCTATGATTTTCAAGCATTTTGTTAAATTTCTCAATAACCAAGCAAGTATAATTATTCTCATTTTTGGATTGTTCAACTGAAGTTTAGCAAGGTTTCACCTTGGGCTGAAGGTAGCATAAGCAGCAGAGCTGGACTTAAACTCAAGCCACTCTAATTTTGAAGCTTTGGCATGGACCACTGTGCTTACTGCCTCCTCTGTAGGCTGGACTGAGCATGGCATTCATTCAAATAATCTATTTTAGATATTCATCAAAAATTGTATGAATTATAAAGATTATAATGTTAATAATTCACAGTAAGTTTCTGTAAGAGTTTTGGTAAACATAACAGGAGACAAGGTATCAGTAATTGAGGTTAGTAGTTTTTCAGAAATACCCTTAAGAATTATTATGATTTCCAAGTATGTATTTTGAGAAAAAGAAATTTTTATAATATTTAACTTTTCTTCTTTCCAGTGTTGAAGGGCTCCATGCAATTGTTGTATCAGATAGAGATGGAGTACCTGTTATTAAAGGTAAAGCCTAATACTTAAGTGCAAATCTCATGTTTACTTTTTACTAAAAATTATGCATTTCCTTAACATCTGAGTAATGTGGAAGGCGAATATATAGAACTTATTTCAGCAGATTCAGAAGAGATTCTCATTTATATTAGAACCATTTTTATATATGTACACATATGTGTCAGTGTTGCTGTTGGTTTTGGGATAACCCCTGAATTAGTCACTTTTCATTGCTTAGATATACTACCAGACACTTGCAACTTAGGGGCAGGGCTTGGTCCAAGCGTGGTATAATGCCTGCTGCAGGGGAATGCTGCTCACATCTTGGTGGCCAGGAGCCAGAGAGAGATGGGTCTGACCCCCAGTGATGCTCTTCCAGAAGCCCTGCCTCTACACACATGAGTTTGGGGGTCATTCTAGATCTAAATAGTAGTACATACACCCATATTTAGATTACCTGTTAGTTTAGTATTACCGAAGTTTTGCTTCTTTACTTAAAATGATGTTTTGTTTTTGTTTTAACCTTTTAACTTCACAGTTACTTTAATTGGAATCTGAAGAATTTCTCCCCTTGAAGTATTTCTCCTCTCACCTAATCTTTTGCCTTTTTTTTATGGTTAAGAATAGGTGGTGTCGTAGGTACTATGGATCAGTTTGCTTTTAGTACTTCCACATAGTTTTTATCAGAATGGGTGTTCCTAGTTATACCGAGGGAGGGACTGTGATAGCTTCACTGGCAATTCATGAGTAAAACATGAAAAATGTAGCCAGCTGCAGAATTATTACTCTATACAAGAGTGCTACTGTTTGTGTTATGATAGTGGAGATTCTTAGGGGTTTTGTTATTTTGTTCTAGAATGGGCCTCAGATAACCAGAACACTGTTCATTAAATGTACTGATTTATCTGTATCTTAAGGTAAATATCAGGAATATATAAAAACCAAAGTCAGGAAGACCAGTTGAGTCCATGAATTAGAGACCAACCTGGACAGCATAGTGAGACCTTCTCTCAAAAATAAAATAAGTTAGGCATGGTGGTGCATACCTATAATCTGGTACTTTGGAATACTGAGGCAGAAGGACCACAAGTTCAAGTTCTCGCAGAATCTGAAAATAAAAGGGCTCAGGATGACACCCAGTACAAAGGTCACCTGCACTCAGCCCCAGTACTGTCAGCACCCACTGTATTGAAACTCAGTGACTCTGTTACCCAGTGCATTTTGACCTGAAAATTCTGTCCCAATCATGGTTTGGTCCTCCACACACAGGTTAGAATTTATCCCTGTCCATTGTCCTGTCTTGCCACCCTTTTCAGCCACAGATTTTTTGGGTACTTGTTTGTGGTACTTAAAAAGTAGGGTAACAGTGTAAATAATTAAAATAGTAAAAGTGAGAGCCAGCATTTCTTTCTTTAGTTATGATCACTGAATTTCTGGTGGTTTTTTTTCTTTTTTCTATTTTCTTTCTTTTTTTTTTTTTTTGTTTGTTTGTGGACCCGGGGATTGAACTCAGGCCCTTGCGCTTGCCAGGGAAGCGCATATTCCACTGAGCCATCTCCCCAGCCCCAATCACTGAATTTCTGAGGGAGCAGTTTTTTTATGTAAACTCATGAGACTTGATTAGTGGCCTGGTTTTAGTATTGAACTTCAGTTTTGTGATCAGTTTTTTATGGGTTTGTGTGTTTTAAAAGGTTCTCTAAACTTCCCTTCCTATCTTCCATGGATTTCTTACTTGAGTCTCTTTTCCAGTGGCCAATGACAATGCCCCGGAGCATGCTTTGAGGCCTGGCTTCTTGTCTACTTTTGCGCTGGCAACAGACCAAGGGAGCAAACTGGGACTTTCAAAAAATAAAAGCATCATCTGCTACTACAATACCTACCAGGTTAGTTCGTGGTTATCAGATGGTTTGCTGATGCCAACTGTGCTTTTTGTGTTTCATATAAAAAGAACTGGCATTTGCTTTGAAGGGCATGAAACTTAAATTTTTAGCTTTCTAATTGGTTATGTTAAAACTGGGAATGTTCTTTACATTTTTATACTAGGGAGGAGAGGAGTACTTAAAAGATTTAAAAATAAAACACGTCTTAAAATTGTATCACTGTAGGCCAGCCTGATAGCTCAGCAGAGTAAAGCACCTGCTTAGGCAGAGTGCAGCGGCTGGGGTTCGATCTCCCGGGGCACTCTGAGACAGCTGTTGAGACTGGGTATGGTGACGTGTGCCTGTAATCCCAGCACTTGGAAGGCTGAAAACAGGAGAATCACTGTGAGTGTGATCTACATAGTGAGACCCTGTAGACCCTGTCCTAAATACAGAAGAAAAAAATAAGCAAAAGTTGTATCACTGTTAATTCCAGTAGATGGTGCCATTGATTAACCAGCTGATTTCTCAGCCTGCAGTTTTTGTTGTTGTGATAGATGGATGAAAGTCGCATAAGTTACTAAAATTTGTCATAGTTGCTAAGCCTTTTATTTGGTTTGAAGTACATGGATAAATAATGAGGTTACTATCTGTGGGAAGAGAATTTCACCAATATGAATGAGATTGAAGCTATATTTTTAAAGTGATTAAAGTTAATGTAAATTTAAAATTGCTTAAAGTGCAGTGACAGTAAGAGGAGAAGTTATGAAAATGAAACCACAGCAGCTGTCCTTCATCCATAGGGCATTCAGCCCAGTGCCCCAGGGTACCTGGAACTGCAGAGAGCAGTGAGGCTCATGTAAACAGACTTAGGACAAGGTTAACATACAAGGTAGGCATAGTAGAAATAAATAATGACAGCTGGATATGGTGGCACACTCTTGCAATCCTAGCCCTCAGAAGGCTAATGTAGGTGGATTGCCACAAGTTCATGGCCGCTCTGGGCTACGTAGTAAGTTCAAGACCAGCCTGCACTACAAAGCAAGAGCTTATCTCAAAAAACAAAATAAGGGGCTGGAAGATACCTCAGCAGCATAAGTGCCTGCCTGGCAAGCACAAGGTCTGGAGTTTGATCCCTAATACCAAAAATAAAAATAAAGAAACAGTGATGACTTGCTATAGATCTTAGCAACCACAACATGTGACTTTTTTTCTTGTTAATAGCTGTCATCTTTTCACTTAGAAGGAGCTCTGTGTGCTTTTCTTTGGCGTATCTAAGTTGCCAGCCTCACTCTTGGGTTTGGGCTATTAAAAAAAATAAGGGCCACTTCATTAAACCCATGCGCAGTAGTACTATGACAGTCTCTCTGATAAGCAAGGCGGCTAGAGGATGACTAACGCAGTTGGTAGCTTGTACATTGTGGGAGTCCCTGGGCAGAAGAAGGTGATCCTGTCCAGAGTGCAGCACAGCATGACATTCCATCATGCCATTAGAATGGCAAGCAGTTTAAAACTAAGAGATCGTTTATTTCTGGAATTTTCACATAATATTTTTAGACTGTGATTTAGCTTGGGTAACTAAATCCTTGGAAAGCAAAGCCACAGATAAAGGCAAGGACATTATGGTTATTTTCTTTTGAGTTGACCAACTACTTACTGAACCTCTAACCTCTAGTATAAGCAACACATAGGCTTTTTTTTTTTTTTTCTGTATTTTAGGGAAGGGTCTATAGGGTGTTCAAGGTCTCCCTACTAGATCAGACTCAAAGTGATCCTCCTGTTTACAGCCTCCTAAGTGCTGGGATTACAGGTGTGTGCCACCACTCCCAGTCTCAATTGCTGTCTCAGTGTGCCCCCAGGGGCGGGGCTGGCACTGCAAGCCCGGGGATCAAACCCCTGTCCCCTGCGGCTGTTTGCAGGTGTCTTAAAACACATGGGCTTTAAAATAAAAAGATGACGGTTTCACCTTGGAGACTTCAGTGGTCTTAATGTCTTTGAGATAGGTCTGCTTTATAAAGCCATTTTCTCCTGGCTCCTTTATATCCCATGATGTAATACCAGGGTGTTATACTGATAACATTAATCATATTAAAATTTTTGAAAGTTTAAATGTTTCTGTTGAGTTATATTACCTTTTCACAACGTATAGTGGTATTTACATCTTATTTTCTTTGTAGGTGGTTCAGTTCAACCGTTTACCTTTGGTGGTCAGTTTCATAGCAAGCAGCAATGCCAATACAGGTGTGTTTTAGTTACAGTTTTTAACTCTTTATATCACCAATATCTGTGCATATAGATGAGAGGTTTAGATGTGATGATCTGTTAGTTCTCTTCCATTTCTACACATCTTGAAGCTATCAGATACTATTTAAAAATACTTTGTTTTGAGGAATAGTTGTGATGTCAGTATTTTAAGTATATACATTAATCAGTTTTTACGTCATCAGTCATCACATACCAAATCATCAGTTATTATATATTGTAATAATGTAGACTTATATGTTAGTGCTTTTCCTTGAGAGTGCAGATGCTTTTACTAGTCCATAAAACAGAGGAAGATGTTTGTGTGAAGAGAAAATAAGCACCAAGGCACGTAACCTTCCCTTTGGTAAACAAGCAAGATGTGCTATTTTCTAGATGAATCTGTCTGTCAGACTCATTACTCAGTTTTATTTTGAACAATGCATATATGTTTTATATTCTATCATTCATCTTTAGTTTTTGTCATGTGAAATATATAGCTGCTATTCCTGGTTTTATTGAACTTACAAAACAAACTTCTAATTTCCTTTTCTCAATATTGAAGCAGCCCTTTTTATGTCTTTTGATATAGCATGCAAATTTGTTCAAGAAAAACATATACTTTTGTGAAAATCATTGAATGATTTGGAGTTAATACATATTTTGAAATTAGGTATAAATTAAGAGCTTTTTCCTTTTAATTATGTATAATGCAAATAGAATTTTTGGTTACTTTATTCAGAACTCCAGTGTTTGATATACCTCATCTACTTTTTAGTAACTAAATGTTGAACAAAAGTCAATTTTTTGTTTTCAAAAGTGATTAAGTTAATGACAGGAACATTTTTTTCCAACAATAAATCTGTTTAATCTCTTTGTTTTAGGACTGATTGTCAGCTTAGAAAAGGAACTTGCTCCATTATTTGAAGAACTGATAAAAGTTGTGGAAGTTTCTTAATCTTACTGTGGTTTCAGTGTGTACCTTGTTCTCATTGTAACAACAGAGTATCAATCCACCAATCCTTAGACCACAGTCATCCTTTTATCCAGGTTCTCAAGAAAGGGCCATCTTTCTAAAGAAAGAGCCTTCAGATGGATGATTGCATTTTCTTCAGTAAGCTCTTTTCTTGATTAGGGAGATTGGAGGCAGCCACGGAAGTGCTTCCATCTACACAGCTCCCATGGAGTTAGTCTGGCCTCCCAAGTTAAGGTGAGATTCTCCTCGTGGGCCCGAATCACCACTGCACATGATCTCAGTGAGCCACTGTGCTCGCCTTGTCCAGCGCTTCCAGGCCTTTGCATGGCAAGGACAAATGAGGACATCCTTTTCTTCAGATCATGCTTTATTTCTTTGAATGGAGTGTAAAGAAGATAAAAATGGCGTAGTGAAAGTAATAAAATCAGTACAATCACTAACTTTCCTTTGTACATATTATTTTGCAATGTGGGTGAATATTACTAATTGAGTTGTTCTCATAGGATGCTGCTCTTTAATAAAAGAAAAGTTATGCCTTAGGGTTTTTCTTCCTATTCTGCTTTCTATAACCAATCATTGTTTAATGTTTATGTGTTCTTTATAAAATTTAAATATGATTTAAAGCTGAATTGTTTCCAATATAAGGATATATGTAAACATTATAGTATAGCCATTTTTTTCATATATGAATATGAATAAAATAATTTTTTAAAAATATAGTTTGAGTATTATATAATTTTTCCCCCACATTTCTTCCAAAAGTTTATGAAGACCATAATTAACTGAATTGTTTTTTCCACTCCATGAGTAACTGGATGTTTCTTGTGAGTACCGGTTTGGGTTTGGAGATTATTTTTACCTTTTACTGTCATACAGAAAATGGACCTTCTTCATGGCAAAAATACCTCAGTTCTCAAGGATGCCTTTGCAGGCTCAGGAATACTGCCCATCACTTAGGTTATCCCTTCCTCATCCGTTCTTCAACATCTTGTCATTCATGTAAGTCAATCCATAGGGACTGAGTACATCTCCCAGTCAGTCACTAGGATCACCACGTGCAGTGTGGAGAAGCCACATTCGGGTAAGGATAGTGCCATGATGGAGCTGTGCAGGCAGGTGATGTGCCGCTGCTACAGGGGCCCTGAACATCAGAAAAAGTCTGTGCATACGAACCAGAGTGATTTACCTGTAGAGCACTGTATCTAGCTAATTGCTGTGACCTACTGAAATATTAGTACTACTAAAATATGGGATTCTTGTTATCTAAATTATTGCTTAATGTCCACAAACTTTTTTCTAATGAAATGGTATATGAAACAAGGTCTCTTAGAAATAAAATGCCCCTCTTTTTATTTGCAGATAATTATGTATCTAGAAATTCCAGGAAAAAGTGTAATAACCAGAAATATATAATCGTTCTTCCAATATTGGTACTATTTTATTTTGGTCTGAGACGTAAAATATATTATTCTAGAGTCCATCTGGAAAAATTAGCACACATGAAAATTGTAAAAACTAGGGCCGATGAAATAACAGACTAAGTGCCTGCTTAGGCAAACACAGGGACCAGGGTTCCATCCCGCACCACGTGCTGCTCTGGTCCCACCCCCGGGTGCACTGAGCTAACCACCCAGGGCTGGCATGGTTTCACACATCTGTAATCCCAGCGCTAGAGAGGCTGAAACAGGAGGATCACTACTAGTCCGAGCTGTGTAGTGAGACCGTACCAGATACCTTTAAAAAAAAAAAAAAAGAAAAATGCTGAAAACCGTAGAAGATAGTGTAAAACTGTGTAAAACCTAGAAACTGACTTTTCTGGGTCATACACAAATGCATTACAAGAGAAGAATGGTGTCATAAGTTAATGGGGAAGGACTGATAGGTGGGACAGGCTTTATTTTACTCTTCTAGTGGTAGTATAACTTATTCTACTAAATTATACCCTTTACATATAACAATTCTGTAGTCTATCTATCTATCTATCTATCTATCTATCTATCTATCTATCTATCTATCTATCTATCTATTTATTTGTGTGTGGCCAGCTCAGCCCACCAGGGGGGCAGGGGCTGTCTGGCATGTGGTGCTGGGGGATTGAACCCTGGTCCCTGTGCTTTGCTAAGCTTGTTCTGAGTATGTGCTTTAGACCACTGAGCCATCTCACCAGCCCTCTGTAGTCTTTTTTGGTGGAACTGGGGATTGAACTCAGGCCCTTGCGCTTGCCAGAGAAGCACTTATTCCATGAGCCATCTTGCCAGCAACAATTCTATAGTCTTACCAAGCTTTCTGATACACGTGACCTTTGGTATAGCAGTTCTAGTACTTTTCTCTTGAAGTTTTTTTTTGTTTGTTTGTTTTTAATCTTTATTTGGTGCAGGGTCTTGCTACACAGTTTGGACATGATGTCATCCTCCTATCTCAGCCTCCCCAGCACTGGGATTACAGGCATGTGCCACCATGCCTGGTTTTGGTGACCAGCATGACGTGCCCTGTGGTTCTGGGGCTAGCACAGGTTCTTGCACTTGCCAGGCAGGTGTTTAGACCACCACACTATCTTCCCAGTCCTTGAAATCTTTATTTGGACTGGGCTCCCTAGCTTTCTGGAGAGGCTCAGAGAGGGTGGCCACATGACCCCTCAACCCAGAACTAACTATAAATAGCACAGAAATTGCTCAATTCTTCAGAGCCACCTATCACATGGGGCTCTGTCTTTAAAATGACCAGTAGGAACTTAGGCACTTTTACCAAGTTTCTAGGCATGTGAGGTTTAAAGGAATTGGGTGCTAGAGAAAAACTGGTTCTTTTGCATTTGAACTTTATGGAAATTCTGGAGTTTAGTAGGGCATGGCTGCAACTCCTTGTAGTAAGTAGTGGTTAACATTCCATGTTGCCAGAGGAAATCAATCCCTGGTCCAAGTCCCAATTCACTATCCTTCTATTTTAGTTCTTGCCATTATTGCTAATTACCCACCTCTTACAGGTCCTCTGTAGCTAGGTGCTTTATTCATATGCTTAAACTATTTAAATCTACCCCCCTCCCCATAGCCCTTATTGCTTTTGGGGAGGAGTGAAGATCAGATCTAACTGCTTCAAGCTGTGAAGGGTTGGTACAAGGAAACAGTCCACAGTGCTCTGGATAACACAAGGGACCTGGATAGAAGTCACGTTGGGGTTTAGTACTTCTGTGTGGACTCTTCAGAGAGTCAGTCTAGTGGATCTCCATAAAAGTGTTGTGCCACATTCATTGTTGGCTCTATCTGTGTGACTACTTGGAATTTGACAATGTTAGCTCAAAAGTCCTCAGTGTAGAATGTATTCCTAAGTCCGCATCTCTGAAGGCCAGTACGTAGTTAACCTCAGATGTCAGTGGAGCCTCCACTGATGTACAAACCAAGCTTCTGGTCAAGGAGTGAAATTACAAACTGAAAGGAGAAAGGAGTTTTTATTGGAATTAAAAAATGGATTTTACTTCTAGATTTCCAGGTGAGTTCCCAAGTAAGTGGCACCCCAGGTCTGGAAATTTATCTGACTAGCAGAATATGCAAAATTATGTATTTTGCCGAAATATTCTTTGAAAATTGGAACCATCAGAAGATTAGAAATATGTCCATCCTGAGTAGGCGGATTATATTCTCTGGTTTTTCAAACTACCAGTTTTTACCTGCTGTTTCTGAAATAATTGTTAGTAAGGCTGCTTTCACTCCCAGATATCTCACTGGGTAGAGGTTTGCTTAAACAAGTAACTAGTCTCTGTCAAGTTTTCTAATACACATGAGCTTTGGTCTAGCAATTTGCCCACCTGAAAAACAAAGTGCCTCTTCAGAACCTCTGAAAGACCTCAGGTTCTGAGATAAAATGATCTCCAAAGTGTTGTGTTCACTGAAAGAAAGCATGATTTGAGACTGTTAACGTGCCACGTGTTGTAAGAAGAAAAACTACCTTTGTATACTGAGCTTAGATTTATTTGTGTATCATAGGCTGTCTGAAACACAGACACTGACTACAGTGTGAAGGCCTTCTCACTACAAACTTGGCTTTCCAAATTTTTAATCCTAACTTGAAAACTAGGTTCAACTACTTCAGAAAACAAAGTGATACGGTCTTTGGAAAGAAGGTTGTGACAGAGTCTTCAGAGAAGTAGAACCAGGAGGATACACATTTCAGCAAGTTGGTCTGTGCCATTGGTGGAACTTGCTGGTCCGAACTTTGGACCTTTTCAAAGGCTTGCAAACACACTGGCTTTGTCTGTACTTTTTAGGTAAGATTTTGGAAACCTCAGCTTTGCTCATACAACCTTGTAGTTAATTGATTGTCTAAGTCCTGCCCACAGTATGGAGGGTAATCTTTCACTCAAATTCAAAGGATTGTAGCTGCCAGACACCCATGAAGTACCTTTGTAGCAACACTTGGCTTAATGTTTCATTTACTGGGTACTGTATCCTAGCCAAGTGGAGAAAAATGACTTTCACAGCCCCCTCATCAGCTTAGTGTCTGTATACATTCCTTAAACCATGTTTTAGTCTCCTTAGTAAAAATAACGTCTGCTGGATCCTACATTGACCACAGTCTACATATAGCAGAGGCTCTTCCTCAGGACACTTACACAGAAGCTGCTACCCAGTGTCCAGAGGACAGTGAAGCCTTATGTGTTGTGTCCACTTCTTACTATCTTGTGCTTAGACACTGATGTAGTTACTATTAATTCTGTTAGTTGATCAGGGGAGAAGGAAAGGAAGGAAAAGGGGATCTGTTCTGCAGATACATGTGAACATGTCTGTATTCGTACACATGTGAGGATGCAGATGGCCATAGACCCAAGCCTCACCTTGCCGGCCCAACATTGAGAGCTGGCCCACTCAGCATCACCTCTGTCCTTGGCAGCTCACTGGCTGTTTGTGGTTCTCCCAGTGCCATAACCCACAGCTTCATTCCTGGGAGTCTGAGCCATTCATTACCTTCCTGAGTCAAGCTTAGTAGTTTCTGTTAACTTGAGTCAGGGAAACTAGTGGTATGAGGACTTTCTTTAGCCTAACTTAGCACTGTGCCGCAGCAGCCTAACTTCCATGGTCATTGGGACCCTTTAGCTCAGTCAGTACAGTAATGACTCAAGTAGAGAGTCCAGTATGGCAGGGCAATGGTCTCCATGTCCACCTTAATATCTGTGTCTCCTGAAGAAGGCATGGGGAGTGTGGTAAGGACCATGAATATTTTTCTTTTCATTTGGTTTGGTTTTTGGCTTTTTGAGAAAGGGTCTCATTTTGTACTCAAAGTCGGCCTGAACTCACAGGGATCCTCCTGCCTCAGCTTCCCAAATCCTGGGATTATAGGTATATACCACACCTGGCTTTTTTAAAAAAGATGTTTTTATTAGTACCTATTTACAAAATACATATTTTGGGGAATTGGTGCATGTACTTATCACATCTTAATCATTTTGATTTCCTGCTCCCCTCTTCCTCCATCCCTAGATGGCCTTCCCATCTGCAAAAGTTCTGCCTCCCTGTTTCCTGTTTTACTTTGCTCTTTATTTATACTTGGGTTTCCCAAAGAGAAACCATGTGGCATTTTACCTATGTCTGATTAATTTCTCTAGGATTATGGTCTCAAGCATTTTCCTACAAATACCTGAATTTATCCCTTGTGGCTGAATAGTGCTTCATTGCATATAAGTACATTTTCTTTGTCCATCTGTTGGTGGACATACAGGCTGTTTCTGGGACTTGGCCATTGTTAGTTGTGTGGCTTAGGAACATGGGTAGGCATGTATGCTGTCATACGTGCCTTTTAACTTTTGGAAGAAGATACCAAGAACACATTTAGCTGGTAAAATGACATTTCTCTTTTTTTCCCTCTTCTTTTTGACAGGTCTCCTTACTGATTTCCATTGTGGTTTTACTAGTTTACATTCCCAGCCAGAAAGTAGAATGCCTCCTTTACCCAAAAGCTTGCCAGTATTTGTTGTTTTTTCGTCCTTGAGGACAGCAGTTTCTCCTGGAGTAAGTTGAATTTCAGTGTTGTTTGATTTGCATTTCTCTGTTGGCCAAAGATGTTAAACATTTTTTTCACATACTGGCCATGTTTACTTCTGGTAAGTGTTCACTCATTGCAGCTGCCCTGATTTTGACTGGAAGACCAGTAATTTCTGTGAGCCACTGTTGGGAAAGACTCTCGGGCACCGACTGCAAATAAAGATACACAGACACTCAATTCAAGCAAAGCGAGGGCTCGAGCAAAAAAGATGTTGCCCTGCCCTTGGTTTTTATTTTTATGTATCTTGAGTCTCAGACTTTGGATTGCTTCAGATGAACATAATGAGATCCCTTCATATGTGTCCAAGATTAATGTTTAGGCTATACTATATGTGAGAACCTGCTAGGCATCTGGGAGCAAGGACATAAAAACAGGATGTCCTTGAGTACCAAGTGTTCTCCTGCAGCTGTTGCTGCCCTGTTTTCTTTTTCCTCGTCCCACATACCCTGCAGGTTATTTAGCATGTCTTTATATTAAGTCTTTTTTATCCCAACAAGCCACTGAGATATATGTTGCCCCCGAAGTCCAGAGGTTCATTGTGCAGAGTCTCTCTGACTAGGAGAGCCAGATCCAGCAAATTGGATTAGAAAAGACAAGTTAATGAGCACAGTGCCATCAGACTTCTAGAAATTCAGTTATGTGGAAGGTGCCTGAGTTTTGTTGGGTCGATTTCTCTTTTCTTTTGCTGTGAAAACCTTATAGGCTGGTAAAATGAAATTTCTCTTTTTATTTTCTGTCTTCTTTTTTAAACTTTGGGGTTTTTTTATATATTAGTACTGTGTCTACATGGTCTCACTACACAGATCAGACTCAGTAATTCCTGTTTTCAGCCTCCCAAGCACTGGGATTACAGGTGCACTCAAGCAACCACAGCCAGTCTCAATTGCTGTCTCAGTGTACCCCGGGTGTGGGGCTGGCACAGCATGATGGAGATCACACCCTGATCCCCAAATGTGCCTAAGCAGATATTTTAATCCACTGAGCTTTTTGGCCAGCCCTTTGTCTTCCTTTTTGATGAGTCTCCTTACTGATTTTCGTAGTGGTTTTACTAGTTTACATTCCCCGCTAGAGTTGAATGGCTCCTTTCCTCATAAGCTTGTCAGTATTTGCTGTTTTTTTTTTTTTTCAGTCCTTTCATTTCTCTTATAGGCTCTGTGACAGAGGCCAGTGACATCAATATGCTGGGTTCAATCCCCTTTCCCTGAGGTGATGTCCCTATTGCCGACCAAATCTTTCCCTCAGGTGCATCTCTTCTGGAACGATCCAAGAGTCAGGTGGCCCACAAAGTAGGCCCTTCTGCATGCAGCGTGTTAACTTGATACACAAGGTGGGAGTGAGTACTTTGAAATTCATGGCATTTTAGTCAGGGGTAAACGTACATATCTATAATCCCAGAACTCTGGAGCCTGAAGCAGGAGGATCACAAATTCATAGCCAGCCTGGGCAACTTAGTGAGTTACATGCCAGCCTAAACCATGTAGTGAAGCCCTATCTCAATCATTCAATTAATAAACTACTATTTTGGTATAACTTGAATCTGATAAAAAAAAATTAGGGTTGTGATTTTTGTTGCTGTTTTGAGGGTGAAACTCAGGAATGCAGGACCCATAGTAAGCCCCATCCCCAGCCCTCTTAAATTTTTCCACTTTTTTCATTTTTTTTTTCAAAGTTTTATTGACAAACAGATAGCAATGAGATAGTTTCAAATCATATCGGAAGGACAGTTTCAACAAATAATACACTGCATATATTCTTCTTAGTGGTTAATTGCTGTACAAGATGCGGACTTGTGATCCCAT
>NW_004524759.1:947260-948560 GCF_000260255.1 Octodon degus | reverse complement strand
CTGTCTCTTGCTTTCCTTCACCACCGCCTTCTTCTTGAACATCCATCTACCCTAGAGACATCTTAGCAGTAAATGGCATGTCATGACAAGCCACCCATATTCAAAATACCACAATGACAGGCACACCCATCATGAAACAACTGTTCACTTTTTTCATTTTATAAAAAAAATTTTATAGCAAAATAGAGATCAACAGTTAATCCATGTATGTGAGATAAAACCTTGCCAAATTCCCCAAACTGCCCTCAAATTCAAAGTCCTAGGGCCAGGGAGATGGCTCAGTAGAATAAGTGCTTGTCTGGGAAGCGCAAGGGCCTGAGTTCAATCTCTGGTTCCACCAAAATAAATAAATAAATTTGAGGTCCCCCTGCCACAGCCCCCTGAGCACCTGAGATGATAGGCCTATGCCACCATGCCCAACATGAATACTGTTATTTTTAATTTCATTTTTCTAAGTATCTCAAAATTGAATTTTGTAAAAGTCTATGAGATAAGTTATTTTTAAGAAAGCAAATCCGGTCCCTACCACTGATGATTTTGGAACTGCATGAAGCCACAGCCAGGCCATCATACCCACTGAGGGGTTCTGCACTGAGTCCCTGGCTGGGACTGCAGCTCTAAGTTAGTTCCAGGGAGACAGGGGCCAGGGACAGCACATGGGAGAAGACAGAAAAGCAGAACCCCCATGCATGGTCATGGCCACAGAGGGAGCAATAGCCACTTGACTCCACCTCCTCAGGGTGCCAAGGCTCTGTGGACAGCACCCACTCCTGCAGAGGCCGGGCAGGGCCTGCAGCTCCCATTGGTGCTGCTACAGCATCACTATAGTAGATGAGGGCCATGCCTAGGCCCTATCCCTTGGGGTGCAGGTGGAGCTCAGCTGGTCCTAGGGACCTGGGGAACAGTGCATGACACCTGTAGCCTCCAGCAGCCTGTGGCTGTCCTGAGCGAGGCCCTGTCACTGCCTCATACTTGCCCCATGTCATCATCCCATCCTGTGCTGCCTGAGTCCATCGTCTTCCACACCTGCATGGCTGGGCTCTTCCAGTGGGCTGATCTATCACTGCAGTTGTATTTCCCCGTCACAAGTTCCTTTATTTTTTTCTTTCCATAATTTTATTGAGAAACAAATAGCAATGGGAGAGTTTCAAACCAAATTGGTAGGGCAGTTTCAATAATTAAAACATTGCATACATTTTTCCTAGTGGTTAATTGCTATACAAGATGTGGACTTGATGTCCTATTTACAAACACCATTAGAACAAATCCCTCTATTCATTAAGAGAATGTAACTATATAT
>NW_004524759.1:926761-938863 GCF_000260255.1 Octodon degus | reverse complement strand
TTGAATTTTCATTGAATTGTAGATATTGTTGAATTTCTTGTTTAATTTCATCTGTGACCCATTGGTTGCTGAGTAGGGTGTCATTTAATTTCCAAGTATTGAAGGGCTTTTTCTGGTTTCTTTTGTCATTTATTTCCAGTTTGATTGCACTCTGGTCAGATAATGTCCATGGGATAATTTGTTTTCTTACATATACTTAAGCATGACCTATGGACCAGTATGTGGTCTATTTTAGAAAATGACCCATGTGCTGTTGAGAAAAATGTGTATACAGCTGTGTTTGGGTGGAACACTCTGTATATGGCCACCAAATCTATTTGTTTCAAGCTCTAGTTCAGTTCTGTTATTTCTCTGCTAAGTTTTTGTCTGGTTGACCTATCTTTTGGCGATAAGGAGGTGTTAAGGTCTCCTGTTAAGATTGTTGTATTGGATATTAGATTTTTCATGTCCATTAAGATTTCCTTTATATAGTTGGGTGCTCCCGTGTTTGGTGCATACATATTTATGAATGTTATGTCTTCCTCTTGAATTTTTCCCCTAACCAGTATATAGTGGCCTTCTTTATTTCACTTGATCTTTGTTGGTTTGAAGTTCAGACTGTCTGAGAATAGGATTGCTACTCCTGTTTTTTTCTGAGGTGCTGGATCGTGTATTATTGTGTTCCATCCTTTGACTTTCAGCCTATGAATGTCTTTATGAGTTAAATGTGTTTCTTGTATACAGTGTATTGTTGGATTTTGTTTCCTAATACAGTGTGCCAGTCTATTTCTCTTAATTGGTGAATTGAGTCCATTTAAATTGATGGTTAGAATTGAGATGTATTGACTTATGATTGACATCTTATGTGTTGTCGTTTACTCCTTTTTCTCCTGTGTTTAATTGCTTCCCCTATTTCATTGGATGCTTCTGATCTCATTCGTGGAGTTTGATCATTTTGGTCCCTCTCTAGAACATCTTTCAGTAGCCTGTGTAGGGTTGGCTTTGTCATCATGAATTTCTTTAGCTGTTCTTTGTCATGAATGTGTTTCACTTCTCCATTAAACTTGAAAGGGAATTTTGCAGGGTATAGTAGTGTGGGCTACAATTTGTTTTCATAGAGTACTTGAAGTACTCTGCTCCATGCTCTTCTTGCCTTCATAGTTTGTGAAGAGAAGTCTGCCGTAATACTGATGGGTTTTCCTTTGAATGTGATCTGCTTCTTTTCTCTAGCGGCTTTCAATAGATTATTTTTGTGCTGAATTTCTGGGATCTTGACTATTATATGTCTCAGTGAGGTTACTTTGCATTCTGTATGCTTCAGTTACCTGAATATCAGATTTTTTCCTCATATTTGGGAAATTTTCTGCTATTACTTCTGCCCATATATATATTTTTAAATTTTATTTATGTGTGTGTGTGTGTGTGTATGTGTGTGTGGCTAGTTCAGCCCACCAGTGGGTGAGGCTGGCTGGCATGTGGTGCTGGGGGATTGAACCGTGGTCCCTGTGCTTTGCTAAGCTTGTTCTAAGTAGGTGCTTTAGACCACTGAGCCATCTCACCAGCCCTGCCCATATTTTTTTAATGTCATTTTTATTGACTGCTTCTTTCTCATTCATGCCCATTAGTCTCACATTGTTCATCTTTGCATCATCTTGCAGGTGATGGATTATTTTTTCCTGCCTCCTAGTTGTTTTTAAGAGATCCTTTCTTACCTTTTCACTAGCTGCACCAGCATCTTCAATACCTGAAACTCTGTCTTGACTTTCACTTATATTTTTTTGCAAGCTTCTGATTGAGCTTTTAATTTCCTGTATATCTCTTTGACTCTGCTTCATACTATCTATTTCTTTCCTGTATTGCTCATTCAAGGAATTGTTATTGTTCTAATCTCCTCTTTTTTTTTTTTTAATCAATTTCTTCTTTAGAAGCAGGTATAAATTCTGTTACTGCACTGTTTTTTTCAGATTGGGTTTCCTCCCTATGTTTCTGTAGTTGATTCTTTACTTCAGGTGCTCTGAGTTCTGAGAATTCTTTTTTTTATTTCAGAAAAGAATTTCACTTTGAGTTCCTCTATAACTTTCTCCTGTTGCTTATTTACTATGTACGCTATTAATTTGTACATTTGAGCTGATCTAGTAGAAAAGAATTCTGCTCTGAGTTCCTCTATGACTTTCTGCTCTTGCTTATTTACTATCGATGGTATTAATTCATACATTTGAGCTGAGGTAGTGTCCTCTGCATTTGTTCTGGGTGGGCATTGGGTTTCCTCCATACGTTTCTGCATTTGATTCTTACTGCAGATGTTATTAATTCCGGGATTTCTTTTTTCATTTCCAATTTGAGTTCCTCTATACCTTTTTGCAGCTGTTTCTTTATTTCAGAAGCCATTGGTTAATTGCTCTCAACTGTGTGATTCCCAATTTGTTCTGTGTTAGTGTCCTCTGCCCTTGTTATTGGCGGGCTTGGGTTCTGAGATTGCATTTTCTTCCTTTTCGTTGTCATTTTGTGTAGCACTGTCTTCTGCCCTTTGTTGTAGATCTTTGTTGCAGTTAGCCTTAGCGCCTACTGAAGTTCAGGTGTAGATCTACAAAGTTTGGATTTATCCAGCTGTGCCTGGCTAGGGTCTGGCTGCTGTGCTCAGTTCCTTCCTGCTGCTGCCCTTGGGGGTGAACCTGTTATGCCCTTCTGGCAAGATGTTCTGCTCCTGGACTAGCTGGGTGGTTCTGTCCCCTACACTGTCTCCAGCGATTGCAGCTGCAGGGTTTCACCCCAGGCCTGTATATCAGGCCTGAGCTGAGTCTGGAGGGGACAAGGTGGCGTAGGGGTTAGAGGAAGCCTCCCATACACTCAATGGGCCTGTACTTGGACTGGATCTGGTGCTTCCCAGAACACGACAGAAATTCCTACTCTGTAGGCAAGGTGGGGGAGGTACTGCGGAGTGGTGGGGCACCGGTGTTCCATGGGGGTTGAAGAGGGTCTCACCCATGCTGCGCCTGGGCTGGGACCAGTAGGTCCTGCTTGCACAGGGTAGCTGGAAGGTCTCTCATACACTCTCCAGGCTTGGGCTAGGACTGGGTCTTGGGGTTGCTGGAATGCGGCAGAAATTCCTACTCAGGGGGCGTGGTAGGGTAGGCTGTGCAGAGTGGTGGGGGGCATCCCAAGGGGGTGGAAGAGGGTCTCACCCAATCTGTGCCTGGGCTGGGACGAGTAGGTTCTGCTGGCACAGGGTAGCCGGCCACAAGTTCTGAAGCATGTTTTAATAATAGAATAATACACAGCAAAGTCACGGTCTTTTTAATAAAACTGAAGACTATAAATAAACATGTCTTACAGAAAGTTCATATTACATACACAGAGAAACACCCTTGTGTTTAAGAAAACAGAACCAAACCATACACTTCAGTGAGGACACAGTGGTGACTTCTTCCTGCAAGCTTGATGCAGTGCACTTTCACTTGAAATTGGCCTTATTCTGTGTAAGACGGACAGGAAAGTTTATTAAATGTGCTCTAACCTCAACATGTCTGTCCAGCTGGTACTCATGTAACAAGATGCCTCTTGGGGCCACTGTTTTCAGATTCTTCATCTATTTTTGCTGCCTTCAAACATCTATCTCAATGAGCAATATTAATGAAGATCACAGAAGAAAACAGAAACAAACAGAAGCTAGGACCTGTTGATGCACTCCGGGCACCTGTTATTACTACTTCACTCCTCTTATTCCAATGTGAAACTGCACTATGACACTGTCTATGACATGGGGATTTAGTGTTATTCCCTGAGCAACAATACAAGCTGTCCTTCAATAAGGTGCACAGTGCTAGAGGGTGAATCCTGCACAGCTCCTTCTGGAGGTAGGATTGCTACAACACACTCATGGAAAAGTCTCCTTCAGTGCTGGGGAGAAATGTTGGCTAAAGGTGCCTTAGTGCTTACAGATGCACTGTGATTATTACAGCTGCAACAGTAATCATTGTAGTAACTATTATTAAGTGATAGATTACTTTTTATTACCCTTCCTCAAGTTATGTTTCCTCTCTCAGACATTTCTCCCCAAATGGTTGCAAGAGATGTTTTAAAGACTGTGCCTTCATTTCCCTTTTTTGACCTACCCAAGGGACATTCATTGATAGTTTTATTAGAAGAAAAGGACCATTAAATTTTTTTTTTTTGGTGGAACTGGGGATTGAACTTAGACCTTTGTGCTTTCCAGGGAAGCGCTTATTCCACTGAGTGATTTTCTGGCCCTTAAATTTCAAAGACTTCTAAAAGGAGAAAATAATTATGGCAAACATTTTCTATTGTAGTTTTGGAAACATATAAAGAAAAAGCAAATAACGAACCCTCCTTCAAGTCTGCAGTGCTTGCTACTGGGTTTGTGTTGTGAGGAGTGTCCATCCTAAATCTCCTGGAACTTTTCCCTGTGGTCACAGCACAGCTAGAGGCAAATGACCTGACCAAGTCACTCAAGGGGGCCCAGGTGACAATGTACACAGCCTGGAATGCCACATGGATGCCATCCTTTCCCTGCCTGTCCTGAGTCAACAGACCCAGGCGAGGCCAGCAGCAGCAGCAGCAGCAGCAACAGCAGCAGCAGAGGTGGCATCATAGGAGGAAGTGGTGCTCCATGGGTCTGCAACCACACAACACGGGTCCGAAGCTGAGGCTGCTCTTCTCAGCTGTCACCTAAGCCTGCCAGGGATCGGCGTCGGACAGCTCCCCACGTTGCTCAAGGGCCGGTGCTCCTTGGCACAAAGACCTACTGAAAAACGAATGAATGGGATCGGATGGTGCCTTCTCCCTGGTTGAGCTGTCTCCTTATTTGTGACTGTAATAAAACAGATGTGCATCTGTCAGTGACTTAAGAAAATGAATTCTGAAATATTAAATAAGATCCATTGATTAGGATGGAAGCCATGCAACTGTAAGCTAATTATCACCCTCCCCCATGTCTCATATGATTTTTTATATTTTTTCAGTGACATTATAACATGGTTGCTAAAACATACAATTGGGGAATTGATCTCATACACTAAACCATAAAAGTTAGTACTCTAATAAATCAAAAGACAGATATTGATGTGAAAAATGATTTGTAATATATTAAGTGAAATGAGCAGGCAATGAACACCTAAGAATGACTAAAATTTATTTTTTGTGGTTTTTCTTCAGCCAATTTCTTATGAGTTCATGTTCGCCTTCATCCCGGGGAGTTGGCACACACACGTCACATTTTTGTCCTGTCTTCTTCCTCTTCTCCCCTTCCCTGCTCTCCCTTCATCCCTATGTCCCTTTCCCATCTGCAAGAGGTCTTCTGTTTCCAATCATTGCTTTTATTTTTCTCTTTAAATCATCTTTACTTTGAGTTTCTTGTATAAGAAAAGCCATGCAATATTTAACTGTGTCTGATTTATTTCACTTTACATTAGAGTCTCAAGGTGCAGCCCTTTTCCTACAGACAACTCTAGTTTATCCTTCTTTATGCAGAATAGCATTCTACTCTGTGTATAAATGCCATGTTTTCTTCATCCACTTATCTGCTGATGGACATTAGTCTATTTCCATGATTTAGCTGTTATGATTGTGTTGCTATAAACATGGATCTGCATGTAGCATGAATTCTTTAACTCTTTAGAAAAGAAGCCCAGAAGAGACATAGCTGGATGGAATAAAATTTCTATCTTTAGCTTTTGAAGGAATCTCCATACTGATTTCCAGAGTGGTGGTTCTAGTTTACATTCCCACCAATAATGTAAAATTTTTTTCCCCTACAGGCTCTTCAGCATTTGTTATTTGTTTTTTAACATTAGTCATTCTTTCTGGGGTAAGACATAATCTCAGTATTGTTTTAATTTGCATCTAGCCAGAGAGGTTGAATATTTTTTTCATATACTGCCCATTAGTACTTCTGTGAGGTGTCTATTCACTGCCCTGATCGTTACAATTTCTTTCCTTCTGTTAAATTCAGAAGTGGATTGCTCTTTTTTTTTTTTTTTTTAGGACTTTGAGATGGATCATTAGATTACTTAAGATTGTCCAATTCTTTCAATGTGAGCATTTATAGCTATAGACTTCTTTGAAGAACTGCTTTCATTGTGTCCTATAGATTTTTGGCATGTTGTGCTTCCATTGTCATTTGATTCTAGAAAGTTTTTTAGTTTCTTCCCTAATTTATTTTGTGAGCCATTGATTATTCATAAAGTATTGTTTAGTCTCCATGTGTTTATGTAAATTTTGTGGTTTTATTTTGCTATTGCTTTCTAATTTCATTCCACTATGACTCAATAGCATGCAGGGGATTATTTCAATTCTTTTATATATATTTTTTCTTTTATATTTATTTAGGCAGGTTTTCCTGCCTAAGACAAAGTCTATTTTGGAAAAAGTTTTGTGGTTGCTGAGAAAAATGCATATTCTATTATTGATAGGTAAACACTTCTGTAGATATGTCTATTATTCAGTGATGTGGCTTAGCTCCAGTATTTGTTAATTTTTTTGACTGGTTGACCTAATTGAGAGTGGCAGGTTGAAGACAGCATCTATCTGTCCTATTATGTCTAGTAATTTTTGTTTTATGAAGCTTGTGTGCCAACATATTCTATGTGTAATTTTTTATAACTGTTATCTCTTCCCACTGAATTGTTCCTTTTTCCAGGACTTAATGACCATCTTCATTTCTTCTGACAAATTTTAGCTTGAAATTTTTTCTGCCTAAGGATCAGATAGATGTTCCTGTTTGCTTTCAGGTTCCATTTCCAGGGAGTAGCTTTTTCCATCTTTTTACTTTTAGCCTATGCAGTTCCTTTTGAATGGGATGTAGCTCTTGTAGGCAGTATGTAGTTGCATTTTATTTTTCAATTCAGACAGTCTGTCTTTTGACTGGGGAGTTAAGACTATTGACACTGACAGTTTTTACTGTAAGGTGTTTACTGAATCCTCTCATTGCATTATTTTTCCAGTGCTGATTCCTTCATTGATTGATTGATTGCTTTTTGTTTATTGTTCTCCCAGATAGATGTATGCTTTCCTCTGGGCTCTTTAGTGCTGGTGACTTCTCTGTTTCTGTCTAGGATTCCCCTGAATATTTTCTGCACAGTAGGTTTAGTGTTCATGTGTTTCTTTATGACTTCTCTGCTTGAAGGCTCAGTTTGTAGGATATAGAAATCTTGGTTGACAATTATGTTCTTTTCAAAGCTTTGTTTTAATCTTCCCTGGCCCTTAATGTTTGTGCTGAGAATTCCACCATAATTCTAATAAGCTTCCCTTTATGAGTATCTTGCTGCTTCTCTAAAAGCTTTTAATATTCTCTCCTTTTGTTGAATTCCTGGATTTTGTGGACAGGTTCTTTTCTAGTCATGGCTATTTCAAGTTCTATATACCTGTTATATTTGCATATTGAATTTGTTCCCTAGACTTGGAAAATTTTCGGTATGATTTTAGTGAATAAATGATTTTATATCTTCAGAGTTAGCTTTTAATTTTTCATTTTGTTCTATAATTCTAATTTTTTTTGAGTTGTCTAATAGTGTTGGATCCAGCTTACATGGCACCTTATCATTTTTAGGAAATGACTAATAATCTACTGCATCCACATTGTCTTTAATTTTTGGTATTCTATATTTATGTTGGTTGAATCTGCTAGTCATGTTTTCCATCGGAATATTTCATACCATGTATTTCTTCTTGCTTTTCATAACTTTGAATTTGCTACCAAATGGTCGTTCTTATCTTATTTTGCTTTGTTTAACTCATTTAGTTTGGTTCTTTAAGCTCACGGAACATTTTATTAGTAAAATCTTTTCTCTGTTAAATAAAATCCTCTTGCATGGGAGATAGCTTGGTGGCATAAGTGCCTGCTTAGCAAATGCAAGGTCCTGAGTTCAATCCCTGGTACCAAAAAAGAAAAATTATATTTAAAAAAAATCCTCTTCAAGCTCATATCTTTTGAAATTGCTTGTGTGTTTCCTCTTTGAGCTCTTCAACCATTTTGACTATTTGGCTTTTGAGTTCTGTGCCTGTAACTTCCACTTTATTTATTTATTTGTTACAGACCCTGTATTTGGTACAGGGTCTCACTACACAGTTCAGACTTGTATTGATCCTTCTGCCTCAGCCTCCCCAGCACTGGCATTACAGGTGTGTGCCACCATGCCCGGTTTTGGACACAGTACTGCATGTGGTATCAGGGATCAAACTCAGGTCCTTGAATTTGCCAGGCAGGTGCTTAGACCACCAAGCTATCTTCCCAGACAATTTCCACGTTAGTGTCTGAGAAATCGGCTTTGGAGCAGCTGCTTCAGAGCATCATGTCACTTTCCTTTCTCACATGTCTTGTTTCCTACGTTGAAGATCAGTTGAGGTAGAAAAACTCTGCTCTTTCCGTTAGACTCTGTCTCCCTTGGTGTGTCCTTGTGTTTGGTTGGGTTTTGGTGTTTGCAGTCTTCAGTCTCTACAGTGGAATATCTGAGGGCCTTCTAAGTGTCCAACCTGCATCTGGGGCTTGTGTTTACCAAAACATGTCTTCCTCTCAAAGACTTAGAGTTGGCATTTTGAACTGTTTTGGTTTTTTCTCTGTGTTGTCTTCAGTTACTTCAGTTGCACTATGATTTCTAGTGTTCCTGTCAATTCTTCTATGATTTCTGGAGCTGTTCTCTCTCTTTGCTAAGTTATTGTTTTCCAGGTGTCTGGATTTCACCTCCTGAGGACCTTGACAAGCTGCTGGTCCATGCTGAATTTCGTTGTTAAATATTATTTGTATGAGGATGAATCTAAAAGTGTATACATTTGAGTTCTTTATGCCTTAATTTTCCTACTTATGTGTTATTCAATTGTAACACAAAAAGAATGAGAAATCATCTCTGGTTTCATATGGGAAAATATTTCCTCACCGAAAGTTAAATACATTGGAATAATCTCAGAATAAATAATAATTATTAATTTACATTTCAAACTGAAAAGATGACTGAGAACAGAAGTCTTAGGGTCTCAAAAGGAGCATGCAAAAAGATTCTGAGGTTTTCCCTTCACTAGGGAGGAAGAGCATGCTACAGGTTGGACCCAAGGCCTGCTACCACTGAGCTTCACCCCAGCCTGTAAGGCTCTATTTTGAGGCAATATCTACATATAAGATAATTTCTCCAAAAATAACTAGGATAAAGATGTTCTGCTTGTGAAAACATCTGGTCCCCAGATGAGATACTGGCAGATGATTTCAGAGGTGGCTTCTCTGGAGGTCCTTTGGTGATGAGGCACTGGTCCAGAAGGATGCTGGTCTCCTGGAGTACACACTCAAGAAAGCACGTTGCTGAAATCCCAAGCCTGACTGACTTGCTGTCTGGCTTGGAAATGTGACTCTTCCATCTTGAATGTTTTTTTCCCACCTTGAGGTCCTCACCAGAGCTAGGCTAACGCTGCTATGCAGTTTAACTTCCCATCACAGAAGCTACATAAACTAAGGCAGCCTGCCTCAGGTATTTTGTTATACCAATAGAAAACAACTACTATATGGTATATATGGTTGATATGGTATATAGATTTTAATAACTCTTAGGGACAAATTCTTTGCTAGGAGCTCACTAACTTTCAAACACATACAAATAATGTTTGAGATGATAGAGGAGATATGAACACTCTGTGTTCTTCCTGGGGTATTATAGAAAGCACAGCAAATCCATCACTGGGGCCTTTGAGCCATACAAAGTGCTGCGTGCTCTGGAAACTAAGCCAAGTTCTCCTGGCAAGCGTTCTTCCCTGACTGTTCCGAGGCCTTCAACTGAAAGAATCCATTTGTCTTCATCTGTGTCAGTTTCTAGCCCCAGTGCCCATTCCAGACAATCTGAGCAACGTGTACACCTTCAAGGAACTGGAAGGTGCTCTCGGGCCAGAGGCTGGGATCTGACCACCCAGCCACCCTGTCTTCCTATGACATGTCTTTGACTCCCTTTGTGTCCCAAAAGAATGAACAGACTATTCCACAACCATGCAAATGACAGCCTGTGATTTGTGGAGGTGGTCTAACTCCTCAGAACTACGTCTGATATTATCAGCATGTTATTTCTCGAGATCAGATACTTTATGACTCACCAGTTTCCATCGCAATATCTTGATCCATTCATCAGCTTCTACTCCTGTCTTCGCACAGAGATAAAATGTCCTGAATGGAAATACTAAGCTGCCAAGATAAGAGAAAGAAGATAAAGTGCTCCATATGAATGGAACTCTAGAAGTGTCCCAAAGGAGAAACATTTAAAAGTCTCTAGATAAGTGGTAACTTGAAGAACTGGTGTATACAGTAAGCTGTAGGAACACCTAGGAAATCATAGGCTCATGTTACTATAGGCAAGGCTTATATTCTGTAATGAAACTTTAGGAAGAAAAGGACATGTGCAGGACCTCTTATGTCCTTTTTGAATATGTCTTAGGCTGAGGACAACATGTACATATTTATTCAGCTGAGCTCTCAAGTAATTCAGAACTTCAGCTATGGCTCAAAGGCTGCACAAGACAAAGTTTCTCAAGAGAACCCATTCATATTCACTTCCCCCAGCACAAGTCTGCCTTCTGTGGATGCAGGAAGTTAAAACATGAACTGAGACAATAAAACTCCTCAGCTATTACGTGGCACACTTCTGGCCAGGGAAGGAAAATGAACTTTCCTACTGCATGAAGAGTTCTTCTTAGTGAATGGTACCATATGCTCTGACTACCGGTCAAAGTCATGAGTGATGAGGTTGGACCCAGCTCATGCCCTGAACATACTCCATGTGCTTACAGTTCTGATGCAAAACACTGAGTCCTTTTTGCTTTCCTTTAACTAAAACATCCCTTAAGTAACACTCTAAAGTTCAGGTTTTCTATTATCCTGAAGCCTAAGCAGCACGTTTGTCAGCCCCAGTCAAGTTGGATAGACAAGCGGAAGTTCCATGTGTGGAAGGTGAAATCTGGAGGTGAGAGGCACCGGGTGAGGAGCTTGAGCTGGGAGTGAGGAGAGTGGGCTGCCCCACATCACTGCTCTGCAGGAGTTGCTGCTCAGAGATCCTGGGAGACCCTGTTCACTGTCCATTAACATGAACAAATATCCCTTCTTGTTAACAGAATCCCAGCCAAGATCCATGAAGTAGTTAAAGCCACTGGCACCATCCCAGCCTCCCTGCTCTTGGGGACAACACTGTCAGTCAGGTGTGGCCAACAGGACACAGGGACGATCCAGAGGCTACAGAAAACATTGGCTTTTTTGAGGAGAAACAGGCATGGCTGGCACCTTCCCTACATCTTCTTCACACCTATGGACACCTGGGACCTGAGCGGAGACTCAGACTTGATTGGCCAGAAGAGGGAAGACACTGGGAAGCCTGCTGGGGAGCCCCTGGCTCTGGCTCCTTGACCTGAGAGAAAGATGAATGTCTGCAGCCCGCAGGTCCCTCCATGCAAGTATCAAGAAGATATCGTGTTGGCTGATGCAGAACTAATATAGATTTCCTCAGGTATAGTAATGGCACCTGGTTCTACAGCTAATACTGACTTTAGAAGTGATCAAGGCTAGATAAGTTTGCATGCCACTTTCACTAGGTGAGAAAGCAATAGGTAGAGACATAAAGACAAAGCAAGTAGGGCCACATGCAGGGGCATCTATGTGAGGAGTATTTGTTTTCCAACTTGTCTACACACCTGATAGTCTAACATGGGAAATACAACATGGCTCTCCCAAAGCACTTCACTTCTCCCAGTCAGAAAGGTTTCAGAATGTACTGATAATGTTTGAACAAAACCCTTCCATGCCATCTGCCAGAAATTGTAACAATATAAATCAGCCATGATTGGAGTAAAAAAAAATATCGCTAAAGTGGGAGGGTCTCAGAGAAATAAAGTGCCCTGTGAATGGCAGTGTGCATGTCCTGCTTGTGCAGCGCACAGCCTGACTCCAGCCCCATGCCTTCCTGTATCACCACTTACATGCTGGCCCCATGTAGCAGTGAATTCTACACCCCTCAGCTCATGAATGTGTAGACACTATGACATGCAGCTCTAGCCTGAGCAAAAAAAAAAAAAAAATGTTTATGGCAAGGTTTTAAAAACATCTCTTAGGGGTGGTGAGATGACTCAGTGGTCTAAAGCACCTACTTA